>NC_052157.1:36509976-36828367 GCF_902713615.1 Scyliorhinus canicula
CCCACTCCCCCCTCCGTCTCCCCCACTGCCCCCTCCTTCTCCCCCACTCCCCCCTCCGTCTCCCCCACTCCCCCCTCCGTCTCCCCCACTCCCCCCTCAGTCTCCCCCACTCTCCCACTCCCCCTCAGTCTCCCCCACACCCCCCTCAGTCTCCCCCACTCCCCCCTCCATCTCCCTCACTCCCCCCTCCGTCTCCCGCACTCCCCCACTCCCCCTCCGTCTCCCCCTCTCCCCCACTCCCCCACTCCATCTCCCCCACTCCCCCTCAGTCTCCCCACTCCCCCCTCAGTCTCCCCCACTCGCCCCCTCAGTCTCCCCCACTACCCCCCTCCGTCTCCCTCGCTCCCCCCTCCGTCTCCCCCACTCCCCCCTCCGTCTCCCCCACTCCCCCTCCGTCTCCCCCACTCCCCCCTCAGTCTCCCCCACTCCCCCCTCAGTCTCCCCCTCCGTCTCCCCCACTCCCCCACTCCCCCTCCGTCTCCCCACTCCTCCCTCCGTCTCCCCACTCCCCCTCCGTCTCCCCCACTCCCTCACTCCCCCACAGTCTCCCCCACTCCCCCCTCAGTCTCCCCCACACCCCCCTCTGTCTCCCCCACTCCCCCCTCAGTCTCTCCCACTCCCCCACTCCCCCCTCAGTCTCCCCACTCCACCCCTCAGTCTCCCCCACTCCCCTCCTCCGTCTCCCTCACTCCCCCCCTCCGTCTCCCGCTCTCCCCCCTCCGTCTCCCCACTCTCCCACTCCGTCTCCCCCACTCCCCCTCAGTCTCCCCCACTCCCCCCTCAGTCTCCCCCACTACCCCCCTCAGTCTCCCCCACTACCCCCCTCCGTCTCCCTCACTCCCCCTCCGTCTCCCCCACTCCCCCACTCCCCCCTCCATCTCCCCACTCCCCCCTCCGTCTCCCCCACTCCCCCCTCCGTCTCCCCTACTCCCCCCTCCGTCTCCCCCACTCCCCCCGCCGTCTCCCCCACTCCCCCCCTCCATCTCCACCACTCCCCACTCCCCCTCCGTCTCCCCACTCCCCCCTCCGTCTCCACCACTCCCCCTCCGTCTCCCCCACTCCCCCCTCCGTCTCCCCCACATCCCCCCTCCGTCTCCCCCACTCCCCCTCCGTCTCCCCCACTCCCCACTCCCCCCCTCCGTCTCCCCCACTCCCCCCTCAGTCTCCCCCACTCCCCCCTCTGTCTCCCCCACTCCCCCCTCAGTCTCCCCCACTCCCCCCTCAGTCTCCCCCACTCCACCCCTCAGTCTCCCCCACTACCCCCCTCAGTCTCCCCCACTCCCCCCCTCTGTCTCCCACACTCCCCCCCGCTCTGGACCCCCTTCCGTTCCCGGGGATGCCTTCCCCGTTGTGGCCAGACTCCAGCAGTGCGCTGAGCGGTGCGCTGAGCGGTGCGCTCACCTACTCGAAGCTCTCGTCAGCCAGCACGACTGGTTGATGAACTTGAAAAGCAGGTGTGTTGGCCGGCGTGAATACATTGCGTGATGACGTCAGGACTTAGGCCCATCTGGGCCGGAGAATAGCGGGGGGCAATAAGTTGCGATTCTGGTCGTGTCGGGGGGGGGGCTTTAGAGGCCTTTGCCGGGAATACCGACGTGTAGTTTGTGCGGGGTTCGGAGAATAGCGGGAGGGCGTCGGACCGGCGTCGCCGTGAAAATATGCGCGGCCCGCTATTCTCCAAACCGCCGTGAATGCGGAGAATCGCGCCCAACCTTTTTCAAAAAACGTGATTCAGTCAGGTCTATCCAATGAAATATCTCTCCAAATATGTCTGCACTCGGGCTCCAGGACCATTGGAGGTGATTGTTTGGGTAAAGTTTGTCCAGGCAGCTGGGGCATGCTAATTGAGAAAGTGAGAACTTGTTTTTATACAGTGTAGAAATTTGCCATTCGTTCTGCAATTTCAAAAATTGAGCTTGTCCGCAAAGCAGCACTGCCTGTTAAAGTTATTTTGACATTTGTTTTTTTGTGACGGGGCTGAAGTCTGCCATTGGCATTTACAGTTTTGTGAGTAATGTGTTGTATCAGTGTCTCAGGAATGTTTGGCATCAGAATGTGCTGACATTTGTCTTTCCTAATTTGACCATAATTGTGATGAAGACCCATAATTGAGGAAAGAGGGTGCAGAAAGCACAATTACACACTGAGAGGTGTCATATGCTTAAGTGTGGGCTTTGTTTTGACAAATCCGCACTTACAGAGAAGTAACACACCAATCTGCTGTTGACTGAAACTGGGCAACATTTTTGTGCATTTGCCTATCTGGTGATTAAGTGTGGGAGGCCCACACTCAACAAAGTAGCATGTGCCTAAATCTTAGCTTTTTTTGAATGGGTTTAAATCAATGGCCTTTACTGAACATGTACAAGAAATAAGATGGGTACAAGCACATGAGAAATATTATTTGTCACAGAAGCAACACCAATTTGCATTTATATAATAATGAACTGGAATGAATAGTCCCAAATTGCTTCACAAAAGCAGCATGGTAGTCCAGTGGTTAGCACTGTTGCTTCACAGCTTCAGGGTCCCAGGTTCGATTCCCGGCTTGGGTGATTGTGCGGAGTCTGAACGTTGTCCCCGTGTCTGCGTGAGTTTCCTCCGGGTGCTCCGGTTTCTTCCCACAGTCCAAAGATGTGCAGGTTAGGTGGATTGGCCATGCTAAAATTGCCCGTAGTGTCCAAAAAGGTGAGGTGGGGTGACTGGGTTCCAGGGAGAGGGTGGAGGTGTGGGCTTAGGTAGGGTGCTCTTTCCAAGGGACGATGCAGACTCGATGGGCCGAATGGCATCCTTCTGCACTGTAAATTCTATGATTCTCCGAAAAGCAATGGTAAACAAAGTTTGCCATCCAGCTACAGAGGAGACATTGGGACAGATGACCAAAACTTTGATCGAAGGAGGTCGGTTTTAAGGATTTTCTTCGAGGCAGAGAGGTGGAGGGAGAGAATTCCAGAATTCTAGGGCTTCAGAAGCTGAAACCTTCTTGTGGATCCTCGTGGCGTACATTGCTGAATGCCTGCCTCTGGGGCATTCAGACAAAAGCAAAATAGTGCGGCTGCTGGAAATCGGAAATAAAAATAGGAAATTCTGGAAAAAACTCGTCAGGTCTGGCAGCATCTGTGGAGAGATATTTCCTCCACTGATGCTGCCAGACCTGCTGAGTTTATCCAGCCTTTTTTTTTTTGTTTTTACATCTGGAACATTCATGTCAGGAGATGACACACACCCAGCAAAATATTTTCCAATTTTCCATATATTATCTCCACAGATGGAAGATCACAGTTTTCGGGGAAACCCTTGACCCCCCAATAGGACCTCCTTCATTATGTGTGAATGAGTCAGCTACAGTTTATAGTACGTGAGATTTGAAGCAGTGCTGCAGCCAGTACATCCATTTTCTTGTAGCAACTGCAAATCAAAGTTCTTGGCTGAAGAATGTAATCTGTCCAGAAATTGGCAGCACCACTGAATCCATCCCAGCTGCCCAAGAAATCTATGCAGGGAGCCAGCATGGTCTGCTTTTCTTTATTGCCCTGGGATGCTGGTGCGGGGGTGCTTGACTTGCATAAACTGTGGCATGGATTCTGCAGCTGAAGAAGAAGATAAAACCATAAAGTTATTTCGTAATCAAAGTCTCACATTAAATGGGCAGCACAGTGGCCCAGTGGCTAGCACTGCTGCCTCACAGCTTCAGGGACCCAGGTTCAATTCTGTCCTTGGGTGACTGTCTGTGGGTTTCCTCCGGATACTCCAGTTTCCTCCCACAGTCCAAAGATGTGCAGGTTAGGTGGATTGGTCATGCTAAATTTCCCCTCAGTGTCCAAAGATTAGGCGGTGTTATGAGGATGGGGCATGATAGTGGGACTGGGTGGGGTGCTCTTTTGGAGGATCTTTATAGACTTGATGGGCCGAACGGCCTCCTTCTGCACTGCAGGTATTCTATGAATCAAATGATCGGTTTTAACCCAGCTCGACACACTCAGTGACTAAAATGGGGCAGGATGCAAATATCCAGGGTTGCATCTGACCTCGTTAATCACACATTGAGGCATGAGATTAAAATTGTTTCTATTTCTGTTGTTCCGCAGAGTTTACTGACTGGGGAGTGAGTGAACCAGAGGTGCCAGGGAACCCCGCCACCTCTTTAGGTCGGTCTGAAGACGTCCTTCACCTTGCTGTTATTATCGTTTGAGCACTGTAAACTGGAACTGCTGAGAAAGGTGCCAGAGCTAAATAACTGGGACTTTATATGGGATGTACTGAAGCTGCAAAGTTCAGTGCTGCCTTGCCTCTCAATGGCACTGTGTGCAGTTCTCCAAAGATTAAATGGTCAGAAAATCAAGGCCGACCCTGCAATTTCAGTGAGCAAAGGCACCCACCAGTAATGCAAAGTCATAAGATTGCCTCTTGAAATATTTGTTTTCCCAGAGCTGACTCTGAATTGCTCACCCCGATGGCACTGGAAATTAAATGTTCCAATTCTGGTGCCGTGGAAGCAGGATTAGATTATGCAGTTTGTTCCTCCTTCTTGGTTCAAGAGAGTATGAACTTGGGGTCAAACTATTTAAATATCTGCAGTGGGCACCCTGCTCAAATTGATCCTCTGCACTGGCAACTGATTGGAGGTGGTGGCATCTCCTGCATTGCAGCAGAACTTAAAGAGTTGAAGTTGCTGCTTGACGGGGAGTCACTTATCGTGTAGTTGGACACTGAGTTTATATGTGAACCATTTCTATTTAATTGAGCTTGATGGAAGAGGCAAAAGGAGTGAAACCAGGTGCCAGCCAATCCAAGTTATTGGCTTTGGGGCAAAGGAAAAATTATCCTCCCAGACAGCCTCATTTAATACTCTCACACGCGCACTGTACACCACAACAACAAAACAACATATTGGTTCCCCGACTTTGTATCAAAAGGTGTCTCGTGGCCAAATTTTCTAGTCCATGGTTATTATTATTTTTATTTTTGTCGAGATTTTCTTCAAGGGTCAGCCCCATTGGCCAATATTGGAGACAAAGCTAGCATCTAACCAAGCACCACTCACTCCACCCGTAACCACCGCCAGGATAGTTGTATCTACTCAAGACATTTGATCATTGGTTTGTGAAGGAATTAGTGGATGAAGCACAGAACATAAGCAAAGAGGAATAAATGCAGCAGGGGAGTCATGGGAGCATGAACCTGGTGCACCAAAGAACCAGCTGTACCTGTTCCTCACCTCCCACACCCTGGAACTAGTTTACCTCACAGAATTGTATAAAGTGACCGTTACCACATGAGCACTAACATTTTGTCTGGACATTTGAGAGTGTGGGAACCACACTGAAAACTTTTGCAACAATTCCAGGGGAAGTTCACGACCAGCATTTGCGCAATCACTGAGTGGACTGCGTAAGAACTCCAGGCTACGCTCAGCAGAGCACCCCAGTGCCATTGAATGTATGTCATCAATTCTCAGACTGTTGCTACACAAGTCAGACTGCAGTTATGCATCAGGCCACCCAGTTTCCCGATACTGGATTAAAAATTATTTCTCAGAGCTGCACACCTGCCCAAATCTCTCAGTCCACTCAAATCAGTGCAATACTGAGGGAGGGTTTGATTACCTCGGAGTCCAGTCTTCCTTCTCCTTCACCACTGGCATGGCGATTTACTGTTATCAGGCTAGTGGGCAGGGATTTTTTTCTCTTTGCTTTATTCTGGACATCACAAGATCGAAACACCATGTTAGTGCTCAAGTGGCATCACCGGTGGGATCAGCATTTGCTTGTCATCCCTAATTGACCTTTGCAATAAGCCTCACGAGACCCACGGGGATGACCCAATTGAGCTCCCCATTGGGCCCATTGAATATGAACTCCCCCACTGAGGGGCAGAGGCCTAGCATCGAGGAGTCATGAACAAGGTACTTAAAAGCCTGCCAGGATTGGGAGCAGCATGATCGATAGTCCCATCTGGATCTTATGCGTTGTTCGCCGTCTTGCCTCCTTTACTTTTGTTTGCCTAAATTAACCTTTGTTGTTTAACCTTCTCAGGCCTCTGGAAGATATTATACCTTTGAACAGAGTGACAGCAATATCACAGCATGAGCTAACAGCAATATCCCAGTATGATTCACTACTGCAATAGGGCATTAGTGAACCATATGTATTTTTTGCAGCAATCGATGATACTTTCATGGTTGCCATTCCTGAGATTAATGCTTTATATTCTAGATATCTTCATTGAATTGTAATTCCATCAGCTGTCAAGATAGAATTTAACGCCACATCCCAAAGGCATTAATTAGCCTTGGCCCCTGGATTACTAGTCCAGTGACATTACAACTGTGCCACTGTCTCTCCATATGCTATGCATAGGATTTCACCTTCCTGATATTCAATAGTATATTTTTGAGTAGTCTAGGAGATTCCCTACAGGTGTGAGAAATCACATGAACTTCTGCCAATAGATTTCAGTGCAACAGGGGAGCAGAAAGTTTTCTCACCCATTTCCTCATCCACACTCAATTCATCCAGACTTGTACCATCAGCAGTTTAGATCAGTCTTCACATGCTCTCCAACACACTTGGCACATAAGCCAAAATCCAAGTTTTATTCAAGCTGAATCATAGTCAAAGCAGACAGAAACTTGACAAACCTTTTGCTGGATAGACTTCTTCAAATTTTAAACATTTTGGGAGTGATCCACGATAGTTATTCTACACTTTTAGAATAGCATTTCTGCTGAATAAAGTAACTGCCACTTGTATTTATACAGTCCATTTAACATGGAACAGATATGGGTCGGAAGCATGGTTCTGGATCAAGTGGAATACAGTTCTCTGCCAGGTCTAAAGCCTATGTATAACTGGCCAAAAGTGTCTAAAAGCCAGTCTTTCAAGACCTTTATTAAAAGTTAACTTTATCCACTTTCAATTCGTTGCTGCTTCTGACAACGTCAACACTGAGAAATCATAGACATTAATCTCATGATGCATCCTTAATCTGTGAATGGTGCCTGAGCACCATGTCACCAAGGTATCCTGAGGTTGTAATGCTTTGAAACTAAATGAGGAATCGGCCGGTGACACTTGGGGCCTATGGTAGCTCTCAAGAAATTAAAATTCCCCTTTTTCCATAACCTATAAAACAAGCTCATTTAAACACATAATAAAAACGATTTGTATTTCCTGTAGTATCTGATGCTCAATGAATCTGCTCTTTCCATTCAAGACCATTACTCTGACTAGACATGTCATAGTGACTGTAGCTACTTAGAAGCTGATGAGGTCAATCAGAGTGCAACTATTTGCAATTTCACAACCACTTGGTAATACAGAACTTGAATATTGCTAAAAAGAGAGACATCTGAAAGGAGGGAACATGTTGCCAAGACTTCTTCTTCTTGTCATCATCAGGACTATTCAAGAATACAAAATTTCAAACAATCACAACAATTTAGATGCCAAGAGAAAAGGAAGCTGATTAGTTGCTAAGTTGATGCTGATTGGCAATGTTTCGGCCAATCAGAGTCAACTTGCCAACCAATCAGTTCCCATTTCTCTTGTAGTATAAATTGTAGTGATTGTTAGAAATTTGGCATTCTTGCACTTGTCCCGATGAATGCAAGAAGGAAAAGGTTCGACAACCTGTCTCTCCTTTCAGCAATATTTGTAAATTTTTAACTCTGTGTCAATGACTGGTATTCATTTTCTTTTAAACTGTTCGGCATCTATAGTAAAGTATGTTAGGTTGAACCGTGACACCAATGTAGTATGGGTGTGTGCTAGATGCAATATTTCATGCTAATAAGACGAGCCAAAAAGAGGGGATTAGCATGAACCAATAGTCTCTTGCAATTAATACTTAAAATAATGAAGCGCTATTTATCCCGGATGTACAAAAATTGGGTTAGCCAAGGTCTATCTGGTTTCTCAATGGATATAAAACATCCTACAGAACTTCTTAAAGAAGATCAGGGGAGATCTTCTGGTGTCCTGGGTAATATTTATCAATCAGCCAACTTAACTTAAAGGAAGATTATTTGGTAATTTACCTCATTGGCATTTGAGGGAGTTTTCTGAGTACAGATTGGTTATCATACTTCTTTGCATTTGAAAATCATTTTTGATTATGAAGTGAGTGGTTTGGAAGATCCATAAGTTCATGAAAATCACTAGAAAAATGTGAGTTCCTGTACGAGTTGGAATATCTGTCCCCATGTCATCACTCTGGTATGAATCTGAATTGAATCAATAAACAGTGTAAGCATAATGGAATGTTCACAGAGGACTTGTCTGGTTTGAAAAGCAAATAATAGATGAAATTAGTATTCATTAAATTAATGTTCATAGTGAACACAACTGATATTTGTTGAGTTATCCAAAAACCCTTCTTCAACTGCACCTTTAAATTACCCGTTCCTCTGACTCCAGCATCACGTGCATTCCTTTCTCCTTTTGCACCACCATTGCCATCTATGTCTTCAGCAGCCTTAACCTCATGCTCTGTAATTTCCACTGCAACCCTTCCGCTTCACTTTCTTCCCTTAAACTCCACCCCCTCTCAAAGCCAACCTCTTTCATCAACCTTTTAGTGGACCCGACCCGCTTCTCTTTGGCTCAGGATTAATTTCTGTCCAGTTGGTCCATCGTACCTGTTGCTGGCTCTTGATATAATAACTGTCCAATTTATTCCGCACTCCTGCTCTTTCCTTGCAGCCCTGCACTTTTCCTAATCCACGTTTCTTTCACTCTTTTGTCTCTGTTCATAAAGTCTAAGATTCTGTTTTTTTTAGCAACCGTCTTATCAACTCCTCTTGCCGCCTTCAAAGATTTGTCTATCGGCATTCCTTATATGGGAGGTCTTGAGGCGCAGTGGATCATGTCCTTGCCTCTGAGCCAGAAGCTGCAGGTTTGGGTCCTATTATGGTTCTATTCCAGGACATGATCATAGAATCATAGAACTTACAGTGCAGAAGGAGGCCATTCAGCCCATCAAGTCTGCACCGGCCCTTGTAAAGAGCATTCTACTTAAACCCATGCCTCCACCCCATCACCATAACCCAGTAACCCCACCTAACATTTTGCACACGAAAGGGCAATTTAGTATAGCCAATCCACCCAACCTGCTCATCTTAGTACTGTGGGAGGAAACCGGAGCACCAGGATGAAACCCACGCAGACACGGGGAGGAAGCACAAACTTCACACAGACAGTCACCTGAGGCTGTAAATCGAACCCGGGGCCCTGGAGCTGTGAGGCAGCTGTGCTAACTATTGTGCCACCTTGCCGCCCATGATGGCCAAGGAGGGTATGTTCACAACCCTGCCAAATAGGTTGAGTATCTGTAATACCTCGAGATGACTTGATATGGCAAGTGATGAATTAAAGGATTTATTGGTCAAGGACAAATGTGTACACTGAGGGTTTTAACAACATGACAATTCAGAACAACGCCCTGGCTCCAATTACCAACCTCCAGCCCCGGGTTCGGCGTCCGCGTTCCAACAACTCCAACTGCCATGTGGCCCACGAAGGATTGCCCATCACAGGGGCTGCATCATCACAGTATCAAATTGCAAAATCCTTCCAACACATTCCAATGGCAAGTGGTAACAATGGGAGAGATTCCTGGTCAGCAGCACTTGATGCAGAGCGGGGCCCCTCAAGCTATTAACTTCCATCGATAGACTAGCGACCTGTTCCAGAAAACCGCTAGCTCTGTGCACCGCGAGGTGTGGGAAGAGAAACAGCAACAACACTTCCTTTTCTAATTGCACCATTTTAGTTTATATTGTCTCTCCTCACTCTTCATAATCTTCTGTGAAGCACCTTGGGAGGTTATTCTGCATTAAAGGTGCGATATACATGCAAGGCATTATTATTTAGCTGAATTCTTAAAATGAAGAGTGCTCGAGGAGTCACATTTAATTTTATTGTTACTTTTAAACGACTTCTTTGTATTGCAAAACAGCTGTAGAAGAGGATTGAAAAGGTTTCATACCATAACAATTTGAGACATCACGATAGCAATTGATGATTAGTCACATAATAAATGTCTCGCTGCTATTTTCTCTGTGATCCGATCTTACTCTGTCAGGTATTTACATCTTCCCATTTCTGTCACAAGTCACAGTAATTGGGTTATTATAAAGAGCTGAAATGAGCAGGCAGTACAAGGTAAGGAAATAATAACATAGACTTAAAATAACACCCACTTGTTAATCAGCTACTAATTGATACATTTTGTAATGCTACCAGTTTGTAATTAAGAGGGATTGGGAGAATTTAGTTAAATTGTTATAAATGCCGCTGGAGGCTGAGTGGTGACATAGCATATTGCTAAGTCCCACAATCTGTGCTGCAGAATGCTAAATCATGGGTTAAAAATATAAACAAAATGAGCAATGGTGCTTGAAAAACCTCAAAGGAATAGTTTTCCCATTAACTTTCCCATATACTTTGTAATTTAAGAGGAAATCACAAACTTTTAAGTTATTGAGTAGGCAGCCCGCATTCTGCTCATTACACTGAGCCAACCGCCTTATAAGGGAATTTTTAAACATGTGAGAAAAACAGCTCAGGAATATTGGGTTACAGGAAATAGTTGCTCGTGCTCACTGCAACTGACTTTTAAAAAGAGCTGTTGCTGGGAGTTTAGGCTCAGTACACGATTAATTCCTTTCATTTCTCAGAGGACAGTTGACTTCATTGGTACTGGCCTGGCACACAAAGACAGGCCAAGCTCTGGTTCCTGGGGGGGGGGGGGGGGAGGGGGGGAGGGGGGGGGTGCGAAATAAGCTTGCAGGTTCAATATTAATAATAATAATTGCTTATTGTCACAAGTAGGCTTCAATTAAGTTACTGTAAAAGTCCCCTAGTCGCCACATTCTGCCACCTGTTCGGGGAGGCCGGTACGGGAATTGAACCCGCGCTGCTGGCCTTGCTCTGCGTTACAAACCAGCGGTTTAGCCCACTGTGCTAAACCAGCCCCAAGCCTTCTGAAGGGCAACTAGGAATGGGCAATAAATGCTGGCCGAACCAGCGACGCCCACATCCCGTAAATGAACTTTTATAAAACATACCACCACACACTCTTACTGAAATTTGATTTTTTTTCAGCAAGGAGGCAATGAAAGAGAATTATTGAAGTGTCGATTCATGTGGACGTCACCCACGTTTTATGTTTCGGCTATTTTAAAGCAAGAGTTTGCATCTACACAGCGTCTTTCCAGACCTCAAGTTGTTCCCAAAGCAATCACAGCCAATAAGATATGTCCAAAGTCAGTCAACTTCTGATGTAAGAACCGGGGCAGTCAATTTGCACGCAGCAATGAAATATTAACCAGATAATCTGTTCTAGTGATGCAAGGCGGGATTCTCCAGTTCCCCAGCTGCGTGTTTCTCTGCAGCGCGCTGTTCGTTGGCAATAGGATTTTGTCTTTCCACCTCTTGTCAATGGGATTTCTCATTGTAACCACCTGATTCCACCAGAAATCCCGTGGGAGCCGGGTATGCCGCAACAGCTGGAGAATTCCGCCATTGTTGAGGGATAATTACCAGTCAGGACACTGGAGAAAATGACAAAACTCGTTTTAGCCAAAGCCTCCTTTAAGCTCTTGTAATTCTTGACATAGACTTGACAAAGGATCAGCAGCAGAATCATTGCTGCTCACAATTTACATGAATGATTTGGACTTCAGCATCAAAAACACGGAGCGGAATTTTCCCGGATATTGGCTAAGGTCAATAGTGGGCGGGAAAAGTGATGTTGAAGCCGCCGACAGCAATAGTGGCTTTCTCTGGCGAAAGGTCTCGGACATAGTCTGAAAAACAAAAAGGCATGGGTCCCACAACATAACGCTGGCAGACCAACCCACCAGCAACTTAGACCCTCAAAGAATTGGGGTACCATTTTTAAAGGCCGCTGCAGCACACAATAGTTCCCCTGGAACAGGCAGCCCTCCGCCCATCACCACTCCCCCCCCCCCCCCCAAGGCTCCCCTCTCCCAGCACTTCCCCCAGCACGACCCCATGATAGTGCCTGGGCACTGCCCTCTGGCACTGCCTGGGCATCCCCTTCAGCGATACACTCACCTGAGGTCCCCTGGGAAGTCTGCCCACCAGGTGTGCACCTTGGAAGACCAGTGGTGATTCAAACCATTCTGCCCTCACGCCGACCGGAATGGACTTTGTTACAGGATGGGGAGTGGGGTGGGGATGATTGAGGCATAGAGGCTTGATAATGAGATGATAATGTATTCATAAGATGCTCCCGATGTTCAACGTTGGAAAACATGCCTTGTCACTGATGGGGCAGGTAGGAAAAATTGCATCAGACGTTTACGCCTGCGTGAAACGCGATGCTGGCTTCTTGTGAGATTTTCCACTCCTGTCACCCTCCGCACCCATCTGACTAAAACAGCAGAGGAAAATCTCGGCCGCAATTTCCAATTTCATGGGTAACACTAATTTGAGTGGTAGAACCCTGCATTATCCTATGTAAACGCGAATATGTTCTTTTGAAAGTTCTGTAGAATGTTTTCACTCTAACCAGCTTACCCGAACAGGCGCCGGAATGGGGCAACTAGGGGCTTTTCACAGTAACTTCATACTTGTGACAATAAAAGTATATTATCATTATTATTTAGCTTGGCTGATATACCCAAAACTGCAGCATCGAGTTCTAGCTGCTGCCTGGGTAGTTGTGTTCCTGTATTCAACAAGTGCCAAGATTCTACCTAGGGCCAGACCATCCAGTTCCTTCATTCATCCTCTTGGGAGAAAACCGGGTGCATGGACCATCAAGTAAGAAGGAATCAAATCGGGCTACAAAGCCAATAGGTCAATCCCACAGATGATCCAATTGCTACAGGCATTTTATACTGAGCCAAACGTACAAGGAAATATTCTCTATTCTCTGATGAACTGCTGAGTTTTCCAAGTACAGCAAAATAAATTAGTGGCTGACATACTGTTTATCCAGCACTTTGGGCAAGAAAAAGGAAAGATCAGCGAGTGAGTCTAGGCTCAATGTATAATCAATGGTCATTTGAGTAAAGTTTAGAGTACAGAAAGTATTCCTGGAGCCAAGCTGAGTCTCCAGAGACTGGGCTGTGAGACACAGAGACAATTGGAAGAGGGAGAAAACATGAACCATGTATCGTAAATGGAACCTGTCGAGGAACATGGCTTCAACATCAAATTTAACGCTTTATGACCGGCGGATAAAATTCTTCTTAAAACTCTATCTGATGACAGCTGCTGAAAAAAGCAATAAAGTGGTCGCAGGGCTTTGTGTTCAATTACGAGAAGCTCAGGAAAGTGGTAGAACACGCAGGGCACTGGTTAGTTACAGTTCCAAAGGATTAGAGACTTTTTAAAGCGCTGCTTTATAGATATTGCAGATTAGATACAGCTATTTATGCTACTTTATGAGGATTCCTGATCAGAAATAGGATCTGTACTAATTTGCAACCAGCACCTAATGTATTTGTATTGCAGCGCATATGGGAGGATTTTCAGATACAAAATAGCTTTTAAACCTTACAGCCTGATATCATCGAGTTAGGTGTACAAAGTTATTGTCATGGTGTTAACCCCTTGAGTGAATGGGCTTTCTTACGGGGCGGGGGAAGGGGTTTGATTGATGCGGAGAGGCTTTATAATGAGATAGTAATGTATTCGAATTATGCTCTTGATGTTCGACATCGGGAAACGCACCCTGTCATTAACGGAGGAAGGGGAGCGAATTGTATCACACGTTTGCCCCAGCATGAAACACGATTTTGCCTTCTTGCAAGATTTCCCCCTCCCTTTGCCAAACCCGTCCGACACAAACAGAGGTGGAAAATCTCGGCCACTGTTTCCAATTCCAGTATAACACCAAATTGGGGGTATAACCTTGTGAAACCTTATGTAAACCAGACTATGAGAACATAAGAAAGAAGAATTGAACTTTTGAACCCGTTCCACCATTCAACGTGATCATGGAACAGTAAAAGTGGCAGAAAACAAGTCCATTTTCTTGAACAATTTTGGGCTATGAATTGCATGATTGTAGGAACAAAACAAAAGTGCAAGGACATTCTTTGTTCCTATCTTGTACAGAGTGTTACTGTAGACCTCCAAGTAGTTTGGCATGGAATTTTACAAATCAGAACCAGGCCATTCAGCCCACATTCAGTCTATGCTGGTGGCTTAAGCCCCACACTTGACTCCTCCCTTGCTATTTACTTACTTTTACCCTCACAACACAGGTAAAGACGCAGGAACGTTCATAGGCTGGCCAATAAAACAAAAGGAAATATCTTGAAATGAAAGGCAGGATTTTCAGCGCAATCCGCCGTGTGTTTCATGAAAGCAGAGGTGGCCTGCCATTGGCTGGCGACATGATCTTAGGCCCCACCATTTGTCAATGGGGTTTCCTGTTGACTGTACCCCTCGCCGCCTGGAAACTAGTGGCGGGGGCGTGCCAACGGCAGGACCGGAAGATCCCGCCGACGTGAACAGATAGAAAGTTCCGGCCGAATAGTTCATTACTGTGAATGACTGATGAATGCAATGAAAATATTTGAATATTAATGAATGTGCATGGGTCACACTTTTCCCCAAACTACAGCCTTTGTTGTAACGTGAGAGTAAAGATTGAAAGAACTCATATTTATGTGATACCTTTTATGTACTCTCAAATGCTTCATGACTAAGGAAGTACTTTTGCAATATGATCACTGTTATTATGTAAGAAGCACATGAATAGATCCTACAAGCTGCAGAGAATCTATTTTGACAAATATTGGTCAACACATAGGGGAGAATGCCACTGTTCTTTGAAACAATACCACAGCTCATCCACCCGACATCCACCATCTCCTACTTGAGCAAGTTGAAACATAACACCTCTAGCAGTGCAACGCTCCCTCACTACTGTACTAATTTTAGCCTAGATTTTCTCTCAAGCTTCATGAGACTTGAAGTTTCTGACTTAGTACAGAGGGGGCTAACAGTGAGGGTGCGATTTAATGGCTGGGTTGCGCTGAAGGGTGAGCGCGACGAGGCCATTAAATTCTGGGAGAAAACTTCCGGGGAGGTGATTTGCTGGGCAGGCACACATCAGTTGACTCTCCTGCAGAATACAACCAAACAGTCACTTTTAGTCGAATTTAGCTCAAAAATACAGACTTATTTTACCCACAAATGAGAAAGGGAGAGAATAGGAACAACATGTCAGTGAATGGAAGCTCGAGATGCTGCAGAGAAGGCAGCTGTGGAGGAGAAGGCCAAGAGCAGTGGGTGAACGAGTTGGCGGACCCATGAGGCGAGGGGGTCCCTGGCCACCCCGAAGAGAGGGAGACCGATGACCCTAACAATGGCCCGTTCCTCACCCCCTGCCTGGAGATGGATGGAAGACATTCCTGATGAAGGAACGGATGGCGATGAGGGGGGCAATAAAAATGGAGATCCAGATGGTGGTCAAGGTGGTAGCGATGGAGGCATTGGTCGCCATGCAATTGGCGATTGACGGAATGGGGAAGAAGCTGAAAGCTCAGGGGAAGATTATCCTAGAGCTGGAAAAGGCGTCAATGGACAAGAGAGATCCTGTCGTTCTGGAGGCAGAAATTAAAAGGTTGGTGGCAACCCAGGGGAGCCTGAAGGGGAAGGTCGAAGACCAGGAGAATCAGTCTCAGCGCCAAAATATCTAGACCATGGCCTGCCAGAGAGGATCGAGGACAGGAACCCGACGGACTATGTGTGGCAGATGCTGGGCAAACTAGTCGGAGGACAGCTTCCCCAAGCCACCAGAGATCAACAAGGCATATGGACCGCTCCAACTGAAGCCCAAGGCGGGTGAACAGACAAGGGCAATAATTGTCAAATTACATTGTAATCAGGATCTGGAGAAGATCCTGCGGTGGGCAAGGCAGATGAAGGCAAGCAGCTGGGAAGGACATAGAATTTGAGTATACCAGGACTTTGGGGCAGATGTGGTGAGTTCAAACAGATGGAATTGGCCCTGTACAAAAGCAGAGTGAAATTTTGAATGCTGTTCCCAGCCAGGCTCTGGGTCACGTTCCAAAACAAGGATCATTATTTCAACAGCGCGGCAGAGGCGGACGAGGTCATATGGACAAACGTCCTGAACAAGGGGCAGAAAAGGCAGCCTTCAGGATGAAGCAGGGAGGAAAAAGGGAAAAATAACTATGATAGACTTATGCTTTGTTTGCACGGGACTGTACTGCCTCGCTTTGAACAGAAATATCAGACCATAGGGAAGGGTCAGGGCAGAGGAACGCAGGAGAGGGTGAAGAGGAGGCAGAGGGAATAGCTGTCCAGTGGGCATAGGAAAGATCAGCCCTGAAATGGGGGGCCACCACACCAGCAGGAAAAGCTAGCCCTCGGAAGCACAAAAGCAAGGGGGGGAGGGGGGGGGCACGGTGCATTTCCCGGCAGGGAGGGAGCATCTGGCGAGGCGCGGGGGGTTGGGGGGGCATCACAGGGGCAAGAGTGGAGAGTGTAATGGGGGAGATAGGGAGGGGGGAACATGGGGGGGGGGGGGGGCGGACGGACTTGGTAGCAGGGGGGACAGGTAAGGTGCAGGTTGAGGGAACAAGATGGCACCGCAAGCAGTCACTTTGGAGTGTCCCTGAGCAAAGGGAAACCCCGGAGTGCAGGGGCTCAACCACATGGTGTACACACAGTTGGCAGCCGTGTTGGGTGCCCCTGGACAAAGGGAAACTCCGGAGTACAAGGGCCCGGCCTTATAGTGAGAACGGTGACACGTCATTTTGGACGACCCCCTAACAAAGGGAAACCCCGGAGTGCAGGGACGCATCCACCAGCTGAGTATGGTTGATCCCGCAGGAATGGGGGGACAAAAACTCCCAACCAGGATTATCACCTGGAATTTCAGGGGCCATAATAGCCCAGTGAAAAGATCCAGAGTCATCGCCCACTTGAGAAGTTTGAAAGCCGACATAGTGTTCTTTCAAGTGACGCACCTGAGGGAGAAGAACAACTGCGGGTAAGGAAAGGCTGGGTGGGACAGATGTACCACTCATGTTACGGTACAAGGGCGAGGGGGGCAGCTATCGTGATTAGCAAGAGGAGGGTGTTCATGGCGATAAGGACAGTTACGGTACATCATGGTCAGCGATGTCCTAGACAGGACACCGGTAGTCCTGGTAAACATGTACGAGCCCAATTGGGATGACATATTTCAAAAAGAAGACCATGGCAGAAATGCCTGACATTGACACGCACTGCTTGATCATGGCAGGGGGGACTTTAAATGTATAAAGGATCCACTGACGGACCGATCAAACCCCAAAACAGGGAAAAAGACAGGCATGACTAGGGAACTGGGAACATTCATAGACATAGAACATAGAACATACAATACAGAAGGGGGCCATTCGGCCCATCAAGTCTGCACCGGCCCACTTAAGCCCTCACTTCCACCCTATCCCAGTAACCATTAACCCCTCCTAACCTTATTGGTCACTCAGGGCAATTTATCATGGCCAATCCACCTAATTTGCATGTCTTTCGACTGTGGGAGTAAACCTGAGCACCAGGAGGAAACCCACGCACACACGGGGAGAACATGCAGACTCCGCACAGGCAGTGACCCAGCGGGGAATCAAACCTGGGACCCTGGCGCCATGAAGCCACAGTGCTATCCACTTGTGCTACCGTGCTGCCCATGGAGCAGATGGGGGCCGTGGACCCATGGTTGTTCCTACACCCAGGTGAGAAGGAATTCTCATTCTGCTCACCAGTAAGAAGTCTTACAACACATCATTCTCGCCAGAACACAAGTTATATGCCTGTATAGACTTCTTTGCAGTGGTGAAATCGGTGCTTCCAAAAATCGTAAGAATGGAATACTCCATGATCGTAATCTCCGACCACGCTCCACACTACATGGATGTGAGGTTGGAGACGGGCCCTGCCCAATGCCCTGCATGGAAGTTGGACATGGAGCAAGGGGGAGGGCCGACGAAAGAAAAACATGTAAAGTGTACACAATAACCGTCTCATTCACCTGCTTTATAGTGTACAAATGTAAAATTCAATAAAAATATACTTTTTTTAAGTTGCAGGAGAGTCCAAAACCGAGAATCGTGCCATGCGCCAATCTATTTGCAATCTAATCAGTCCGTTCTCTTTGGTGAGATCATAATCCTGACATAAGTGGTGATTATTGGTTTCTCAGCACGCTAAGTCCAATCTCCATACAATTAACGTGAGCGTCCCCCCTATCTAACGACCCCCCGTGATCCAAAGGTCTCCCCAGCAAGTGGTCACATGGGTGCTGATTAGCGCTCCTTTTTTAAAATGTGAAGCTGGCAGAAGGGCTGCTGTGGGGACCTGCGGATGTGAGGAGCCATCTTTGCTCCTGGACAATGAGCCCAGCGGCACTGGGGTTGCTGCCCCGGTGCTTGGCGGGTGGCGGTGGTGGAGTCCCTGGGGGCCAGCCTGGGTCAAGGTGGGCCGCAATCGATGGAAGAGGCCACAGATCAGGGGGCGTGGCCGCCCATGGCCTGGGCTGGGTGGGGGAAAGGGAGGAGATGGGTGTCTCAGCACGCATGGCTCCTCCAAGCCAAGCCTTGGATAGTGTGATCCCATTTCAACGGGCAGCACGGTAGCATGGTGGTTAGCATAAATGCTTCACAGCTCCAGGGTCCCAGGTTCGATTCCCGGCTGGGTCACTGTCTGTGCGGAGTCTGCACGTCCTCCCCGTGTGTGCGTGGGTTTCCTCCGGGTGCTCTGGTTTCCTCCCACAGTCCAAAGATGTGCGGGTTAGGTGGATTGGCCATGCTAAATTGCCCGTAGTGTCCTAAAAAGTAAGGTTGGGGGGGGGGGGGGGGGGGGGGGTTGTTGGGTTACGGGTATAGGGTGGATACGTGGGTTTGAGTAGGGTGATCATTGCTCGGCACAACATCGAGGGCCGAAGGGCCTGTTCTGTGCTGTACTGTTCTATGATCTATGATTTCGGGGTCAACCTCAGCCCCAGCCCGCCTGCCCCACCGACAACCCATAACTCCAACTGATGCGGAGCTGAAGGCTGCTAATACGGAATTTGGAATTCAAAGGCTGAATCGAGGGGAACCAATTCTCCCCTTCTCGCCTGGTCACCGCGTATGTCAGAGGGACAATTTCAACGAAACACCTTGGCTTCAGATGGAACATTACACTGCATGGGTAGGGTTAGTTTGCTATCCAGGAATTGCTGCTAAATTGTCTAATATCTCATAGAATAACCTTTTACATTGCACACCAACCATCAGTTCATTGTAATCCACCTTATGAGTGAAATATAGGTCTGAATTGCATCGATCCCCAAGTGGCAGCGATGTAGATGCAGCGGTGCCGATGGAATAGCAGAGAACCAATTGGCATTATGAAAGGCTGAATTAGGGGGCATATCATAGGGCCACATGAAGAGGCCGCCAAATGGAAGTCGCTTCCTTGCAGCAACCTGGGGAGGAGTCGGAGTTGAAGTTTCAACTGACTTATAAAATTCTAACAGGACTGGACAGGGTAGATGCAGGGAAGATGTTAACAATGATAGATGTGTCCAGGGCCAGGGGTCATAGCCTGAGGATTCAGGGTAAACCATTCCGGACAGAGATAAAGAGACACTTCTTCACACAAAGAGTGGTGAGTCTGTGGAATTCATTACCACCCGAAGTAGTTGATGCTAAAACTTTGAATATATTCAAGAGGCGGCTGGATATAGCACTTGGGGAGAATGGGATCAAAGGCTATGGGGAGAAAGCAGGATTAGGCTATTGTTGGATGATCAGCCATGATCGTGAAAAATGGCGGAGCAGGTTCGAAGGGCCAAAAGGCCTCCTCCTGCTCCTATCTTCTATGTATCTATCTATGTATGCCCAAAGAGGGGGGCCAAAAGCAGGGAATGCACTGCCATGACCCACCTAAATCCCCCCGGGGGGGGTTCCATATCCATCCCAGCCCCTGAATTGTCTGAACTCCTGAACTCTCCTGTATTACAATCCTGGACCAGACTCCAACAATTGCCAGGATACTGACATCAACTCCAACATATTATTTAAATTTTGTCAGACTGCGAGGAAAGGCAAAATAGGGATATGATGTATTAAAGCAAACTTTATTGCTAATACAGTATTAAAATATCTTTAACATCACATCAGAAAATAGCTTATAATTACCCCTAAAACAATGCTAATCAATACAATGACACAGTAACCCTTAACTGCTACCTTTACTTCCACTCAAACAACAAAAACATCTCAGGTCCAAATCCACTTATAAATACAGTTGGCACTCAGGAATACTTGCTGTATAGAGATGTCTTGGATACTTCATTTTGAGAAAGAGACATCTTTTGAGTGCTTGAAAGAAAAGAGACCTGACACCCTGTCAAAACAACACAGAATCTCTGGCTGTATTCTTCAGAAACCTTCTCAGCTCCCCCTCCAGGTAAAATCTAACCTTGAATATCTCAACACCAGACTGCTTCAACCCCTGGCTCCTCCCATTAATTACATCATCTTGTTAAACTGAACACAATGTTTCCAATTAACTATTCCACACGGAAGCCTCTTCGTATAAATAAAAGTCCATTCAGCCAAATGTTTATGATGCTTTAATTGCACCTCTGTCTCCATAAAACCTAGCTGCCTTGCAAACCAGGATCTTTAAAAACACTTCTGCAGCAGTCATACACACACTAGACCAGGTTTTTAACCCTTACTGTACCAAATACGTATAATACAAAATGTCTGAAATTCCTACATTGGCACTGCTGAGGCTTCAGAGCTGCTGACCCTCTGATTGAGCCGTAGCATCAGGAACCTGCCACCATCCTCAAATAGATGGTGAGCCCACAGGCATGCAGTTAGAAGGCCACCGGTGGTAAGGTTCTCAAGCAAATCCCATTGCCAGCTAGTGTAGGGCTTGGGACATATTTTCAACCCTCCGCCAGTCAAGCCTGTTATAATTTCAGACTTTCCTATTCTCAATTGTGATAAAGTAGCCTTGACTCAGGTAGATTTTATGTCAGGATTATTTCAGAGACGGTACAATGGAGGCTGTCATTGGACTGCAATCCCATTCTGCATCCCAGCAGCCTCTCCCCTTGTACATTCACTCTGTAGGAATGTACTGATGTCGTCAGCATCTGTGCATGTGCTCAGGTCACGGAGGGCATGTGTCTGTGATGGATGCATAGACCCCAGTAGCGGAGGATCCCACTGAGAGCCTATCAATCTAAATGGAACCTGCTCTACAGACATTGCATTCAGGAATGTGTTTTTGACACTAGACTGGGAATTGGGACTTGGTGCTTTCTCCACTATTTCAGACCAAACAAGTGCAGGCTGAATGGATTCTGTTTACATTGTCATAGAAATGGCTCAGTTATTTCAATCGCATTTGAGACATGCATGTCTTACTGTTTCTGTTTTGGGTGCATTGAGTTGTTACACAAGCGAGCATCAGTTAAGTCGGATACTTAAATGGAGCACAAGTGAATATGTGAATAACAGATGTAACACAATGATGGGGTGATGCCTTGATGTGAGCTCTGAACCATTGATAATGCAAATGGCAGGAGAAGGAGTAAAGTCTGTTTTCATGATTCCAACTTATTTTTACATTGTGAACACGAGGCAATGCTACCATCATCAAGCACTGGTCACTCCTTCTGTCAACATATCATTGATTTGAACCAAGAGTGTTCAGGATTAAATGAGGTTGCTAGGCAATCTGGCATCCAACATCCCTGACACTAGGTGTTGTTTGTCTATTATCTGGCAGGATCTATAGGCAAAGTTTAGAGCCTAAGACAAAGCAAGGGCAAAGGATACCTTTTTTGTTGTTGTTGTTGGTGCTGTATAAACTTCTATGGTGAAGCATTCTTATGAGCAAAGTGAGGCATAACAATAGACATACCTGACTTATACCCACTGTTGCTCTGCTGGGAATCTGTAAAATGCCTGTCAACGAGAAGATAATTTATCACAGTAACGCTTATCGCATATGAACTTTCTGAAATGGTCACAATATCTATATATCCTTCCTTTTCCACAACCCACCCATCATCAGTAGCCATTAAATTTTGGAAAGTCAGTGAACAAAATGACCAAGGAGCAGCAATTAATACACTTAACCATCATTCAAACAGCTTCAGAATATTAACATTATGGGTGCGATTCCCCGGCCTCGTTACGCTCTCACTCAAGTGAAACAAGCCGGCGAATAACGGGAGAGGCAGAAAACGAGATCTGCGCCAGGCGCCAAACAGTTGGCGATGCAACTGGCCCGCTCCCATAGCCGAAATCGGGATCTCACCGAGGCGTGGCGGGAAACCAATTATCACCACTGAAGCCCCATTTCCATACAATTAACAGGGGCCACCCCTTATCCAACGGCCTCCCGTCATTCACTGGCCTTCCCAGCAAGTGGTCATGCTGACGCCGATTAGCACTCCTTTTTAAAAATGTGAACCTGGCAGAAGGGTTTCTGTGAGGAGCTGAGGAGGTGAGTAGCCATCTTTGCTCACAGGCAAAGAATCCAGGGGTGCTGGGCTTGCTGCACGAGTGCTCGGCGGGGGGGTGGGGAACCCTTGACTGGGGATGCGGGAACTCTCGGCTGGGGTGGGGGACCCTCCACAGGGGTGGGCCGTCAGAGGAAGGGGGGAGAGGTGGTGAGGGCAACTGGAGTGGGAAACCACTCGCGGCACCACCATGCCAACCCCTGGATCGTGTTTACCCATTCCAGGGGCAACACTTGTCTCTGCCCATCTGGCCAACGACAACCCGTAACCCACACCGATTGCTGAGGTCTCTGGTCATGGGGCTGAAGGCTATTGCGAATCGGGAATTGGCAATCGTGGTTAAGCAGCACTTCACCCAACCTAAGTGGATTCCCGTGGGTGGGTCGGACATGTACCATGTGAGAGTCATTGCCTAGCATCCCAATCATACCTTGATGCCTAGACATTGTACCTAAACACTGCGGGAGGCAACACCACACACACAGCAGCCAACACCCAACCACCCAGGGGATGGGATACTGCCCTGGAGACATGTCCATGGCCAAAGGGTGGGTGAATGCCATGGGGAGGAGACCAGCACCTGGTCCAGGTGATGTTACGAGTGGGTGTCCAGGGTACAGGTTCTGGGGTCCGGTGAGGGGCCCCGCTTCATTCTGGAGTGCGTAGGCAGGGCGTTCCAGGTGTGGGGCGGAGGTGGGAAACAATGGGGGAATGGAGGTTCCCTGGATGGGAGCCACAACTATTTGTCAGTCTAACACGCTCTCCCAATTCCTTACAGATATTGAATGCTATAGCAGGGATATTGGATGCAGAATTTGCCCTAGTGGAGCTGCTGCTAGGCCAGGTGGTCGGAAGCCGGAGAAGGCGGCAGCAGCGTCAGCAGATGCTCGAGGCGGCAGCTCATGTGCCAGAACTCACCCCACACTCTGAGGACTCGGCCGCCCATCAGGCCACAGAGGGACCCAGAGGGGGAACCCCACGATGGCTCAGGGTGTACAGGCGTTGATGGTCATTCGAACAGATGACGGACAGCGCATGCCGCAGGAGGCTCCAACTTAAGGTGACAGTGTGGTATCTGTACCATGTCCTCGTGGACTTGGACCACATGCAGGAGGAGGACGCCCGTTCCCGGTGGCCGTCAAGTTCACCGTAGCTCTGAACATTTATGCTTGGGATCATTCCAGGGCTCGAGCGGGGACCCGAGTGGCATCTCGCAGGCCACAGCCCACAGGTGCATCCGACAGGCCATGGATGCACTGTATGGCCGGGCGGAAAGCTACATCATCTTTGACTGACCAAACCCAACAAGATGCCCAGGCAGCAGGTTTCTCTGCCCTCGCTGGAATGCCCCAGGCCCAGGGGTCATAGAAGCCATGCATGTTGCCCTGCTCTCACCGGGCCATCTGGAGGTCTCCTGTGTTAACAGGAATGGGTTCCACTTCCTCAACATACAGCTCGTGTGCGACCACCACATGAAGATCGTGCATGTGTGCACGTTTCCCGGGGAGTATGCATGACAGCTACATCCTGGGGCAGTCGTTCATTCCCGGGATAGGCCTGGCGCCATCGCCTGGAGGACCTGAGATAGAATTAACATGTGGTCAGTGGGAGGGATGGGTCAGTCAGTCAGTAAGGCAATAACAAGTCATGTTTGACAGGCCTCCCAGGTGGAGCCCGGTGGTTCCTCCTCTGTAGCGCCCGCCACCCTCTGCCGGGCCACACCAGTCACCTCCAGGGCAAGTTCCTCGAAGATGGTGAGGATTCTGATGTCTTGCGTCCCTCCGCCAGTCTGGACCCTCTCCCAGCGGTTGTGGGAGAGCTTTTCCTGAGGAATACAGAGAGGACATTGCTAGTCACACGTGTGGTTCACAGTGGTGGCACGGGGGCTGTGAATGTAGGGTTGGGGAGGGTTGAAGGGGGAGGGGGTTGGAAAGAGGGTTGGGGGTCATATGGAGAGTTACGGGGGGGTGGGTGGATGCTCCCATGTGGGGAGTCCAGCTCTTTGGGGATGGGGGGGGGGCTTTAGTGTCCACTCACTCGTGCTGTCCAGTGTAGGTCACTGACCTTCTTCCTGCCAGTCCTCCCGGCACTCACAGATGCTGTCATCTCGTCACAGGCAAAATTGGCCAACCTATGGCTAACTCTCTTGGACCATTGGGGAAACAGGACATCCCTCCTGGCCCCCACATTATCTTGCAGCCTCCCCAGGTCAGCGTGACCAAATCTTAGGGCAGGGTTCCTCAGCGCCATTGTTGCGAGCTTGCTGGGGTTGGCTCATCAAGTGCGCTGCTTAAGTGCTGCTCCAGCTTGTTAGCGGAGGGCTGGTGAGCGCAGTGTCGGTGAGTCGCCAGGCGAACTTTCATTTGCGGTGAGGTGCCCGTGAGGCCTCGGTAAGTGGACCAATTAACGTTGAATAGCGTTGCCAGCCTCGCTGGGCCGAGTGGCAGAAAGCTCGTTGCGCAATTCCTGCTCACTATAACACTTAGAAATCGTTCCGTAGAATCCCGCCCTTCAATTCCCATTTGCTCCAAATGCAGAATAGCATTTAAATCATCACGGGATGATATGGTGTATTTATAGTTATGATAGCGCAGTGGTTATGGCACTGGACGAAAAATTCAGAGGCTCATGTTCAAACCCCATCGTATTAAATTCTGCAATTGAATTCAATCAATTTGTGAACTACTGGCTGAAATAATACTAATTAAAGCAGCCAGATTGGCAAAACGATAAAACAACTGGTACATCAATATTCTTCAGGGAATACAAGGGAACCTGCCACCTTTACCTGCTGATAACATATGACTCCAGTCCCGTACTGCAGGGCACTTAATGTCGTTCTGAATTATCATGAAAATACAGGGTAACAATATGACTTATTCTTTAGTTCTCTGACCAAAGGCAGGTCCAACCCATGGCTCTGTAATCTCCACTACATGTAGGCAGGTGCTGAAACCAATTTAGCTAAAATGGGGATCAAACACCATGCTGATGACACCAATCTGGTCTACACAAGCCTTCCAGCCAACTGAACCAACCGACCTCCCAAGGAGTCGGAGTTGCTCTGGCAACTCTCGCATGCATTTTTTAAATTTTCCTGGAGACTCTGGGTAGTGATGGTAGAGGCTCCCATTTCTTTCCATCACATGAGTCACCAGGAATCTCACCAGCTTTTGCCGTCTGCCTCAGGCATATGTTTGGAGGATTTATAATTTGATACTGGGGGCTTATTTAGCCTCATTATGAACGCATCTTCCTCGGTCATCAAGTCCTGGAGTGGGACATGTACTGGATCTTCTGGCTCAGAGGCAGTGACACTACCCACAAGATCTCCCTGCAATACGATTGGATGTATTCATATCAAATGTGGTACATGCCATAAACTAACGCACTCAGCAATTGGCATAAGGCACAGCACAGCTCATAAAGTGTGTCGGTGCACAATGGAGCAGAATTTATCTCCCTGTTTTTAATTGTGTGAAGAGTGTTTTGTGAATTGAATTACTTGGTTCACGCACTGCTGTAAAGACTGAAGTACGTTCCAGTTATATATAAATAGAACATATAATGAGCAGAAACAACTAACACATCTGTCATTAATATGCAATCATAGTGCCACAAGTCCTGGCAAGTAAACCTTCACTATAATGTTATCCATAATTATTTACTCGGCATCAACCAATTGTGGCTCAATCTTTCTTGCATTCATTTGTGCAAAACTAGAGAATAATTAAGTAAAGCATTCTCGGGGCATGACTTAATTCAATCGTCTCGTCATGTTTTCCTGTTGGATTGGCAAGAAGGTGTTCTGTTTCAAATGAAGTCCAATCAAATCTATTAAAACAGCATGTTTTTGCATTTACTTTGTTCAAACATAGCGATTGCTCCTCGGATATTACCTGCAGGTTCATTCTGCGGTGGAGAGTTTGTAGGAACCTCACAGAGATTACAAGGGAACACTGAGAGGGGGGAACGGCGGGGGGGGGGGGTGGAGGGGGGGGGGGGGGGGGGGTGGAGGGGAGGAGGAGGGAGGAGGAGAAGGGAAGAAGCATTGTTTCCCAGTGCACCTTTGGACAGGGCTGGCCATCCATTTGTAATGTTTAAAGACTCTTTGATGCCCTGTGTTATCTAATCAATCAGCCTTCTCTGAGCTGGGCTAATACACCGTGCCACATGTTTTTGTAACAAATTACATTTAGACACTTTGAGACACTTTCATTATTTTAAAGCAGGTTATAATTAGTCATTGTCAAGGCATGGGCACAGGTTGTGCAAATCAGAATAAATTTGGCTTGCTCTATCAGCAGTCACAAATGAAGCAATAAATTAGGAATAGTGGCTCACGAGGTCTCTGATCAAAATCCTTACCTGAAATCCTGAGAGTTTCTTTTTTTTAAATGAATAAAATGAACAAAAACCAAAAGTATGCAAAAAATGATATCAATGGCAAGACATTATCTGTTATAATGAGTAGGAAGAGGAAACATTGTTAATAAAATTAATACGCTTGTGCTTTCCTTCGGTAAAAACACAGTTGATGCCTCGAGCCTTTTGTGTTTGAGCTAAGTTTCCTTTCTGGCGAGTACTTACCTTTCTGGCGAGTATTACCAGTGGGGCTTGGTGAGAGCGGATTGAGGATGTGTTTGTGGGGGTTGCTTTGGAACATTGGAACGGGAGCAGTCCATTCAGCCCCTCGAACCCCATCTGCCATTCTATTTGATCATGGTCTGTACTTCGATCCCATTTGCCATCTGCTCCATATGCTTAATCATTTTTCCTGAGGTAAGATGCTTTGTCTCCCCACTGCCTTGGCCCATGATCTGGGGCTACAATTTACAAAGGCCCGTCTATTTACCACAGCAGAAAAACTCACTCAACAGATTCTGGTTAACTGCTTAGTATGTGTAACCTAGGTTCACCTTTGTATGAGATATAAAATCAAGGTTCTGACTATTCTACGACTTTAGTATAGTGTTAAAGATCGCACAATATGATTTGAAGATGAATAAGGAGTTCTCCTGGTGTTTTGGCCGACGTTCAAACATCATCACTGATGGATTATCTCGTCATTCACATTAGTGCTGTTTGTGTGAGTTTGATGTGCACCAAACTATCGCATTTGCCTTTGAAACAATAAATGTACTTGTAAGTAAGGTACGTTTTGTGGGTATCATCAAAGTCCCAGGCATTGCTCTCCACTTTGAGAGATGACCGGTGGTGATTTAACCTGAGGGTCACCACACTTCAGGCAAGGAACAAGGTTAAGGAGACAGGGCCTTCATGAATAACCTCAGCAAGTACAGGAATTGAACCCGCGCTGTTGGCAGTGATCCTCATCACAAACCGGCCATTCAGCCAACTGAGCTAACCAACCAGCTTTAATCAAGTCAGGTTCACTGGAGATCCTGGCAAAACTGGTTTCACAGTTGAAAGATGGCCAATATGTAATGGTCACCCTTATGCTGCAGGAATGTCAATCATCTGCTCAAAAACCTAAAAACAAATTCAAAGGCAGGAATTTCCACATTTTTCCAGCAGACAGCACTAATACTGCATGATAAATTTAGACTTATCTCTGAGACTCGGTCTGAATTACTACTTTATATCTTCATCAAGTGATCTCTTTTAATGTAAGATCAGGTATTTTTTAAAGGATTCACACTTTTATACCTGACGGATTTTGGATGTATTTTTACGCATGTACAACACATTTTTCACTTCAGGTAGAAAGTTTAAACTTCAACGAAGAATCCAGTGAAGATGTATTCATTTCATGCACCGGCTGGAAATAATTTTCCCTGTAGTTTCAAAATACTAAAGGGTTTAATTTGCTCAGAGCATTTGACTCGGAGTGCACAGCTGTGTGCCTAGGTGCAGTGAATTTGTTAATTAGTGTTAACAGGATGGGTGCTAACTCTTGTCCACACTTCTAAATTATTCCTGGGAGAAACAGGTCTAACCTGGTATTAATATATTTTTGGTTTGCTAAGTGTAACTCATGGAAACAAACACTTTTGCAGCACAGATGGAAGCATGGCAGCTCTCCGATACAACTATCCACTTAATCTTATTGCTTGGCCTTAACCCACCCTCTTTTTTTAACATTTCTTTTTCCAAAATATATCCACTTCCCTTTTAAAATATATTACGGATGTTACTTCTACCACAGTTTCAGGTCCTAACAATCACCTGTTTAAAAAATAAACAAATGCTCCCCACTTTGATCTTTTGGTGCCAATCCTAAATTGGTTCTTCTTTAGTTACTGATTCACTGATTAGTGGAAATAATTCATCCCATTTTACATCTATCTGTGAACTTGCAAATATACCATTCTCAGGATTACTTAATTCAAGTTCTTGACACTGGCATGAAAATAACAATGAAAACTGCCAAGAATGTGAAGGCTGAACAGCATGGAAGGCAACTTACAGAACAGGTCAAAGAGGAATCTTGCTAAAACCTGGGCATGACTTAAATTTCTCTCTTCCTGGAGAAGGACCAAATAGGAGACATTAGCTCGGGGAATTTCTGAGGATAGGAAGCAAACCAGCAGGATGTGCTCCTAGCCAACGCGGTTGAAGGAGTGTGGATGCCCAACTAATCCTCAGTGACGACAAGGGCTGAACTTTGACAGGAATGTGATCTTGAATCCCGTTACCTCCAACAACCAGATCTGCAGCCAAAGCCTAACGATTGGAGAATTCACTTAGTGGAAATGAAAGTGGGAAATTCAGAGATGCACCCTGCATTGTGCCTTTCCACAGAACCCTTCTTGTAGGAGGGTCATTTGGATCTGAAACGTTGGGCGCGATTCTCCGCACTCACGACGTGGGGGAGAATAGCGGGCAGCGCAAATTTTTACGGCTGCTCGCTGTTTTTTTATGGCGAGCAGCGATTCTTCCCTGGCCGATTGACCGATTTCCAAGGCCTTTACGGCCGTTTTCACGAATTTGAATACACCTGCTATACAAGTTCGTGAAAACGGCGCCAAAGTGCCATTCTGCACAACCATGCCACCGATTGGCACGGCCGCACCATGGCCGTGCCAAGGGTGGCATGGGCCTGCGATCGGTGGGCACCGATCGCGGGCAGCGGGTACTTACCCCGCGCACTCGTTGTTACTCTGCCGCCCCGCTGGATCAGTCCGCGGGGCGGCTGAGGGGCATTACCGACCGCGCATGCGCGGGTCTAACGCATATGCGCGGATGACGTCATCCGCGCATGCACGGGTTGGAGTCGTCCAATCCACGCATGCACGGCTGACGTCATCAATGTGTCAGCCGTCGCTAACTTTGGCGCGCAGGCTTAACGAAATTCATTAAGCCCGCGATGCCGTAGTTCACGGGGCCGCGATGCTAGCCCCGACCGGGGAGCAGAATCGGGTCCCGGGCGGGGGTTTGGAGGCTGCCGTGAAACACGGCCGTTTTCGTGGAAGCCTCCACGACCCACCGCCTTTGGGGAGAATCGCGCCCGTTAGCTCTGTTTTGCTCCACAGATGCTGCCAGACTTGCTAGTTTATCCAGCATTTTCTGTTTTCATTCCACCCTTAACTGTGATTCCTGCTATCCACTGAACCCATGATCAGCTAGTTGGATTGGATTGGATTTGTTTATTGTCACTTGTACCGAGGTACAGTGAAAAGTATTTTTCTGTGAGCAGCTCAACAGATCATTAAGTACATGGGTAGAAAAAGGATTAAAAGAAAATACATAATAGGGCAACACAAGGTATATAATGTAACTACATAAGCACCGGCATCCGATGAAGCATACAGGGTCTAGTGTTAATTAGGTCAGTCCATAAGAGGGTCATTTAGGAGTCTGGTAACAGCAGGTAAGAAGCTGTTTTTGAGTCTGTTTGTGCGTGTTCTCAGACTTCAGTATTTCCTGGGCGATGGAGCCAGTGGTGGTGCTTCATCGAACTCGCCAATATGGGAAATATGGCCTAGCCAGTGACATCCGTGTCATAGAATTTACAATGCAGAAGGAGGCCATTCGGCCCATCGAGTCTGCACCAGCTCTTGGAAAGAGCACCCTACCCAAGGTCAACACCTCCACCTTATCCCCATAACCCAGTAACCCCACCAAACACTAAGGGCAATTTTGGACACTAAGGGCAATTTATCATGGCCAATCCACCTAACCTGCACATCTTTGGACTGTGGGAGGAAACCGGAGCACCCGGAGGAAACCCACGCACACACGGGGAGGATGGGGAGGTCCTACAAAAGAATTTTTAAAGACACTTTTCTGGGCCTTGCTGCCAATGGGATATTCCGGTCCTGCTGATGGTGATTCCATGTGGCGGATCCCCCAATGGCATGGCGGCGAACAACGCAAAGCGCCGGAGACACTGGTGGGTCTGGAAGATCCCTCCACCAGCCAATGGTGAGCCACCTCCACTGCTGGAAATCTCACCGCGGGTGGGGTTGGGGGAGGGGTGGGACTGCAGAAAATGCCGCCCTTTGTTTCGTGTCGACCAGCTTCACACAATGCCCCAGGTATCTCTGCAAATCACTGATGGTGTGGGATAATTGGCAATGATCCTCAGTATTTACCTCAATATTTCTTCTCAAATCAGACATGCACAGGGTGTAGGTTGAATAGAAATTGTCTCCCTTGCGGGGCCCTCTGTTTTGTGGTGGGTTGACCTTTGACTCCTGAAGAGCACTTTGTCATTTCTGCCCACTGCCCATAAGTATCAGCAAACCTGCCATTTTGGGATAACCTTGATCCTTTTTCCCCAAACTTGAGCACTTGAAAGCTGATTGACACACTGAGGACTATTTAGCTTGTTATTCCCATATTAATGGGATTGGCAGGTGATTGACCAGCATTATTAGGCAAGCTCTTAATCAGCTTAGTGTGTTAAAGAGAACACACCCAACCTCGAGCCTAAGCTTGGCAGTTTCTGATTGCTTTGATAGGTAAAGAAAAAAGAAAATAACACACTTGTAATGAGAACAAAATGAAGCTCTGCGTAAGTAGAAATAAGTAACTTTGTAAAAATTAGGGGGTAGAAAAAGTCAGAGCCTGTTCACAGACCCAAACTTCGAGCAGCAGAGGCAGTATGTCCGAAAGCATGAGGATTGATGTTTTCGGATCTCATCCGAACTATGGGCATTGATCCCTCCATTGAAGTACAGTTTGAGATTGATAATAAGTGCAGTATAATTCTTGAACATTCAAAATAATGAGGATGTGGATACTGCTGGCATTTACTGCCCATCCCCAGTTACCATTGAGAAAGTGGTGGTCCGTCTCTGTGAAGCACAAGTGCAGCTACATAAACTCCAAGGTAGTTAGTTTGAAAAGAAGAATATGCATCTTATTTAGTTCTTTATAAATCCACAAAAATACTTTACACTTGAAAGCCAATCGAGTACTTTTGAATGCAGCCATCGTAGCAATGTAAGAAAACGCAGATTGGGGGCTTGATGTAGAAACAGGACAGAGGCTCCCAAACTTTGCTTGCTGACATCCCCTTCCAGATCTTCCAGCGGCCCAGGTTTAATGTTTTAATAACTTAATCCCCAAGCATTTTACAAATTATAACACACATATACAACTTAAACAATGGCTTAATAGTAGTGCTCATGATTAATAATGATGGAGGAGTTAGTGGTTCGAGCATAGTTGCGTAATGTTGGGAGTAATATGTGATGAGTTGTAAATTGTGTTTTGCATGGAGCCGGAGATAAACTTGAACAAATTCAAGGCCATATGCCTTCTGGTTAAGAACCTCATTCTCGATTGCTATATTTTTCATTCCACCAACAAAAAACACACTAGTCTATTCAATCTCATGTTGCCACTTTGAATGTTTTATTGACAAATGCACCTTTGGAAATTTTACAGATGTGTTTGTTAAGGATCGGAAACTTACTGCAACAAAATGATTTAACGTTACAGCCTCCAATGGAAATGTGCACGCTCAACGAAGAGTCTGAGAAATCTGAGAAGTATAGGAACTTAGGCGGGAAATGGCACAGTTTGGATGGGACAATGAAGTTTTTGCAGTGGGGGGGGGGGGGGGGGGGGGGGGGGTCCTGCACCAACTGCCGCAGCCAGCAATTCCCAAACAGAGCATTATGTTTTTCATTTGGAAAAAGGTGCAATCAATGCGGTAAGTGGAACCACTTTGCCAAATGCGACAGGTCCAAGTAACAACAGCTCTTTTCTTTGAACAGCAGTATGGCTGCTAATTGATATCAAAGGGTTAGATGCACTAGTAACAAATAACAACTAAACTCACTTAGTATGGTCACAGCATCAGCAGCAACAACATTAACACCAATATCGGCATTATACGGCAAAAGTGTGGAATCTGCAAGGGTGAGATCTTCACTACACTACATGTGTTGCCTAGTACCTCCAGACTTAGAGAATACTGAGGTGAAGTGTAATGTATTATCTTGTCACAAACAATGGGACATAGACCCAGATGCAGTATAGGATCCTGACCAGCAGTCTGACCTTGTGGCTTATGGTGGACAGACAATCACGGCCAAGGTTGTAACTCCCCTTCATTATGCACAAGGAGACTTGATTTTCACAGTGTGAATCAGAATGTAAAACCGCTGTTAGGATTTTGAGGTGGGCTCATTCAACTTGACCCAGAAGTGCATGCCTGACAACGTCAAGCCCCAGAGATGACAATGTACAGTGATGTTTACAACTATTGGGTCATCAGCACACTACCAGTCATATATCACATGTGATTAAATGGCTCAGTTCCACCGACAGTATGTGCTCGAAGAAAAATACCAATAGCCCTGAAGCAAAAGGAGTAGCATTGGTGGTTCAGTGGTAGAATTCTCGCCTGCCACGCGGGAGGCCAGGGTTCGATTCCCGGCCAATGCAAAAGCTGGCTGGTGTTTAATTGTTATTTCAGTTCTTGTGGGCCTCACGGTAGCATGGTGGTTAGCATCAATGCTTCACAGCTCCAGGGTCCCAGGTTCGATTCCCGGCTGGGTCACTGTCTGTGTGGAGTCTGCAAGTCCTCCCCATGTGTGCGTGGGTTTCCTCCGGGTGCTCCGGTTTCCTCCCACAGTCCAAAGATGTGCGGGTTAGGTGGATTGGCCATGTTAAATTGCCCGTAGTGTAAGGTTAATGGGGGGATTGTTGGGTTACGGGTATACGGGTTACGTGGGTTTAAGTAGGGTGATCATTGCTTGGCACAACATCGAGGGCCGAAGGGCCTGTTCTGTGCTGTACTGTTCTATTCTATTCTAAAAGGTTAGCGATGAGCGAGGAGAGGAGGCCACGAATGGGTCTCAGCAATAGTAGCCGCAGTAAAAAGGATGGTGCGGTCAGGATATGCTTTGACCCAGGACATTTGAACAAAGCGTTACTCAGACCACATCACACCATAAAGACAATGGAGCAGATGATATCAGCCATGCCACAGGCGAAGTTATTCAGTATGTTTGACGCAAAATGTGGGTTTTGGCAGATTCTGTCAGATTTGGCACATTGAAAACTGAGTGCGTTCATGTCTCCGGTAGGCATGTATCATTTTCTATGTGTGACGTAAGCAGTATTTCACCGGCAGTGAGGTTTTCCAACGGTGCCTGGAGCAACACTTTGCGAAGCAAATGTGTGAGATCAAAATTGATGATATCCTGGTTTGGGATAGTACTATACAAAGTCAGGGACCTCCAATTGAAGCTCAACCCTGCAAACTGTAAATACAGGGTAAATCAGGCTCCAAACTTACTTGCAGCTGATCCAGACAAGACTGCTGCGTTCCGATAAATAGCTATTCCTGTGGACAAGCACACTCTGCAGTGCATCTGGGCATGACAAACTATCTCTCCAAATTCATTCTGTGTTCTAGTGAGGTTACTGGACAACTGTGTCAATTCCTCCTGCAGGATGTTGAATGGAGTTGTAAGAACACCACACAGCATCTTTCAACAAGCTCAAATGAACTGTTCCTAATCCTCAGGTCTGTTGCTTTTTCTTGCTAACTTGTATGCCTCTTTGAATCCAATACTATCTCTAATTTCCCATGTAAGCCATGGTTTTGCCCTTTCTACTCTTGCACCACTTGGGAATAAACAACTTTTGGGACGGGATTCTCCAACCCCCTGCCAGGTTGGAGAATCCCTGGGGGTGGTCGCATATCCAACCCTGCCGCCCCGACACCGGCTGCCGTATTCTCCGGCGCTGCTTTTCAGGCGGGGGCGGGGGCGGGATTCCCACTATGCCGGTCGGGAGCCGTTAGCAGCGGCCCCCCCCCCTACAATTCTCCGGGCCCTAATGGGCCAAGCTGCCTTCAATTTTTGGCCAGTCCCACTGGCGTGGATCACTCAACTCACGTACAGGCGGGACCTGGCAAGTAAGTCGGTGGGGGCAGTCCTCGTGCGGCACAGGGGGATCTGGCCCCGGGAGGGGGGCCACCATGGTGGCCTGGCCCGCGATCGGGGCCTACAGATTTGCGGGCAGGCTTGTTCTGTGGGGGCACTTCTTACTCCCGCGCCGGCCCCTGCAGAGAAGAGAACCCCCCCCTGTGCATGCGCCAAGATACACCCCCCCGGTCTGCGCATGCGCGGAACCATGCCGGCCATCCCGCGCGTGCGCGAGATCACGCCGGCCCACCGGCCGGAGCGGCGCCAACCCCTGCGCCGTCCGCGTAGCCCCTGCAAATGTGGAGAATTCCTCACTTTTGGGGGCTGTTGACGCCGAAGTGGTTGGCGCCGGTTTTGGCGCCGGCGTGGGGACTTAGTCCCCAGAAGGGAGAATCCCAGCCCTGAAGTTCATCAGTTCATTTATTGAATGCCTGCCATTGCCTGTCTACTGTCCTTCCTTCCAGTAATGTTTTCCAGTCCATCATAGCCAACTCGTGCCTCATACCATCACAGTTACCTTTATTGAGATCCAGAACCCTGGTCTCAGAACCAACTACCTCACTATCCATCTTGATAAAGAATTCTATCATATTATGGTCACTCATCCCCAAGGGTTCTTTCACAACTCGCTTGCCAACTTATCCTTTCTCACTGCACAACACCCAGTCCAAGATGGCCTGTTCCCTTGTTGGTTTCTCAATGTGTTGGCCCAGAAAACCATCCAAATGCACTCCTGAAATTCCTTCTCTATTATACTGTCATTAATTTGACTCAGGCAATCTGTATGTAGATTAAAGTCAGCCATAATCACAGATGTTCCTTTATCACATGCATCTCTTATTTCCTGTCTAATGCTATTTCCAGTATTACCATTACAGTTTAGTGGTCTGTGTACCGCTAATATGAATGTTTTTTGCCCCTTCGAGTTTCTTAACTCGATCAATACAAATTCCACATCATCTGTGCTAATATCTTTGCTTAATATTGTATCAATATCTTCTTTTAATTTTTTTAAATACAAATTTAGAGTACCCAATTCATTTTTCCTGATTGAGGGGCAATTTAGCGTGGCCATTCCGCCGAGCATGCACATCTTTGGGTTGTGGGGGTGAAACCCACGCAAACACTGGGAGAATGTGCAAACTCCACATGGACAGTGACCCAGAGCTGGGATTGAACCTGGGACCTCGGCACCGTGAGGCAGCAGGACTAACCCACTGCACCACCGTGCTGCATTCAATATCTTCTTTAACCAACAATGCCACTCCACCACCTTTCTGTCTGTCCTTCCTAAAAATGGAATAGCTCCCACTGTTTAGTTCCCATCTTTGGTCACCTTGCAGCCATGTCTCCACAATACCAACTATATCATGTCCCTTTACATCTATCTTTGCAACTAATTCAATTATTTTAATTTGAGTGCTCCAAGCATTCAGGTTCAAAACCTTAAGGCCTTTTAACGTTTCTTGTCCTGACCCTTCTATTATTTATTGTGTCCTTTTCTGATTTTGGCCATTGATTTCTCTGCCTATCACTTTTTAAATTCTCCTTGCTGTCTTTTTCTCTTGTTCTTGATTTCCCCCTGCTCTAAATCTTTACATAGGTTCCCACCCCCCTGCCAAATTAGGTTAAACCCTCACCTATCGCTCTAGCAAGTACTCCCCCAAGCACAACAGTCCTGGTCCTGCTCAGGTGTAACCTTTCCCCACAACTGGTTCCAAAGCCCCAGGAACCTGAAACTCTCCTCCTCACACCATCTTTTCAGCCATGTCTTCATCCTATATATCCTGCTGGTTCTACTCTCACTAGCACGTGGCACTGGTAGTAATCCTGAGATAACTACCTTTGAGGTCCTATTTTTCAACTTCCTTCCTAGCTCCCTATATTCTACTTTTAGGATCTCATCCTTTTTTTTACCGACGTGGTTGGTACCCATGTGCATCACGACTGCCGATTGTTCATCCTCCCCTTCATAATATCCCGCAATCGCTCTGAGACTCCTTAACCCAAGCACCAGGGAGCCAACATAGCATGCTGGAGTCTCTCATGCGGCCCCAGAAACACCTATCTATCCTCCTCACAATTAAATCCCTTATGACTATTGCATTTCAATGTCTTTTTCTCCTCCACTGTGCAGCATCAGCCGTGATGCTCCGAATTTGGCTGATGCTGTTATCCCCTGAGAGGCCATTCCCCTCAACCGTATCCAAAATGGTGTATCTGTTTTGCAGGGAATAGCCACAGGAGATTCCTGCACTGCCTGCCTAATTGTCTCGCTCTGCCTGGTGATTACCCATTCCCTTCCTACCTGTGGAGTCTGTGCCTGCGGTGTGACCACATCTCTATATGTGCTATTGACGATACTCTCCACGTTGCGGATGCTCCCCAGTATCCCCAGTGGTTACACAGCGTGTGCTGTCCCCGATGGGAAATTCCTTTGGCAGGTGGTGGGAACGCAGAATCCCGCTGCCGGTGACACCACTCAGGAAAACAAGGCCTGGAAAACCCCGCCTACTATGTAAATGCAAGTCTTTTTTTATATTTTCTGTTGTGTTTTGCATTGGTAGGACATACTAGTATAGCTTGCATGCCATCTGGCATCATGTCAACTCTTTCATGCTTTTACTGACCCTTACCAGATAGTTGCAGTGCGAGTCAAACACTGAATATCATCAGCATGGGACCCCAACCATTCCTGGTCTTAGTTCCAGTAACCAGCAGGTCACTTCCCATTCAACAGTCAGTTGAACACAAGCTATAGTCTCAGCAATCATAGATCATAGAATCATAGAATTTACAGTGCTGAAGGAGGCCATTCGGCCCATCGAGTCTGCACCGGCCCTTGGAAAGAGCACCCTACCCAAGCTCACACCTCTACCCTATCCCCGTAACCCCACTTAACCTTTTAGGACACTGAGGGCAAATTAGAATGGCCAATCCACCTAACCCGCCCATCTTTGGACTGTGGGAGGAAACCGGAGCACCTGGATGAAACCCACGCACACACGTGCAGACTCCGCACAGACAGTGACCCAAGCCAGGAATCGAACCTGGGACCCTGGAGCTGTGAAGCAACTGTGCTAACCACTATGCTGCCCCGTTGCACAAGCAATGCAGTGCTTGTGCAACATATAAGCAGTAGAATTTGGCACGATTTCTATTTAAGAATCTGTCCGGAACAATAAGATTGATTATCCTAATACACACCTTCATCATTGTACTGCACAGAACCCATTCTAAAATATGGCAAGCAGGCAAGACACAAGCAGGAAATATGTACTGCACGAGACCCCTGCTCAGTAATCTTCCAATTGTGCAGACTTCAGGGTTCTCATTGATATGTCATTCCCAGGCATGTTTGTGCCCTTGTAGCAATTTCTTTGTGCTGGATCTTTCCTTAGTCCCTGGATCATTATTCAAGGTTGAAACAAGATACTGAAGGGAGCCTCCAAAACAAATTTCAGTTTTGTCAACCACAGGTGTATCGATGAAAAACATGAAATGGAAATCTGCATTCCACGTTGCAAATCACATTGATCATCAGAAAGGTAAAAGTAGCAGCTCGGGTGGCATTATGACTTCCTCCGCAGGAGTAAATGGCAACGGGGTACCGACTTGCCTTGCCCCCTCACCATTGATGTGAGAAAGGGTGGGTACCTCATTTAAATGCATTTGAACACATTTTAATATTAGTTACGGGCCTCCATGCCACATGATGCCCCATCAATAAATATTCAGACATCGCCGATGTGATATCATGTTGGCAAGGTTTGCAACAGCTTTAGTCACGGGATTCCAGTGGGATTGTCAAGGTAATTATAACTCCCGGGGGAGAGGGACATGCCCCTTGAACTGTCTCCTGGCACAGTTTGGCACTGGGGAGCCCCATTGGGGAAAGTTCCCATTATGTGTGGTTGGGGGGGGGTTGCTGCTGATACCTGTGCGGTGGGGGCAGGGGAAGAGAGACCCTGATGCTTGTACCATTGTGGGGGCGGGGGGGAGGGGGGAGAACCGTTGATATTTTTGTGGTGGTGGGGGGTGGGAAGAGAGCTCTTGACATTTGTGCAAGTGTTTGTGTGGGGGGGGGGGGGGGGGGAAGAGCCGCCGATAGTTTGTGTTGTCGGGGACCACCCTGATGTTTGTGGTGGGGGGCGCGGTTGCCTGTGTCCATAGAGGGGTTTGAGTGCATTTCAGTGTTGACCAGCTCTGACAGGCCCCCACCAGACAGATGGCGTAAACATTGCCCCCCAATTTGTTTTTGTCAGAGTGACTCAAGCTCTGGTCAGAAATCTTGGCTGCACATCTGGAGAGACACATGCAGTTTTCAGCCAGAGCCTGACACTGAAAAAAAAAGGGAACATTCCACCCCATGTTGTTACAATCAGATGAAAAGGAGTAGAATAGATGTCTCTTTTCCCACTTCTCATTTGAATGCAACAGGTTTTAATAAAAGACTATGTTTGCCAAATCGGTGGGTTGTTAGAGCCACTCTCTCTGTCTCTGTTGCTGCTACTGTTTCCAGTGTTGAGCTGCATGGAGGAAGGAGAGAGAGGAAGGAGGAGAGCTGGTGCGAATATGTTGCTGGAAATGGCAGACCGGGGTCGGATTCAGGCCAAGAATGGAAGGCTTACTTGGTGCTGTATTGCTAAAGATCGTGCCCCACCGTCTGCAGCTCAAGGTGAATTGATGGTGGCCTGTTGCTGCTCCTGGAGGCTCCAGGGTTGGCCCCTTGGACTGTTAAAGTAGACTTTGGGATTTTGGTACCTTTCTACTGACTTTTGTATGTTTTGGAGAGACTATCTGGGGTTCTCCCCTAGATGTTGCTATGTCACTGGGTGGCCATTTTCTGGATTGTTTGTGAACTTTTCAAGCTGCACCAGGTGTCAGCGAGTTTTGTGTCGGACATTGTTTTGTTGCAATTGGACTGACATTTTGGACTTTGGTGTTTGATCTGTTACTGTTGTTTCCGTCCATGTCGTTAAACTGCACTGCTTACAAATGGTCCCTTGCCGGTTGGGCATGTTACCACGGTTCTGTGAAGGAAGGTCCCTCTCTCCTCTGCCACGCCCGGGTGTGTATCTTTCCGGCGGTTTGTGCTGTTCCTTTGGGCGCCTTTCTTCCAATGTGAGGCTACTGAGCCAGGCAGGGGGTGCGGGGAGGGGGGGGTTGGTGAGCGAAGCAGCCGTTTGCCGGCTTTCTGGCTCGCGGCCTGGAACTGTTGTGGTGGACTTACCTAGGAGACCCTTCGTGGGAGGGGAGGGCTTTTCCCTCTTTCTCTCCCTAACGCTGTGCCCTGAGGCGGTATGTCTCTTTCCGGTGGTCTGTACTCCTCGTCGGGGAACCTTTCCTTCGATGTGAAGCTACCGGTGTCCCTTTTCCGGTGTTCTGGGTTGCTCGCCTGGCCTCGGTGGGTACCTTTCCGCCATTGTGGGGCTGCTGTTGGGGACAAGGGGTGATTGTGTACGTATATTGATGGTTTTCTGTATTTAGTGGATATTTTGATATGTCCTGTTTTCTGTTCTCTTTGACGACACTGGTTCTATATATTGATGAGTTGTTTCAATGTTGATAGACTATACACATACTGTAAGGGGAGCTCCCTCTCTCTTTGGCCATCCGCCGGAGGTCGGGGTGGGGGGGGGGGGGGGGAAATGAGGGGTAAAATGGCTATATGCGGGCTTTTAGCCGGTGGCCTGTTTCATGGCTCATTGTTTTGAGCTGCATTGTGGTCCCTTTGTTGGGGGGGGGGGGGTTCCTACTCTCTCTCGCACTGTTCCCTATGTTGCCCTGTACCCTAGGGGCTGGTTTAGCACAAGGCTAAATCTCTGGCTTTGAAAGCAGACCAAGGCAAGCCAGCAGCGCGGGTTCAATTCCCGTACCAGCCTCCCCAAACAGGCGCCGGAATGTGGCGACTAGGGCTTTTCACAGTAACTTCATTTGAAGCTTACCTGTGACAATAAGCGATTTTCATTTCATTTCATTTTCATTTGATTTCATGTTGGCATGCCCCTTTTCGGTGGTCTGCGTTGCCCGCTGGAGTTCCTTTTTCCGCCGATGTGGGGCTGCCATTCGGGGAGGGGGTAGTTGTATGTACGTGTGTACTGAAGATTTTGTATCTTGTGACTGTTTTTGATATGTAACCGTTGAAGTGTGTTGAGGCCTTGAGACTTAACATTCAATGCAAATGAATTTTTTAAAAAAATACTCTGACTTTCACACAAACATGCATTCAAGAGTTCATAATGTTGCTAAGTGTGCTTTACACTTAATTGCTCTGTTTTATAACCTTTGCTCTCGAGTCGCCAGGCATCTTTATGATACCACCACGAGGTTCAAGTTCAAGTGCTGATCAATAACTCAATACACCAGTTAGTAAGGTTCAAATCAAAACACATTTATTATATACAGTCAATCGCTACTCATGCATAAAATACTACTCACTAGACTATTTCTAACACTAAAAGGCCAATACTTAGCTTTGGAAACTGGCCCACCAGGTCTGGGGAACAAATGGCCTTTTGTTCGATTCTGAGTCTGCAGGCTTCAAGCTTGTATGGACTAATAGCTAGGAGCGCCTATCTCGTAGCGTGCGTTGACTGGACACTTACTTGGTTGGTGCAGCTGCTAGGCAGGTCACGGTCAAGGGTTGTTTCGAGCTGCTGAGAGACCCTGCCAAGAAGATCGAACTGAACTTGGAGACTCTATTTTATAGTCCTCAGGGGCTTCGCCCCCTTTTGGGCGGACCCGTACCTGGTTCCAAGTGATTGGACTAAGTTCTCATCACTTGGATCGATTTCTCCAATACTGGAGCTGTTCCCAATCGCTGGGCGGTTCCTAAGTGTCCGTTGGCCTTCCTTTGTCTTGGCTCCTGCTGGCGCCGAGGAGTCTGGTTTGGTCTTGATTACTTTAATGTATCCAATTGTTCCCGGGAATCGCTCATTACTATGCCGATGGTTTTTGGTTTCGGTTCCGTCTGGGTTCTGCAAGTTCTAATATACAGGAAACTTTGCACCTGCTTGTTTTTCCCTGCGCTTGACTGAATTTCCCTGTATTCTTAGCGGGCATCCATTTTGGAGTCGGGAAGTGGCCAACCCAGGTGGCTACAATAGACACACACACACACACATATAAGTTACAAAGTGGGTCTGCTGGAGTCAGCAGCTGCTGAGTGCTTTTTAGATGCTACCTGTGGTGAAATAATAGGCACGGCTTGAGGAATGGAGTGAGAGGGATAGATTAAGCTATTAGCCACTGATGGTCCAGCTTCTCATGATCCTTTGCCTGGAGAAATAGTTCTTAAGACACAAAAGATGGTTAGCTGGCTTATCACATGATCCCTCTCTTCACCTGCCCAGTTATCCAAACATGGTCATAGCAAGTTGATTCCAGATCCATGGTTTAGACATGTATAGGTTTTGGCTGGATGAGTTCCTCCCTGAGCCAGGGTCCATTGTACAAAATGATTGCTTCTATTTCCATAACCAGTTGAATGTACAGGTGATTTTCTGGATGTTTTGTGATGGGGCCAGAGGATGGAACTAATTTGCATTTCTCTAAGGGGATTGTCTTCAAAAGGTTCTTTTGGACAATCTGACTCCATTTTAATGACTTGGGAGTTTGTCAGGTCCAGTTATGCAAATGGACATCCATCATAGAGGCTGCTGTTTTAAGTCACTGAAAAGCTGTTGTTTAGTTTTTAAAACTCAGCCAGTGGATTTTTGATGGGAAATAGTTTTTCACAACACGCTCATGGCCGCACCATTCATAGAAGGATCATCTTTTTATTTTCAGCAAATGCCCTTGGACATTACAGTCTTGTGATAAGCATGTGTGCTGATTATGAAAATGGTAATTATGAAAATTCAATCCATGTGTGGGCCAATAGAAGTGGTAATTAAACAGTTTTAACTCATTTTTTAAACCGGGTAATTTAAATAATTACTTCAGTATTTATTAGCAGATGCTTAAGTTAAGTCGCACTTAAGCAAACAAACTCTTCGAAGGGATTTTTTAAAAAATTCTTTGTCACGTACCAGAAGTTATTTGTGGAGCTAGACAATACAAACCATGACAATCTTCATCAGTTTATCTTGACTGTGTGTGTCCTTCAGCTGATAATGCTTCATATCAGCTGATATTCACACACACAGTTTGATGTTGCTTTTGAACCATGGATGAAATTCTCACCTCTTTGTAATCCACAGTGCAATGTTCTCTCTGTGCACGTTGCAAGGTCAGGAAATAATGGAAACCGACTAAGTGAGAAAGACATGGTGCAACGTAAAACCATGGTATGATGTGCTGCAAATGCATTAAGGTATTGTTCAGGACTTGGTCGACCTTGGATGATGCTCACAATCCTTTGGGAGCAGGTAGTCTCTGTTCGCTCGCATAACAACTTTCAGAGTGTGGCTGTTTTGTTATTGAGCCCTACCCCTGCATTAGCCCATCAATTGAGTTGCATCGGCCTCGCCAGGTTTATCACTTAGTCTTGAGTCATGTCCAGTAATAAAAGAAAGGGACCATTAGGAATTCATATTCTATTCACAGCTACATTGTATATAAACGGCTCGTGCACCTTCTTGTGAAGAGGTTAAGAAAGGCATTGTACGAGGTCCAGCAAACCGACACTCTAATCAGAAAGCATGGCCTTGCCACCTATGAATTATAGGTTTCTCTTCATGAAATAATGCACCACTACCGGTGTAATACCATACATTAAATTGCTACCTGCCACCTCTGTCCTTCGCCAAGCTTAACAATATATAAACAACATTGATACTGTATTATTGAACAGCAGTAACCCGCTTGAACTTTTCTTCCACTGTTAGTCAAAGTGTTCATCCTCAGTGTAGACAGAGGCATTCAACATCCTGCCCAAGAAGGAGGATGAAATTGGCCGCAATGAAAGCTTAATCTAGCACAACTCTGAGGAGCATGCACTCACAATCAGAACAATATTAACGAGCTACCATTGAAGCGAAGATAGCAACCCGGAGAAGCTCAAGCACAGCTTTACTGTGAAAACAAAACCCACAGAGAAAGCTCCAAAAAAAATGAATATGTCTATCTCTGCAGCACACCAACTGTGCCCAAAATCCCAGGTTGACCACAGAGGTGGGCAAAGCCCACTTGAGGATGTTGATGAGATATTAATATTTAGGCAGATGCGGTGCCAGCAGGAGAAAGTCGCACTTTGACATCCTCACAGAACTCACTGTCAGATCTACCTGCAGAACTAGCATAAGCACCAGTGGAGAGGAAAATTGGGGCTTACCTCAATACACAGCTTGACGTGGTTACAGTTTAAAGCTTTTTCAGCAAGCAATGTATTGGTTGGATTAATCATTTAACTTTTTTCTGTGCTCGGGTTCATCACTGAATGACTACCTTCCTGGTCTTGTTGCATAATTAATTTGGGTCGTATGATGTACTGACATGGAACGCACATGGACAGTATAACTTTCAAATAACACAGCTGCGCTTTGTCATAAAGTGTGATCACTTTAATAACCTATAAGCAAACATCAGTGTTTTTTTTGTCATCAAACTCCTTGAAAATATTTAATTAAAAAAGCACTTGCAGAAATTCTGGAAAACAAAATTCTCCAGTCTCTTCTCATGATTTTTTTTTGCCTCATTCATCAGTCCTTGAAGGTCCATTTAGACATGCAGCATTACTGGGTCCTAGTAGGCAGTAATTTTAATCAGCGAATTTTATTCAGTGACTTAATGACCACTCTTTGCTATGGACCATCATACACACACTTCCAGGAAATGGCTGTTGAATCTTATCAAGGCCTACTTAGCGCAAAATTGTATCTGATTCAGTTGAAAAGCCTCTGGCAAGATGCCAGGTCTGCAAACAGTTGGGCTTGAACCTCGCATCACCTTAAATTTTTGAACTTGAGTTCCTGAGCCTACATTCTTAGATTTTAATTTTTTAAAGCTTTTTGTTCCACTTCAGATTCCGGGTTTGTAATATTGGTCTATTTGCTCGGAGCTTGCCATATTGCCTGCCTTAACTGACTCTGCCCAGCAGAATGTCATAACTTCCAGTTGATCTTTTGTTGCTGAGCTATGCATAATATATTTTGCATCATTCTCAGTGGAGTACAGAGCTCTTGCAGTTGGTTCCACGCAGTACCCTTTGGCTTAAGGGAAGGAGGAACTGGCCACTATTCGTATGTGTAGATGTCAAATGAAGATCAGGACCTGCTGTGATGCAACCCAAGGCTGAATGCCTTTCTATGATCACGCTGAGGCTCACACCTTTCAAACTATACAGCGGCATGGAATAAATCCCATCAGGAGGGGAGGCATGAGAATACAATTGCCAAAAGAAACTAACAATATTAAAAATACTTCCTAAGCAAAATACTACACGATCACCCAAAGTCACATATATAAACATGTCCTTCTAGTTTCCATTCTATGCCTCAACACCGAGCTATTGTTCAACTATGGTGCCACTGGAAACAGGCGCTATGGTCATATGAAGGTCTCTTGTCAACTGGAGAAGCAAACCAACAAATATATATTCAATTTTTTCTTACTACCTTTTTATTTTTGGAATTCCTACTTATAAACTTCCCTTCACTTGAAGCCTACTTTGTAGTCTTGCAACTTCATAGTTTAAGATTTTTGAATGAATAATGTATCAGTGGAGCTCATATGGTTGGAGTAATAATGAATGAGTATTAACAGCACCTGTGGGATTGAACAAGATTGTCTTAAAGGTGCGAACCCACATGCACAATATTACCTCCTTTGAACTTTGTTTCTGGATGTTGCCTTGATTGATAATCTGTCTATCATGTTATCCCTCATACAGTGGAAACAGTCAGTGAATTTGTAAAGCAACAGAACTAAATTGCATTGATAATGCCTTTTATGTAGCTGCAACATGATTTCCCAACTCTTGTACTCAATGCCCCAGCTGATAAATGCAAGCATGCCATATGCCTTCTTAATCACCTCGGCCACTTGTGTTGCCACTTTTAGAGAACTGTGGACCTGCATGCCCAGATCCCTCTGTATGTTAATGTTCCTAAGGGTTCTGCCATTTACAGTATAATTCATACCTAGATTTGACCCTCCAAAATGCGTCACCTCACATTTTTCCGGATTAAACTCCATCTGCCATTTTTGTGCCCAAGTCTCCATCTATAACCTGTTGTTATAATCCTCTGCACTATTATCAACTCCGCCAATCTTCATGACATCCGGAAAACTACACGCCAGAAAATGAAAAGTTAATGCAATTGCTCTCCCCACAGATGCTGCCAGACCTGCTGAATTTTTCCAGCACTTTTTGTTTTTATTTCTAGATTACTAAGCCAGTGCCACTATACTGCCAGGAAAGTGCATGGTTATGCCTGGCATGCCCTTTGTTACCTACAGTGAACATTCTGCATCAGAATGAACTGAGGTATTTGATTTGCCTACAGGCATACCCTACATCAGAATAGACTGATTTGGGAAATGAGCAGTGCACACTCACTGTAGAACTCTCGGGTTCAAGGAATTAGTGAGGAAAGCACTTAATTGCAATTGGAAGTGTTCACTTCTGTGAGTCAACCCTTATACTGGGTATTAAATAATGGAGCTTGTTGTAAAGCTGAACAAGCTGAGAATCTGCTTTGATCCCATGGATTTAAATTGAGCAATTAAGAGGTCTCATTATCCAATCAAAACAGTTGAAGATTGCCAGAAAAACTCAACAAAGCCAAGATTTTGTTCGGAACAGATGCCAGAAAATGGATTTCTGGCAAGTTAACACGGGCAGACATTCAAGGGGGATGATTTCCTCTGTTATGTGTAACACAATCATAAACCCATACTTTCTGTGCAGATCCTAATTCAGTTACAGGTAGCGCACTCAGCTTACTCACCCCCCCCACACACACACACATTCCCCCAAACCTGTTCACGGACTTTCATCTGCGGTTTTGAAGGTAGAACCGATAGAAGTGGTTTGTCATTGCCTCAACTCCAAAGAGAGATGAATGCATGAATCTCGTGAGAGATTTTTAGGAGTAGCAATCAGTATAGACCCAAACGAGAATCTCCAAAGCTGCCTCAAAAAAAAAGCATGTGAGAGAAGTGAAACAGAAACATACTTAATTTGTGGTATTCGGAAGTATCATACATAAATCACTTGTCAATTATTGATAGGTTGGAACCAGATCCCAAGAACATTGATGGTGGCCTGCAGATGTCTAAACTAAGTAATACGCGCGATTCTCCGCTACCCACGACGGGTCAGAGAATAGCGGGAGGGCGTCCCCGACATTTTTCACGCCCTCCCGCTATTTTCCCACCCCCACGGCCGTCCCACGACACGAATCGCTGCTCGCCGTTTTTTTACAGCGAACAGCGATTCTCCCTAGGCCGATGGGCCGATTTCCCAGGCCTTTATGGCCATTTTTACGGCAGCAAACACACCTGTTTGCTGCCGTCGTAAAAACGGCCGCAACATGCCCGTTCTGGGCATCCAGGGCCCTGATTGGCACGGCAGTACCACGGCTGTAACAGACGCACTCTTTCTCCCTCGGCCGCCCCGCAGGATCAGTCCGCGGGGCGGCCGAGGCAGATGACGGCCCCGCTCATGCGCGGGTTGGAGCCGTGCAATCCGCGCATGTGCGGCTGACGTCATCCTGCGCGTCAGCCGGGGTGACGCTTGGTGCGCGGACTTAGCGACCGTCGCTAAGCCCGCAATGCCGTGGTTCACGGGGCCCCGCTGCTAGCCCCGCCAGGGGGGGAGAATCGGGTCCCGGGAGGGGGCGCGGAGGCTGCCGTGAAACACGGCCAGTTTCACGGCAGCCTTTACGACTCGCCGCATTTGCGGAGAATCGCGTCCTATTTATTTGTTCAAACATTTCTTGGGTATGCAGAACTTTCATTCCAATGTGCTCACCAAATGGTAAAATCAAGAAGGAATTTGCACTCACATAACTCCCGATCACATCTTTGGAGCATTTTAAAGCACTTCACCAGTTACCTTGGGAGCTCGTTTAGCCTTGATTGGCTTGTGTCGCACAGGGAAGCCAACAGCATGGGTTCAATTCCTGTACTGGCTGAGGTTATTCATGAAGGACCCGCCCTCTCAACCTTGTTTCAGGGTGAATCACCACCAGTCAGCTCTCCCCCTCAAAAGAGAAAGCAGGGGGGGGCAGCACGGTGGCGCAGTGGGTTAGCGGCCTCATGGCGCCGAGGTCCCAGGTTCGATCCCGGCTCTGGGTCACAGTCCGTGTGGAGTTTGCACATTCTCCCTGTGGTTGCATGGGTTTTGCCCCCACAACCCAAAAATGTGCAAGCTAGGTGGATTGGCTACACTAAATTGCCCCTTAATTCGAAAAAATGATTGGGTACTCTAAATGTTAAAAAAAAGAGAAAACAGGTCATCTGAGACTATGGAGACATTACAATAGCTACCTCTGAAATGTTGGTGTTAGCGATAATGCAAGGTGAACTATTGAGATGTTTAGAGGGTAGCAATGTGCAAAAGGAGTTGAGACTCATCAGTGAGCTGTGACTGAAAGTTTAAAAGCTAATCCAATTTTTGGGTAGGAACATAGGTGCAGGGACAAATGTCATCGAGACCCTTGTGCCATTTCATTAGATGGGAGCTAATCTGTATCTTAAATACATTTACTGACCGTGGTTTCATATTCTATAAAATTGTTGAAAAGCAAAAACATAGCAAACTCATTTTTTGGAATTTCAACTGACCGAGCCTCAACTGCTTTTTTGGGGGAAGAGCGTTTCATATTTCCACTGCCCCGTATGTCAGGTAACTCCAATTTTAATGTTGAACCCCTTTGAACTGGATTTCCCACCTAAAGAAAAAGCTTCTCTCTCTTCACCATTCCAAATCCTTTATTCATCCCCAGCGCTTCAATTACTGTACTCAAGAGAATAGAAGCCTAGCCTACAGGGTATCATAATGTAAAATCGTAACAATGTAGCAAATCCTTAAATAGAAGTTGCAGCCTTTAGCTTTTCGGAGCTGCAGATGAATGGCATTTTCCCATCCCACAGACAGTGAACTCTGACTGGTGCAGGCATTGAATAGTGCCAAATCAGATTTAAACCCCAGAGACTACATTTCCATCGAAGTGATGCAAAATATAAATGTCACATCACACAACAGATCCTTATTTGTTTCCCTCACCATGTTCCTGCACAAGAAGTTGGGGCGTGATTCTCCGCACCCCACGCGGGTGGGAGAATCGCGGGAGGGCCGGGTGAATCACGCCACGCCGCCCTGGCACCCACCGCGATTCTCACCCCCCCCCAAAATGCGTTCAGAGAATCGGCGCTCGCCGTTTCTCATGGCGATCGGCGATTCCCTGGCACTGATGCCGAACCCGACCGGTTCATGCCGGCGCCAACCACACCTGGTCGCTGCCGGCGTGAACAGCGCGCGACCGGTGAGTGTGGGGCCTGTGGGGGGGCGGAGGGAGGATCGAGCACCACGGGCGTGCTCAGCAGATGTCTGGCCCACGATCGGTGCCCACCGATCGTCGGGCCAGCGTCTCTAAAAGACGCACTCTTTTCCCTCTGCCGCTCCGCAAGATCAAGCTGCCATGTCTTGCGGGGCAGCAGAGGGGAAGACGGCAACCGCGCATGTTCGGGTTGGCGCCGGCCAACCTGCGCATGCGCGGCTGACGTCACTTCGGCACCGCCGGCCGCGTCATTCCCGGCGGGCCGCTTTGACGCAAGCGTCAAGGCCCGGCGTGCGGAATTCATGCGCCGCCGCTCCTAGCCCCCCCACAACCTTCCACAACAGACTCATCAGTGAGCTGTGACTGAAAGTTTAAACGCTAATCCAATTCTTGGGTAGGAACATAGGGACAAAGGTCATGCATATTCCACCAGAGGCTAAGGGCTGAAAATCTTGTCATGGTCCATCTTCGGCCCCTTAAAATGTGTTGTGAGCCATTATTTGACCCTGGGGGTTGTGTTCACAACCTGCCCACACCTATTCTCATTGAAGTGGGCAGCATATAAACATGACGCCGCCTCGTCATTTGCCTGACTGTGGCATTGGTTTGAGTGGGGTCCACATTGCTGACCGCCTGAACACTCAGCAGGGGCCTGGCTGCCTTTGCTTGCCTCTTTGTGCAGCCACTTAAAGACAGTCTGCTCATGTTGCAGGGGAGCTACACTCAGTGGAAGACAGCAGCTGTTGGCCAACTTTACTGACTCTGGCTGCACGCAGGAGCCATAATAGCGGAACACCAGGAAAGAGAGAGGGTCCCTAGGTTCATGGATGTGGCATTAGAAGCATTAGTGGCTAATGGCTAATGGAGGTGAAAATGCAAAGTAGGACCATGTTTCTGTGGGAGTCTAAAAGACTATCTACTGAAGGGAATGGGAGCAGGTGACCAAGGAGGGCAATACAAGGAGTCTGGCCGCAAATACCTTTTCCAAAATTACTTTGCAGTGGCTAGGCCAGCATTTATTGCCCGTCCCTAATTGCCCTTGGAAAGGCGGTGGGCAACTGCCTTTTTGAGCCACTGCAGTCCCTGAGGTGTAGGCACACCCACAGTGCTGTTAGGGAGGGTGTTTCAAGATTTTGACCCAGTGACAGTGAAAAAGCAGCGATATATCTCCAACTCAGAATGGTGAGTGACTTGGAGGGGAACCCCCAGGTGATGATGGTCCCAGGTATCTGCTGCCCTTCTCGTTCTAGATGGTATCGGGTGTGGGTTTGTAAGGTACTACCCATGGAGTCTTGGTCAATTCCTGCAGCCATTGGAAGTTTAATGGCCTTTCGAGGTGGTCAAGGTAAATACATACACCTTTACAGGACTTCATACCCACAGAACCAGCAACAGCTCACACTGGTCAATACAGCTCACCACCATCAGCAGTCTCTGACACTCAGGATTCATGTCTCATATTTAAATCCTACACCTCAACTTCACTCACATTCCAATGATGCCAGCCTGACATGCAGCTCCCATTGCTTCCAGCTATGGCAGGCACATCACCCAGGCACATTGCAAAGTGATCACAAATATTCTTCTCCCTCTCCCAGTCCCCTTTGCAACATATCTCACCTCAGATCACCAGATGCAGAGCAGAACTGGTGTGGTCAAAGATATTTGCCTCTCCTGAAACTGAGAGAGGACATGGTTGTCCCCATTATGGGGTCAGTTGTGACAGATCCCGTGGCATCCAGCATCACTGAGAACATTACGTTTTTTTCTCCCCTTGTCCAGTCTCTTTCCACCTGATTCCAGAGATGATGGGTTTGTCTTATGAAGAGAGATTGATCACTTTAGGGCTATACTCTCTCGAGTTTAGAAAAATAAGGGGAGATCAAATTGCGGTATACAAGATGATAAAAGGTACGGATAAGGTAGACGAGGAGCAGATGCTTCCTCTTGTAGGGCATTGTAGAAGGAGTGGTCATTGTCTCAGAAGAAGGGGTATCAAATTTCAAACAGAGATGAGGAGAAACTATTTCTCCCAAAGGGTCATGAATCTGTGGAATTCGTTACCCCAGAGTGCAGAGGATGCTGGGACAGTGAGTAAATTTAAGGAGGAGTTAGACAGATCGTTCATTGGTGACTGGATATATAACAGGAGGCCATGTTGGAAAAACTAACACTTCATCAGCATTAAAAAAGTACAAAGGAGACTACCGGCCGTGTACTAAGCTTCCCAACTCCTAATGCCAAAAACTACAATGAGAGTAAGGATAAGGAAAAGAAATATAGAAAAACATGAATAAACAATCGTCATACAGTTAAAGCTGAATAGCAAGCATGTTCAATCACTATTTTAATCCCAATGTCTCTTCATCTGGCTATGTCTTTGAATTTCTTACGGCTGCTGTGGAATTATTACCAGAGTTGTGTGACAACACAGTTAGGGCTAAATTTTACTGCACACAAGAATGTTTTGCAAAGTTCAAGGAAAACCCTAAGGCTTTCTATAGGTATATCAGGAACAAAAGAATGACTAGAGTAAGATCAGGGCCAATCAAGGATAGTAGTGGAAAGTTGTGTGTGGAATCAGAGGAGATAGGGAAGCGTTCAATGGATATTTTTCGTCAGTGTTTACACTGGAAAAAGACAATGTTGTCGAGGAGAATACTCAGGTTCAGTCGACCAGGCTAGATGGAATTGGGGTTCAAAAGGAGGAGGTGTTAGCAATTTTGGAAAATGTCAAAATAGATAAGTCCCCTGGGCCAGATGGGATTTATCCTAGGATTCTCTGGGAAGCCAGGGAGAAGATTGCAGAACCTTTGTCCTTGATCTTTATGTCGTCTTTATCGACAGGAATAGTGCCGGAAGACTGGAGGATAGCAAATGTTGTCCCCTTGTTCAAGAAGGGGAGTAGAGACAACCCTGGTAATTATAGACCTGTGAGCCTTACTTCAGTTGTGGGTAAAATGTTGGAAAAGGTTATAAGAGATAGGGTTTCTAATCATCTTGAAAAGAACAAGTTGATTAGCGATACTCAACACGGTTTTGTGAAGGGTAGGTCATGCCTCACAAACCTTATTGAGTTTTTTGAGAAGGTGACCAAACAGGTGGATGAGGGTAAAGCGGTTGATGTGGTGTATATGGATTTCAGTAAGGCGTTTGATAAGGTTCCCCACGGAAGGCTATTGCAGAAAACAAGGAAGTATGGGATTGAAGGTGATTTAGCGGTTTGGATCAGTAATTGGCTAGCTGAAAGAAGACAGAGGGTGGTGGTTGATGGCAAATGTTCATCCTGGAGTTCAGTTACTAGTGGTGTACCGCAAGGATCTGTTTTGGGGCCACTGCTGTTTGTCATTTTTATAAATGACCTGGAAGAGGGTGTAGAAGGATGGGTTAGTAAATTTGCAGATGACACGAAGGTCGGTGGAGTTGTGAATAGTGCTGAAGGATGTTATAGGATACAGAGGGACATAGATAAGCTGCAGAGCTGGGCTGAGAGGTGGCAGATGGAGTTTAATGCGGAAAAGTGTGAGGTGGTTCACTTTGGAAGGAATAACAGGAATGCAGAGTACTGGGCTAATGGCAAGATTGGTAGTGTAGATGAACAGAGAGATCTCGGCATCCAGGTACATAAATCCCTGAAAGTTGCCACCCAGGTTAATAGGGCTGTTAAGAAGGCATATGGTGTGCTAGCCTTTATCAGCAAGGGGATTGAGTTTCGGAACCACAAGGTCATGCTGCAGCTGTATATAACTCTGGTGCGGCCGCACCTGGAGTACTGCGTGCAGTTCTGGTCACCACATTATAGGAAGGATGTGGAAGCTTTGGAAAAGGTTCAGAGGAGATTTACTAGGATGTTGCCTGGTATGGAGGGAAGGTCTTACGAGGAAAGAAGTTGTTTTCGTTAGAGAGGAGAAGGCTATGTTCTATTCATTATAAGCCCACATCTGACTCCCACATCTATCAGGACTACACTTCCTTCTCCATTCCATTCTCCCAGTTTATCCATCTACGTTACATCTGTTATGATGATACAACCTTCCACAACAGAACTTCTGATTTCCCTTTCTTCAACTGAGGATTTCCCCTTGAGCACCCCGACCAACCCCTTCCCACCCCGTCAGCTGTCATTAACCGGGCCTTCAACTGTGTCTGACCCATTTCCCTCTCGCCAAGAAGCATAATAATGTTCCTTCGTCCTCACTTTCCAACCCACCTGCCTCCACATTCAAAGTATCATTCTCCACTATTTCATCAACCAAACACATCTTCCCTTCCCCATCCCTGTCAGCATTCTGAAGGGACTGTTCCCCTTCATAACACCCTGATCCACTCCTCAATCACCCCCAACACTTTGTCCTCTTCACACACTACCTTCCTATACAATTGCCAGAGGTGTAACACATGCCTTTCTACCTCTTCCCGCCTCATTGCTCAAGATGCTGAGCATTCATTCCAGGTAGAGCAGAAATGGTACTTGTGCTTCTTTCAATGCTGAATTTTCTGCTAACAGTGTAGTCCTCTATACAGGAGAGACCAAACGCACATTTGTAGTCACTTTTTGGAATGCCATCACTTAGTCCTCAAGCATGGCCCGAATCTCTTGGGTGGGATTCTCCCATGCCGCGCCGTATGGGAGAATCGCTGCTCGCGCCATTTTTCCCACGGCGCCGGTCCGATGCTGTTCCGCCATTCTCTCAACTGGCGAGAACGGTGTCATCAAGGTCGGCGCCGTGCCTGCCTGAGGTACTAAGTACGGCGATTCTCCGAGCCCCCCGCTATTCAGCGGCCCGGGTGCAGGGCCGGCTCAAGGTATCGGCAACTCAGGCAGTCGCCCGGTGCGCCATGTGCTAGGGGGCGCCATCAACAAGTGCGTGACCGGCGTCAGAGACCTGCCGACAGAGAGACCGGCCCGCCGATCGGTGAGTCCCGATCATATACCAGGTCACTCCGGCCCCCCCCGACCCAACCCTCCCCCCGCCCCCTGACCCGACCCCCCCCAACCCGACCCCCCCGCCCCCGACCCCCGCCCCCGACCCCCGCCCCCGACCCCGACCCGACCCCCACAGCAAGCCGGAGCAACAACAGCAAGCCGGAGCAACAACAACAAGCCGGAGCACAAACAGACAGAACCATGTACCTACCTTTATAGGTCCCACAAAGTCCGTGCCTCTTCGGGGCGGGCCTTTACCTGCCATGTATCGATTGGGCCATTTCCCAATCGATATCTTACAAATCCCCCAATCTGAGGGTCTCTTCTCGATGGGTGGGGCGGTCTCTAGGGTCTCTTGTGATGGATGCTTCTGGTGCCGTTTCGTCTGGGCGTCCACTCAAAGTATCCATTCAAACTCAAATGTTTCTATTGTGTGGGCCCAGGTCTGGATCACCTCATTACTATGCAAAGCGTTGTTGCCATTTGCACCTTTGGTTGAGATCTTGCACCTGGCCATAAACTGGTTTTGTACGTGCAGAATGCTAATTAGCCTTCTGCAGACTGCTTGTCCTGCTAAGGCTGTTTTCTCCCTGCAGCCTTAGCAGTTCTCCATTTTGGTAGCCCAGTGTCCATCTTAGGTGGCTACAGGGGGAAGGGGCGGGAAAGGAGGAGGGGGTGGGGAAAGGAGTGGGGAAAGGAGGAGGGGTGGGGAATGGAGGAGGGGGTAGAGGAAGGAGGAGGACGGTGGAGGAATGAGGAGGGGGTGGGGGAAATTATGCTGCCATGCTGTGGGGGTGGGTGAGGAAGGCGGGCAAGATTACCCGCGGGAGCGACATGCCAGCCGGACTGCCATGGCAGGACGGTGGCGAAGACACACTTCAAAGTGCAGGTCATTATGATGGGCTGAGGCCAGTGGCACCGCAATGAGGAGGGACAGGGTGAAGTAGGCGGTGGACGGATACCGAGGGCACGATGAAGGTTGCATGCATTTCTATAGCGAAACTAGGCAGCCAGGGCACCCATGTATCTCATGGGCTCTGGCTATCGAGGTGTCAAAGCGGCATCGTTAAACATGTTGTTGTCTCTCCTTCCCAAACCCCCACCCCGCACCCTCCGTGCAGTTTGTCATGTTTGTACACCAGCCAGCTATGTTTGCCGCTGTGGCGGGAGCAGCTGCCCTGCAGGTAGCCATCCGGTGCTGCCGACACAGGTGGCTCAGAGGAGCTGTTGGAGCGGCGGCTGCAGCAGAGAGACTGGCTGCAGAGGGCCCCGTGCCAGCCGCTCATGCTGCAGGCCCTCCCGCCCGAAAGGTGCATGAGGAGGTGGAGGGTGACAATGACCATCACATCGTTGGGCATGCGGAGGACGCTGAATCGGATCCTGATGGGGCGCAGGGAGAGGAGCAGGAGCAGGTGGTGGTGCCAAGGTGCCAGAGGCACCCCGTGCAGCCTCGGGTATACCGGGACTGTATGTCGTTCCAGGAGCTTCTGGATACGGCATGCAGGAGGAGACTCCGATTGAGTCGGGAAACTGTGGCACATATGTGCCACCTCATGCCGCACCTGGCACCATGTGGAATGGGGGGGGGAGGAAATGCTATCCCGGTGACCGTCAAGGTCATGGTTGCACTCAATTTCTTCGCCACGGGGTCCTTCCAGGCGCCGAGCGGGGACTTGCCTGGAATCTCGCAGGCATCAGTGCACTGATGCATCCGGGCCATCACCAACACCCTGTATGCCATCGCCGGCAGATACAGAAATTTTCCGGAGGACTACGCACACCAGGCTGACCGGGCAGCGGGATTCGTCTCTGTGGCCGGGATGCCGTTGGTCCAGGGGGTGATTGATGGGGTGCACGTCGGCATACGCCCACCCACGGATAACAAGGATGTTTTCCTGAACAGGAAGGGGAACTACTCGATGAATATTCAGGTGGTCTGCGATCATCGCATGAAGGTAATGCACGTGTGCGCTCAATACCATGGCAGTGTGCATGATGCTTTCATACTGCTCATTCTTTCATCCCCGCTATTATTGAGTGACACCCCCCTCCGGCTGAGGGGCTGGTTGCTGGGCGACAAGGGTTACCTGTTGTGGTCGTGGCTGATGACGCCCATACGGAGGCCACAGACCAACGCGGAGACCTGCTATAATGGGGTTTGGTACGTTTCGGCGTGGCCAGTTCGGCGTGGCCGATTCGGCGTGGCCAGTTCGGCGTAGCCGATTCGACGGAGGAATTTTTCGGTGGAGGGACGTTTCGGCGTCAAATTAGTTATAGTCGCAAAATGTTTGTGCAGCCCATTTCTTGTATCTTTTCCTTCCAGCCGCCTCAGATATCGTGTTTGTGCACCAAACCGGGTCTCTTAAAGAAAGGCACCAACATTAAACTCTTAAAGAAAGCCGGTGTTACTGAAAGTATTGAAGCAGCTGCCCAGTGATCTACACTGCTGTCTGACTTAACACATTGTGTAAAGTCACAATATCTTCAGTAACACCGGCTGTATAAAGTCAGACCCGGTTTGGTGCTCCGCGGGGGAGCTTATGGACCCCAACTGTCAGTTGTGTCAATTTCAGCGGCCGGCTCACTTTGATCCGGAGAGGGAAGCTGCTCTCTCACTGAAGCAATCAGCGGCCGCTGAAATTGACACTGCCCGCTGCTCTCTCCCTCCAATCCAACTTTTAAGTTTTAATGTTTCTGATTGGAGGGAGAGAGCAGCCGGCAGTGTCAATTTCAGCGGCCGCTGATTGCTTCAGTGAGAGAGCAGCTTCCCTCTCCGGATCAAAGTGAGCCGGCCGCTGAAATTGACACTGCCGGCTGCTCTCCCTCTCTCCCTCCAATCAGAAACATTAAAACTTAAAAGTTGGATTGGAGAGAGAGAGCAGCCGGCAGTGTCAATTTCAGCGGCCGCTGATTGCTTCAGTGAGAGAGCAGCTTCCCTCTCCGGCCGCTGAAATTGACACTGTTTTAATTAGATCCACGATGGGGGTTTTAAATTTATTTAAAAATCTATGCTAGCGCTTCCCATTGAGAGTCTACGGGGGTCTGACCTCTCCCCCCGCCCCCCGTAGACTCTCAATGGGAAGCGCTAGCATAGATTTTTAAATAAATTTAAAACCCCCATCGTGGATATCCGCGGCTCGGATGCAACGCGGGTGGCTGTCTTGGATCCCAACACCCGCGTTATAAAGGGGGACTACTGTATAACTAATTTGACGTCCCTCCGCCGAAAAACTCCTCCGCCGAATCGGCCACGCCGAAACGTCCCATTCCAATCGGCTACGCCGAACTGGCCACACCGAATCGGCCACGCCGAACTGGCCACGCCGAAACGTCCCATCCCCGCTATAATGAGGCCCTTGCAGCAACCAGGGGTGTTATCGTGAGGTGCTTTGGCCTCTTGAAGATGAGATTCTGGTGCTTGGACCACTCTGGAAGGGCTCTGCAGTACCACCCTGACAGGGCCGGGCTCATAGTTGTTGTCTGCTGCATCCTGCACAACACAGGCCAGCCAAGGGGCGATGTCTTGGAGGAGGAGGCCCAGCGGAAGCCCGATGAGGGCGACACTGTGGTGAACCACTGTGTGCACCTGTATTAGGGGATGTAAGGTAGGACCTGCACTACAGGTTCGCCGGTAGCCCCTGCCGGCTAGCTCCGCCCACAAGGAGCCACATAAATATGCGTGTCCTCCTTCTGATCAGCCATTTCGCCAGCTGCAGTAGGAGGCCATGCATCTGACTGTAATAAAGCCACAGTTGTACCAATCTGAGTCTTTTGTGCAATTGATCGTGCATCAATTTATTACAGTCAGATTTACAGAGAGATGGATATCAGAATCAAACCAGATCGCCTGCTGATGGATCCGCACTCACCCGACGCCAGAAAGGACTTTAATCACTGGTTAGCTTGTTTTGAGGCCTACATCAACTGCGAACCCCATGCCGACGGAAGCTCAGAAGATTCAGGTTTTATACTCCAGGCTGAGCTCCAACGTGTTCCCATTGATCCAGGGTGCCCCGCGTTATGCGGAAGTGATGGCACTCCTAAAAGAGAATTACGCACAGAAAGCCAACACGCTCTTCGCCAGGCACGTACTCGCCACTCGCGCTCAACTCCCTGGTGAGTCTATCGAAGACTTCTGGTAGGCCCTAATCCCACTCGTATGGGACTGTGACTGTCAGGCCGTTATGGCCACTGAACATTCCAATCTCCTCATGCAAGACGCATTCGTAACGGGGATTGCGTCGGACACCATCCGACAACGACTGCTGGAAGGGGCCACACCCGACCTAACGGAGACAAAAACTTTAGCGCTCTCCATGACGGTCGCTTCTCGTAATGTCCAGGCCTACCCCGCTGGCCGCGCGGCCCACACGTCCTACCCCTCCTGCACCCCGCAATTGACCCCCCGGCTGGGGCCCTGCCTGCCAATCCGCACACCCCAGGGGTCATATCAAGGAGCCATATCAATATGCACATCCTCCTTCTTTTCACCAGCTCCAGTAGGAGGCCACGCATCTGACTGTAATAAAGCCACAGTTGTACCAATCTGAGTCTTTCATGCAATTGATCATGCATCAGACTCATCTGTACATGAGGAGAAGGAGGAGGAGGAGGATGGGGGGTGGGGGGGGGGGGGGGGTACAGACGCGACATGGGGGCTGGATATGGCCGGGAGGCTGCACGACGACACCGGATAGGAGAGCGTGCACACGTTGATCGGCGCACATTTCACTAACTAGGGGGAAGGCATCGCTGAGCAAGGCACTTGCACCACAGATCATGCACAACCGCACCACCCAGCACCGCCAACATCCTGCACCATCGCACAACCCTACCGCCAAAACACCACTTTCACAGCACCTTACGCCTGTGGCACATTGTGAATGTTTTAACACAGCTGCTTGTGTCAGCGGGTGTGATCAGTGCAATGAGCTGTGAGCTCCGGATCGCTCGACAATGTCTGACTCATGGCCATATCTGAACCCTCCACCTCGGTGGTCCCTGTATGCGTCACGGACAATCCAGCACATGGCCATGTTGGGCAGTTGGTATTGGTGTGCTGAGGGCGACAGGGTGTTGGGGAGGGGGGGGGGAGAAACACACACCCAGCCTCACCGTTATACAGAACTTCGACCCCCAGGATCACTCGGTCCCCCTCACGACCCCTCAGGCACCGGGCAGAGCACAGATGCATCTAGGTTTGTCATAGAATTTACAGTGCAGAAGGAGACTTTTCAGCCCATCGAGTCTGCACTGGTCCCTACAAAGAGCAACCCACTCAAGCCCACGTATCTAGCCTCTTCCCGCATCCCAGCAGCCCCCAATTTTTGGACACTAAGGGCAATTTAGCATGGCCTATCCACCTAATCTGCACATCTTTGGACTATGGGAGGAAACTGGAGCACCTGAAGGAAACACACATAGACACGGGGAGAATGTGCAGACTCCGCACAGGCAGTGACCCAGTCGGGAATCAAACCTGGGACCCTGGAGCTGTGAAGCAATTGCACTAACCACTATGCTACCATGCTGTCCTTTTGGTGAAACAGTGACTTTAATCGTGACATTCACATACAAGTGCCCTAGCCTCTACAACTAAGCTGTGCGCTGCATCAATGCCAACTTACTACATGTCTAACTTCTTGGCCTTACGGGCCGTACCACTATGGCTTGGTGTTTCCCCAGACGGTACAGCAGGAGTGGGGGTGGACTGCTGAGACTCCTGCCCTGCGATGTTGGTCTCTGTTGGCGCGCGTTTCCTGGGGCATCCCGGCTAGGGTGGGCCAGGCTGCTCGGCGGGTGTGCTGGATGGCATGGTGCCACCCTGCTCTGCCCGCTGCCCACCAGATGCACCAGGGACGGAACAGGGGGAGTCCAAGTGTTCCGGGACCTCCCTTGCTGGAGTTACATGGACGAGCACCAGAACCTCCTCCTCCCTTGGGGAGCCCGGTGGCCCCCGGGCCTCACTATGGGATGGTGGTGCACGCAGAGACAGGCGCCGTGGCACCACCGACACCTGGTGCTGCCAGTCCTGGAGGCCTGCTGTGGAATCATCTAGGTCTGAATGTTTCCAGCGATGGAGCTCAAGGAGTGCGCCATCCCTGTCAGGGACTGTGCAACCTCCCTCTGGGCTTGTGCGACGCCATCCACCACGTGTGCAAGGCCGCCGATGCTCTCAGTGATGGCCTGCTGAGACTTGGCCATATCCTCCTGAGACTGGTCCATGGCCTGCTGGGACTGGGCCATGGCCTGCTGAGACTCAGCCAGACCCCGGAGCACAGCGGCAATGTCCAGCTGGCTCTGGCGCATGGCTGCCTGTCCTGGGCCATGGATGACGCATGCAAATCAAGCCCCACGCCTTGCAGAACCTGACCCATGGCCGGAACCGTTGGCCCCATTGCCTCCACCGCGAAGCCACCCATGTGGTGTCGGCCTGGATGGCAGCCATGACTGGCACCTGTTCCTGCTCCTGGATGTGGATGGACTCCTTGAACTGCATCTGCAGATGCTGGAAGGCGGCCGTCATCCTGTTGTCCATTCCTGGGTTTCCAAATGCATCGGGTCTGTGGGTGAGTCTACTAAGTCCAGGAACCCGGGAATGGTCTGGGCAGCAGCTGGGCTGCCCTCTGACCATCCAGCCCCTTGGCTACTCCTACCTACACCTGCTGTACCGGTTCGGCTGTGTGGTGCGCACCAGTCAGTGACCCCGAAGCCTCATCACTTATGTGCCTAACAGAGGTGAGCGTATCTGCGATTTTGGATGTTGTGGGTGTCAGCAGTGACACAAACTTGAGGACCTCATCTGTCACCAGGTCTGGGGTCTCCTGTGTCGATCCTTGACCGATGCAATGAGTCCGCAACCCATGTTAGGTGCCGTGTCCGGTGTGTCGGTCGACTATCTGGCCGTCCTCTGTGTGACACTGTCCAGAGTCCCCATCCTCTCTCCGTCACTGTCCTGGCTCGCAGACCTCTTCTCGTCCAACTCATGGCCATTAGTGTCCTGACGGTCTATCCTGTGTTCATCCGTGTCATGTCTGTCCATCCTCTGTGCGTCCCTCTCCAGTGCCCCGGCCTCAGATGAGGGCTCTCCTGTCCACCTTCCTTCCCCCCTCTGCCATGCGTCCATGGGGGGGCGGATGAGCTTGCAGCTGGACGGCGGGGGCTTGTCTGAGACGTCCCTGGATGATCGGCTCCTGGCCCTGGGGAAGACAATGAGGCATGTATCGTTCGACACGCGGAGTCGGGTGTGAGGGGGTGGAGGGGGCTGTGTGAGGGGGTGGAGTGTTGGGGGGGTTAGGAGTGGAGGGGGCAGTGTGAGGGGGTGGGTTGAAAGGGGGGGCTTGGGGCATGCGAGGGGGTGGAGTGTCAGAGGGGTTTAGGGGGTGGCGGGGGTAGTGTGAGGGGTGGGTTGAAAGGGGGGGGCTTGGGGGCAGTGATAGGGGGTGCAGTGTGAGGGGGGGGAGGTGACAGGGCTGAGGGGGTGTAGCCAGGCAGGGGAGTCTCACTTGGTCCTGTGCCTCCGATCTGACACGGCGCTACCTCCCGGGTGGCGGCTCTCCCAGCGAGGTCCAGAGCCCTCTGCTCATGGACGGTGAGGGGGTGCAGCACAAGTGATCCTCGTCTGGTTCTTGTACACTTACGTTAGTTGTGAGCAGTCTTATCCTGCCGGTGGGGGGGGAGCAGTCTTATCCTGCCAGGGGGGGGGGCCATCAGAGTTGGGCAGTCAGCATCAAGACGCGCAGATATTGGCAACATTATGGCTGGAGGGGGGGACACTGGGCACCACGCCATGGTAGCTCTCAAGGGGGGCGTGTTGCCCCTGTCGGTCAGGTACAACGTGGTGTCCCCAACCACCCCCCCCCCCCCCCCCTGCGTGGGCAGTGGGGTGGGGGGGTTCTGCTAGACGTGGTGGGGGGGGGGGGAGCTCGGGGTACTTACTCTGGCAGCCCTCGTGAGGTCGTGGAGCTCCTTTCGGCAATGGCTTCCAGAGCAGGGGATGTGCCCCACAGCGCTAACCGCGGTGCCCACCTCACGCCAGCTGCGCTTCACAGTGCTGGATGGTTGCTGGTGCCCACGTCGCGCACACATGGCGCGCCTGCACAGGGGCCGTTTTGCGCCGACTTGAAACGCGATGGCATTCACAACGGCGCGGACACTGTGCCTCAATATCGTAGAATCCCGCCCCTTGTCTTTTGCCGCTTTAATTCGCCACCATGCTCTCGTGCTGATATTTGTGCCCTCGGACTGCTGCACTGTTACGGTGAAGGTCTTGCGCTCTTCTACAGCGTCCAGCAGCATCTTGAGAACACTGTCCCGGAACCTGGCAGCAGCACAGCGGGGCTTAGCCATCTCGGTCCTTCGCGGATCGCGCACTTTAAATGACGCGGCGCGGGGTCAGCCGGGCGTTGCGTGATGATGCCGCTGTTCTGATGCCACGGCCACTGTGACTCTCGCAGCCCCACTGCTGGCCCCTTTTCGGGGCCTGAATTGATCGTGCACATGGCCGTTTTGCGCCGACTTGAAACGCGATGGCATTCACAACGGCGCGGACACTGTGCCTCAATATCGTAGAATCCCGCCCCTTGTCTTTTGCCGCTTTAATTCGCCACCATGCTCTCGTGCTGATATTTGTGCCCTCGGACTGCTGCACTGTTACGGTGAAGGTCAGAGCAAGGTTGCGGGAAAGCACCCCATTTTCTGATGAAGCACATCTGCAGTATTTTTTTTTTATTGCATATTTTAGCTGGAATCAATCACCTTGGTGGGTCCTTGCCCCTTAAATAACGCAACAGTGGGACCCTCTCGTATCTGCACAAATATTAATTGGTGAGTAACATGTGTGTATGTTGCGACCCAAGTTTATTAATTGTGCATCAAATCAGCGGGATGTCTGTTTCGTGTCACAGTTTGATAAACAGAGAATATTCCAGCGCACACATGGCGCGCCTGCACAGGGGCCGTTCCAAGCATGGTGCATCATATGGGCTGCATCAGAAGCAACTGGAAGCTCTGCATACTCCATTCAGAGAGCATCCTAGTCCATAGCACCAGCTCCTGTATCAAATTTCTCAGTCTGCATATTTCTAAGGGCTTGGTGAAAGGAACTGTACAAACTATGGACTCAATTAAATCATTTAATCTAGTCCGTATGGAATGCAAGTGTGGCCATGGAGCTGTATAATGCTTGTGATGTTGCTATCGTGTATAATTTTCTCCATAAGTAAATCTGGGCAGTAGTTTCAGATTCAGACCACAGGGCAATGCTATCCTTCATCTGCGGTGAGAAAGGAATGTGGGTGGGCATTTTATATATGGTTACAAGCCTTTAACTGTGATGTGGGGCTCGTTATCAACCCATATTGGATAAAAAAAATAGCTGTTCAAAGACCTAGCCTATAATCTTCCATCCTAATAATAATAATCGCTTATTGTCGCAAATAGACTTCACTGACGTTACTGTGAGAAGCCCCTCGTCGCCACATTCCGCCGCTTATTCAGGGTGTCTGGTACGGGAATTGAACCTGCACTGCTGGCATTGTTCTGCATTACAAGCCAGCTGTTTAGCCCACTGTGCTAAACCAGCCCCGATCCCATTTGCAGCTAGGATTTTCAGGTCCCTACCATTACAGAACTCAAAATTTCACCTTTATTGTCCTTTTCCTTTTCAATTCCTGTCAACCACTATTTTCATTTTTTTTTTAGGTAAGAATAGATACAATTTGGGGTCTAAATTGATGCCATTATAATTGAGCAGATTATCCTTGGTAGATGGCCTGCACAAAATAAACCTGTGAGGAAGAGAAGGAAGCCCTCTGTTATAAACCCCATGAAACCCATGGGAACGACCCGAATAATTTCCCCGTGAGCCTCGTGGAGTATGATCTCCCCCCCTGAGGGACGGAGACCCCTCAGTGGGCTCATTAGCTCATCGCTATAAAAGCCGGCCCAGGTAGTTTCCGAGCTGCAGAGTAAGTACCTTCTTTTTGGAAATAAACCAATTTTTGACTCTCCTTTCTGGACTCCTCCATGACTAATAAACCCTCAACAATAAGACAAAGACATTCCAATATTGGCTCCAGTAATGGCAGGCCTGCAGTTCCAATCTTCCCTTTCTCCTTCCCAGTCATTGGCTTTTAGACTCCCTGACTTTGGCTTGTCCAAATCTGGCCAGCTGCCTCCGCCTGTTTGTAGTGGGTAGTTGGCTAACAGCATACAAATGGGGCTCAACAAAATATCTTGAACTTTAAACTAATGAGTGCAGGTGAACTTGGCACCCCTCCTCTTCCCCGCTACTCTAATCTTATTCATTCCCACCCCACATCAACCCTCACATTTCCCCCTGACCCAGACAGCTCTCACCACGATAGATAAAGGCAAATTACTGCGGATGCTGGAATCTGAAACAAAAGCAAAAATTGCTGGACAATCTCAGCAGGTCTGATAGCATCCATGGATAGCAAAGGGAGTTAACGTTTGGAGTCTGTATGACTGTTTGTCAAAGCTAGAGGGAACTGGAAATAGGATCAGATTTATACTGTTGTGGGGGGTGGAGGGATTGCATGGAGCAATGGGGCTGGATAGAGGACCTGTGAGAGGTGGAGGTAGACAAAGATATTGAGAGCATAAAGACGAAGGGAATGTAAATGATGGTGATAATGATTAAGAAGGGTGCCGATAGTAGCAAATTAAGAGATAAGAATGTGTTAATGGCAGAACAGAGGTAAGCAGTGTGTCAAAGGACAACTTGGATGGGGAACAGATAGCCCTAGTGGCGTGGGGTGGGGGGAGGGGGACAATGGTGAGGGAAATTAAAATAAATTGATAGAACTAAAAATGCGGTAAAGGTGGGGAGAGAGAGTTCACAGTCTGAAGTTGTTGAACTCAATGTTAAGTCCAGAAAGCTGTAATGTGTTAATCAGAAGATGAGGTGCTGTTCCTCCAGTTTGTGCTGGGCTTCACTGGAACATTGCAGGTCAAGGACTGACATGTGGACATGAGAGAAGGGGGGTGAGTTGAAATGGCAAGCGACAGGAAGGTCTGGGTCCTGGTTGCGGACGAACCGAAGGTGGTCTGCAAAGCGGTCACCCAGTTTATGTTTAGCATCTCCAGTGTGGCGTAGATGGCATTTGACCAGATTGCAGGAGCTGCACGTGAAGCACTGCCTCCCTTGGATGCTGAGCAGGGAGGAGATGAAGGGGCACGTTTTATACCTTCTGCAATTGCATGGGACGGTGTTGTGGGAAGAGAGTGAGGTGTTGGGGATGATGGAGGAGTGGATCAGGGTGTCCCAGAGGGAACAGTCCCTACGGACAGATGGGGGAATGAGGGAAAGACGTGTTTGGTGGTGGTATCATGCTGGAGTTGGCGGAACTGGTGGAGGATGATCCCTTGAATGCAGAAGTTGGTGGGGGTGAAAAGGAGGACAAGGATGTCCTGTCCTAGTCCTGTCCCTGTCCTAGTCGTGGGAGGGAGGGAAAGGGGTGAGGGCAGAGGTGCGGGAGATGGGTCGGACACAGTTGAGAGCCCTGTTGACCACAGTGGGTGGAAAACCACGATTAAGGAAGAAGAAAGATAGTTCAGCAGCATTATTTTATAAAGTGATATTGTCATGATATACAGACTGGTTCAGTCTGACAGAGTAACGACACTTAGGTTAGCAGAGAGTCGAACTCGTAGAGAACTGTGCTAACTCTGCTACTGGTTCAATAAATCAGACTGAACTAACTTCAAGGTCTGGAGTATCTTTTGGTAAAAGCTGCATCCAGTTGCAGCCTGTGTTATCCCAGAGTACATCATACAGCAGGTATCATCAGAACAGATGCAACTGAGGCAAAGGAACTTGGAAAATGGGATGGAGTCCTCACAGGATGTGACGTTTGAAGATATGTAGTCGAGGTAGCTGTTGGCATCAGTGGGCTTGTATTGGATATTATTGGGCAGACTAGACCCAGAAATGGAGATAGAGAAGTCAACAAAGGGAAGGGAAATGTTGGAGATGGACCAGGTGAAGGTGATAGAGGGGTGAAAATTGTAAGCAAAATTACTAAATGTTTCCAGGTCCAGAAGGGAACATGAAGCGGCACCGAAACAGTCGTCGATGTACCGATAAAAGAGTTGTGGGATGGGGCCAGGGTAGGACTAGAACAAGGAATGTTCCACAAACCACATAAAGAGACAGGCAAAACTGGGACGCATGTGGTTACCCATGGCCATGCCTTTGGTTTGGAGGAAGTGAGACAAGTTAAAGGAGAAATTATTCAGTGAGAGTGCAAGTTCTGCTAGACGGAGGAGAGTGGTGGTGGATGGGGGTTGTTCTGTCCAAGGAAGAAGCAGAGAGCCCTCAGACAATCATGGTGGGGGATAGAAGTAATAGGTTTGACATCCATGGGAAAGGGGAGGTGGTTGGGGCCGTAGAATGGAAGTTGTTGATATGATGAAGGGCATCGGAGGAATCACGGATGTAGGTGGGAAGGGACAGGACAAGAGGAGAGAGTATGGTTTCAAGATAGGAAGAAATTAGTTCAGCAGGGAAGGAACAGGCTGACACGATGAGCCTGTATGTGGATTTGGGGGAGAAGGTAGACGAGAGCTGTCCAGGTTTAGGAGACTATGAGGTTGGAAGCTGTGGAAGGCAGATCTCCAGAGGAGAGAGGTCTGTCCTGGAAACAATGTCTTGATGCTCAGTTGTGGGGTCATGGTCTCATGGGGGTGGTTGTCAACCTCTGAGGTAGAAGGCAGTACGTCAGGCAACAACGGACCCATTCTTGTTTCGGATTTGATGAAAAAGACAGCGTTCTACCTGTGAGCAGGGTGCAGCAAGTTCAAGGTTAGATTGGTTGAGAGGAGCAGAGAAATAGTGATGGTTGATGTCACGCTGACAGTTCTCAAGAGCAGGTCAGTGGCCGGAGGCAGGGGTCCAGGTGGAGGGAGAATACTGGAGGCCGGTGAAAGGATCTATTGAATGGGGAGCGGACTCCCGCCCGAAGAAGTGAGCATGGAGACGAAGGCGGCAGAAAAAGAGCACAGCATCACGTCTCACCAGTTTGCCCAAAGTAGCTGCAGGTTCGAACATTCACACAATCATGTATCAAAGCAAAGCCTTGTTGAACTTAAGTTGAAAAAATAGAAAAATCAAACCGTACAAAGTTTGAAAGACCATGGTCGGGATACCCCAACACCCCACTGGGTCAGAGAATCCCCGGGGGGCGGGGCGAATCCTGCCCTGCCTCCCCGACGGCGCCTGCTGTAATCTTTGGCGCCGTTTTTCGGGTGGGGGTGGGGTTCACGCCACACCGGTGGGGGGCCGTTGGCAGCGAGCCCCCCCCCGGCGATTCTCCAGGACCCGATGGGCCAAGCGGCCGTCCATTTTTGGCCAGTCCAGCTGCAGTGGGTTACGCATGGTCCCACACGGCGGGACCTGGCAGGTAAGTTGGCGTGGGTGGTCCTCGTGATGCGGGGCGGGGGGATCCGATCCCAGGGGAGGCCCCCACTGTGGGCTGGCCCTCCATGGGGGGCTCACCAATCTGTGGGCGGGCCTGTGCCATGGGGGCACTCCTTCCTTCCGCGCCAGCCCCTGCAGGGCTCCGCCATAGCCAGCGCAGAGAAGAGAACCCCCCCCGCGCATGCGCCAAAACACGCCGGTGGTTCCACGCATGCGTGAGATCACGCCGGCCCTTTGGCGCATGCGCAAATTCACGCAGTCCCTTAGGTGCCAGCTGGAGCGGCGCCAACGACTCCGGTATCCACCTAGCCCCTGAGACAGGTGAGAATTCCTCACCTTGGGGGCCCATTGACACCGGAGTCGTTGGCGCCGGTTTTCCTGCCAACGTGGGTCTTAGTCCCCGGAAAGGAGAATCCAGGCCCATTTTACTAAGTGATGAACAAAACTCAAAATTATGTCTCTCCTCAAATTAAAAGGTAACACCATTATCAAGGTGACCTGTTCATACGAAATGGACTTATTATCCTGAGAAAGGTGAAGACATAGAATCAAAGAGGCAACAACAGGGGCGGGATTCTCTGATCCTGAGGCCATATGTCGTAAATGCCGTCACGTTTTATGACGGCGTTGGCATGCCCTCACGAGCAGCAATTTTGACCCCTACAGGGGGCCAGCACGGCACTGGAGTGACCCACGCCACTCCAACTACCGATGCCGCCGTCAAATGGACGCTGCCGGTCTGCGCATGCGCACTGCGACGGCGCCAATGCGCGCATGCGCAATGCGGGCATGCGCAATGGCTCCCTTCTCCACACCAGCCGCGATGCAACATGGCGCACAGCTACAGGGGCCGGCATGGAACAAAAGTGCCCCCAGCCCGAGAGGCCGGCCCGCCGATCGGTAGGCCCCGGTCGGACCCCTCCATCAGGCCACCCCAGGATGCATGCACTCCTAGGTCTCGCCGGGTAAGACCACACGTGGACTGCACCGGCGGAGAATTGCTGGGGGGGGGGGAGTTGCGTAGAGCGGCCCCTGACCGGTGCCGCGCCAACCGCGCCAACGCCAATGGACTGGTATTGGGGCGGCGTCACGCGATTCGCGCCCGGCCTGGCGATTCTCCGGCCCGGCATGGGCTGAGAGAATCCCGCCCCAGGTCTTGAAATTAAGAAAATGCCAGCCTTAAAGCAAAAATTGGAGTGGAATTCTCCCCCTGCTCCCACCATCACAACCACCCTGCCCCACGCCCCCCCCCCCCCCCCCCACCCCCACCCCGACCCCCGAGATGGGAGTATTCCGCCCACAGTCTCCAATAGGGAAGGGGCAGACTGATCAAACTTCCCTTGAAGTTAAAGTGCTATATTTTGTCAAGTAGGATTTACAGTAAATTAATAATAACTGAAAAAAGATTGAATGGGTTATTAATAAAGTGTTATAGTTTTATTAAGATTTGAACACTCTAAGATAACATTAACTTTTCCTTCGCCTTTTATGTGGAAAAACAAAGGAATATAACGAAATTAGATTTATTCACAGCAGTGCGAAGGAGTTTCACTGAATTGATTCCTGAGAGAGAGAATTAAGCTAGGCTTTTACCTTGAAAGGCTGCTTCTCCAGGTTGGAAAGTCTCAATTGGATCATCATCTCAGCATTGCGGGTTGGCCATTCACGACTGAGATGAGGAATGATTTCTTCACTCACAAGGCTGTGGAACATTGGAATTCTCTACTCCAGTGGGCTGCGGATGTTTAGTTGATGAGCATATGCAAGATTGAGATTGAGAGATTCAAGGGATGTGAGGGGAGGACAGGAAATTGAAATGGATGTAAATGTTGACCCATGAATTTACAGAATGGGGGAGCAGGCTTGAAGGGCTGTCTAGCCTCCCCATTCTTCTATATCTTACAACTTGTTCTTAAAAATTGATATAGTTAGAAGTAACCTTAGACTCACCTTATGTTCTCTTGTAGCTGCTGGGGTGAAGTGACTGCAAAGCAGGGAGCTTAGCTGAGCACGACGTTAATTATTTTGTGGCACAGAAGCACTTTTATCGATCAAATTTTCTGGGTTTGTGTTTTCAAAAGCTCCATTCAGAAATAAGGAAGCACAAAGTAGCAAAGGATCTACTTGATAGGCTATTCGTAAGAGACTTCATTGCAACTGGCAATTGGAAAATGCAACCGGGCACATGTTTCAAGAAGTGCTTCCAGAATTATGGGTCTCACGCATCCTTGTGGTTTTATCACAACTTACACATTAATTGAGAATATATGGGCGGCATGGTAAGGCGGGGTTAGCACTGTTGCTTCACAGAGCCAGAGTCCCAGGTTCGATTCCCGGCTTGGTTCACTGTCTATGTGGAGTCTGCAAGTTCTCCCTGTGTCTGCATGGGTTTCCTCTGGGTGCTCCGGTTTCCTCCACAAGTCCCGAAAGACATACTGTTAGGTGAATTGGACATTCTAAATTCTCCCTCTGTGTACCCCAACAGGCGCCGGAATTGTCGACCAGGGGCTTCTCACAGTGATTTCATTGCAGTGTTAATTTAAGCCTACTTGTGACAATAAAAAGAAAAGATTATGGGCGAAATTCTCCGCCCCCCACGACGGGTGGGAGAATAGCGGGAGGGCCTTCCCGACATTTTTGCCGCCCTCCCGCTATTCTCCCCCCCCCCCCCCCCCCCGCCGAAGTCCCGACCCGAATCGCTGCCGCCGTTTTTTTTTACGGCCGGCAGCGATTCTCAGCTGTTAGATGGGCTGAAGTCCCAGCCCTTTCCGCCGTTTTTACGAACGGCAAACACACTGGTCTTGCCGTTCGTAAAAACGGCGTCACAAACTCGCTATTAATAACCATGGCACCGATTGGCACGGCCGTACCACGGCCGTGCCAAGGGTGCCATGGGCCCGCGATCGGTGGGCACCGATCGCGGGCAGCGGGCCCAATGCCCGCGCACTACTTGTCCTTCCGCCGCCCCGCAGTATCCATTCGCGGGGCGGCTGAGGGGCAACCCGGCCCGCGCATGCGCGGGTTTCGCGCAAAAACGCGATGACGTCACCCGCGGATGCGCGGGTTGGAGTCTTCCAAACTGCGCATGCGCGGCTGACGTCATATGACGCGTCAGCCGGCGCTAACTCCGGCAAGCGGGCTTAACGATTTTCGTTAAGCCCGTCTTGCCGGAGCCTACGGCGTCGGGCTGCTAGCCCCGACCGGGGACCAGAATCGGTCCCTGGTCGGGAAGGGGCGCGCTGCCGTAAAACCCGCCCGGGTTTTACGCCAGCTTTACGATTTCTCCCGTTTTGGGAGAATCGCGCCCTATGATTTGCACTGCCCGACTTCCAACATCACTATCAATTATTTCTCAAAACTTTATTTGGATAAGTGCATTTTGCAAAGTTTCTATGAAGTGTGACAAGGTGGCACAAATGGGTTTGTGCTGTAAAATTGTAGGACTCAGCCAAGGCGTGCAATGTTCAAGTAAACATGGGTACAAATTTGGATTGGTTGAAATTTGGCCAAAGCCAACTTTCTCACTGGTGGAAAACGGGTGAGAATTTTATCAACACTTGGAACATCCCCGTGGATCACCTCACACTGGAACATATGCTATTAAAGCACTGATACAATTATGCAGGAGGAAGCACAAGCGTTTGGTAATTTTTCATCTTTAATTTAATAAATACATTTTCTGTCGAGAGCAGAACAAAGCTCAAATTTCCTCTTTCAACCAACTATGTACAAAAAAAGAATCTTTACTGTTACAAGGCGAGGCACATGAAAGGAAACACTTTGTTACTGGTAACAATAAATTCTACACATGCCCACACAAAAACAAACACAAATGCCTGAAAACGAAGGTATATCTTTTTATGAGATATTTTTATAAGCTGAACTAGGCTGTACCTTTTAACATGCCACATATTGCATTGAACTCATTCAGTCAATGAAAATTAGATTTGTGTGCCAGATAAAAATTTGTCATTGTTAAATGTATTTTTATGGTGCGAGTGTTTATTGGAGATTATGTTACAAAGCATTAGACAAATTAATGTTATTACTTTATGGAAACCTGGCGATTTTGCCCGTGTTGCCGAGGGTTCTTCTAGCATAAATCTCCAAAGGCTGTTTTCACAAAGAACATTCACAGTGGACTACTGATAGGCATCAAGTCTCTTGTCTGGTAGACATTAAGCAATTCTTTTGTGGTCTCCTTATATAGTTTGAAAATGACAGCATTCAGCAAAAGAGTGGACTATCTTAATTATAGATTTGTGCGTTGATAACACAAACATTTGTAGCTCCACAGCTCTTTAATTCAAGCTTTTTAACAGGGTTCAGCTTCAAAGCTATGCAAGCATTTACTGCCTAATCTAATCAAATGTGCCTGGCTTCATGATTTTTAAATATAAATTCCAGCACGGACAGTAATTTTAGACATAGTTGACGTTTTCCACTATTGCAGAAAATATTTTTGTATGTTTCCAATCAGGTCAGCATGAGACGGGGATAATTGGAATGGAATAGAAACAAATGAAAAGTCAAAAATTGTCACCTCAAAAAATTAGGAGGAACAAATTTACAATCAACAAATAAATAACATTTCGGAATTTCAATTTCTGCCACCAGGAGATGATTTTGGTGGCCTCTGGCCTGAAAATTCTGCCATTGAGGCAAACCTTCGAATACATTTTCTCTCTCTTCAGTTCTGATGAAGAGCTAAAAGGACTCAAAATGTTAACTCTGCTTTCTCTTCTTTCAGATGCTGCCAGACCAGTTATGTTTTTCCAGCATTTGCAGTTCTTGTTATTTCTCAAGGGGTTAGGTTCAGATGATAGTCTATATTGGATTGGGTACCTGAATCAAATGGCAAAAGATAACTCGACAGTTCAATGATCATTCGTTCGTATATGTTGAAACATGGGAATGTGTGCCGCTGTAAGGTGTGTTAATTTGAGGGGTGCTGTAATGAACTCCAATTGGCTTTATTGGTTGGCCAATTGGAGTATGAGCTCCCTCAATGATAGCTCATTGAGGGGGCCCATATAATCACCTGTGTAGGCTTTGTGAGCAGTCTTAAGTTGACTGGACTGCTAGCAGCACTGTTTATAGCTGCTCCTGTAATATCGTTATTGTAAATAAATATTGGTGTGGTGACGGAACTCCTGCCTCCCGTGGATTACTACAGGTGCTGTACTGGAGAATGCTGAGCAAATCAGAATGTGGGAACTGGCAATGGAAACTGTTTTGCCACTCACCTGTCCTGCCTTCCTGAGTTACCCGATCCAGTTACAGCATAAAATGGCCATGTAATATTGCCCACCCTTCCTAAATGTCAGGGTGCCCAGGGTAAGTGCTCCTAGCCCCCTCACTGCACTCCACCTTTCCGTCACCCCTCAGAATGTCATCTGGATCTCACATGCTGCCATTTCGCAGGGATCCAGCACCCAACCTCACATAAAGCTGCTCACACCCCCTTGGCACTCCTCAGTAGAACCCTTCCCTGCTTATGCAGAGTGCCTGCACATACCAGGTATTATCAACCTCTGACGTGCCAGGCAACAAGGTCACATCATCCCCATTTGTGTTCCTGCAGGAGAAGCTTGCCCACAACCACCGCGAGCGAGAGAAGACGGGCGGTGATCATGGTATCGCCTGAGCTGAAGATCCTGGCACCTTTCGGGGAGAGAGTCATTGCGCCCATAGGGGAGGAACAGGAATGGGCCTGTCCTGAGGTTGAGGTGGGCCTGCGGGAGAAAAGGCTAAGGCTGCATCATTCAAAGATCTCATTCCTGTTATGCCTCAATGCTGTCCTCCTGGAAAGTTACTCCAGAGATTGAATCTAAAGAGGCTAAATCTCATGGGAGGGCTACAATGGGATTTTCGCAGGTAAAATCTCAGTTCGCGATCCCCCTTCCCCCTCCACCCCTACCTGTGACGTGATGGCAACCCGCCCTCTGTGGCTTGGACTTGCCAGCTATTTCAGGCTCCTCCCCACTAGAGTGACAGCGCAAACCGCACCCCCTGATTTTCATTTGATGAAGTGTTAGAAGATCTGAGCCGGATTCTCTGATCCCAGTCCGCCCCACTACCGTTGTTAGTGAGAAGGAAGAATTTGGCGCCCAGCTAAAACTCCCCTTCACTGCAGAGGCATCCCGCCGACATGAAAAGGTGGCGAATCCTAGACCTGGTCAGACTACTTGACAGCGTTTCTGGAGAGGAACATACCCAGCTTTCAGTCAGAACCTGGCACTTTGCCATTTTCTTTTGGAAAATTCTGCCCGTGATCGTGTCAAATGACATCATTTAAAAGTGGATATTTGATTTGGACTTTTCTGCTGTCAAACAGCTTTTCCATGCACATTGCTGATAATTGTTTGAAGCACACAAAGTATATTGTAGAGAAGAAAATATAACCTTGTTCAGTGTTTGTTCCATTACTTCGGAAGACCCATTTGTCTGAGTCAGTTCAAGGAAGTCCTATTACTTATTTGACCTCACCAAAGTATGTTCTTGTCAGAGGGTATTATGCAATCATGCACCTGAATCCTTTCTTGGTCTGACAATACTTTGAAAGAAAATGAAGAATGCAGCTGAAAGAGAAATCAGGAAATAAGTCTTGAACAGAATATTGTGCAACATTGAAATTATTTTGGGGATGCAACAGCGAGATTATAAATAAGATGGACTTATTTGTGTTTTTAAAATAGTTTTGTGGGTTGTGGTCCTCGCCGCAAGGCCAGCTTTTGTTGCCCATCCCTATTTGACCTTGAGAAGGTGGTGGCAGGCTGCCTTTTTGAATCGTGGAGTCCATGTGGTGAAAGTACTCCCATAGCGCTGTTCGGGAGCTCCAGGATTTTGATTCAGCTGCAATGAAGGAGAGGCGATATATTTCCAAGTCAGGATGGTGAGTAACTTGGAGGGGAACTTGCAGGTACTCCCATGTGCCTACTGTTCTTGTCCTTTTAAACAACGGAGCTTTCACACTTTGAAGGTGGTGTCGATTAAGCCTGAACAAATTGCTGCAGTGCATCTTTTGGATGGTACACACAGCATCCAATGTGATCTTTGGTGGAAGAAGTGAATGTTTGAAGTGTTGTACAGGGTGTCAATCAAGCAGACTGCTTTTTATTGATGTCATCAAGCTTCTTGAGTTTTGTTAGAGCTGCACTCATCCAGGCAAGGGAGAGTATTCTGTCACACTACTGACTTTTACCTCGTAGATGGTTAAAATACTATAGGGAGCCAAGTGGTGATTCACTCGCTGCAGAATGACCAGCTTCTGGCTCACTACAGTATTTATATAGCTGGTCCAGTTTAGTTTCTGTTCAATGGTCAACACAATGTTGATGACAGGGGATTCAGCAAAAACTGGTCCAAACTTAAAGCTGAGAGTAAGAAAACAAACATCATGACATAAGAAATATGTCGATATGAGGAGAACTTTGAACCCCTCAAGCCTGCTAGGCCATTGAAGAAGATCATGGTTGATTTGATTGTGACCTCAATTCCATTTTCCTGCCTGCCCAACACAATCTCTCATTTCCTTGTAAGATCAAAATTTCTCGAACTTAACTTTTAATATGTTCAGTCACCCAACCTCCACTGCTCTCTGGAGAAGAAGATTCAAAAATTTAATGATGGCCTGCAAGAAGAAATTCCTTCTCATTTCTGTCTTAAATAGGAAACTCCTTTATGTTGAAACTGTGCTCCTGTGTTCTGAATTACCCCACAAGGAAAACATTGTCTCAGCATGTACCCTGTTAAACACAATCAGCATCCTACATGTTACAATATGATCACCTCTCATTCTTCTAAATGCCAATGAGTATAGGCCCAAACTATCGACTATTCCTCTAAGAAACAATTCCTTCATTCCAGGGAGCAACCTGTTGAATCTTCTCAGAAATTTCCCTCATGTGAGTATATCCCTCCTTAAATATGGAAACCATAACTGTAAGCAGCACTCTAGGTGTAGTCTCACAAATGCCCCTGTATAGTTGTCATCAGCCTTCCCTATTTTTATACTCCATTCTCCATGCAATTACGGCCAAATTCCTTTTGCCTTCCAAATTGCCTGCTAATGTTTTGTGATTCATGTATAAGAACACTCAGGCCCCTCTGTATGGCAGCAGTCTGTAGCGTTGTGTTCCAGTACATGATGGTTTTAAGTCAATACATTATGGGCGGGATTCTCCAATAGTGGGGCTATATCCCAAGCCTACATCAAAAAGTGATTCTCCAACCTGCAGGGGGCTAGCAGGGCCCCGGAGTGCTTCTCGCAGCTCTGGCTGCGGATACAGGCTCTGCACTTCCGGTCGGGAGTCCGTACATGCGCAAAGTGGCGGACTGCGGCGGTCGCATCTTGCGACATGGCAAACTCGCACCGTGGAGCCGCACCGCATATGTAGGCCCCCCCCCCCCCCACCGAGATCTTGCGCGCCAGCGGATTCGTGCCGCCTGATCGTATGCCTGCCCGCCCATGTGGTCCCCTGGTGAAGGATACTCCCACCAGGGCAGCCGCAGATTGAGCCCCCAGCCGCCACCGGTCGTTCTGACAGGCAAAGCGTGGTTAGAACCACGCCGTCGGGAACTCTGCCAGTTACCCTCGGTGAATCGCGGAGGGGGGCCTCTGTCAATGGCCTCCTACCCGCGCCACATCGGACACGCACATGCAATTCACGCCCATTCTCTGGGAACCGGAGAATCGCGTGAGCGGCGTCGCGCTGGATTTCGGCGTCGATGCCCATTCTCCGCCCCTCCCGCTGATCGTGATTTTGGGGCGGGGGCTCGGAGAATCCCGCCCAAGATTTTTAAAAACTGTACAAAAGTCTGCAAAGTATGGCCACATGAGGGATACCTGGATTGGAACCACTCCCTTGTCTTGAGGGAATAGCAGGATGTTTCCAGACTGACATTGTGTCAAAGGCCTTTGCTGAAACTAATTCAATAAGGGCAATTTCAAATTGAATGGTTCATTCAAAGGGCAGCACAGTAGCATAGTAGTTAGCACAGTTGCGTCACAGCTCCAGGGTCTCATGTTCGATTCCCGGCTTGGGTGACTGTCTGTGTGGTGTCTGCACGTTCTCCCCGTGTCTGCGTGGGTTTTCTCCGGGTGAGCTGGTTTCCTCCCATAGTCCAAAGATGTGCAGATTAGGTGGATTGGCCATGCTAAATTGCCCTTAGTGTACAAAAATGTTTAGGTGGGGTTACTGGGTTGAGTGGGGTGCCCTTTCCAAGGGCTGGTGCAAACTCGCTGGGCCGAATGGCCTCCTTCGGCACTGTAAATTCTATGATTCTTGGATTCACACACAAAGGGGGGAAATTATTGTATGCGTCTCGCCAGAATGGGGACAAGGATGGCTTGTAAATCCCACAAAGGCCAGGATCCAGATTCACATTCCTGTGCCAGATATAACAGGTCCCTTGTCTATCAGCCTCTTTGAGGAGACCCCAGTCAGTCGAGCGCCGTTCAGCACTGGTCCACATTTGTGGACACCTGGCGGTGTCTGACAGCCAATGTAGATCCCTGGGTGATCTGGGACAGAGCAGGGTGGCACACTTGTTCTCCCAGTGGCCCCCAGGTACCTTGGCACTGACAAGATGGCACCTTGGCACTGCCACTCTCTGAGGAGCCAGTCTGGCCAGCAAGTACAGGTCACCATTGCTGAAACAATTTACACGTGTGGGATAGACCAGGGAGAAACTCCCCAAGATCCAAAAAGTTTTTTTAAAAAGGAGGTCTTCTTTAACCAGTTCACTATGTCTGCTGTCAGCTGATGCTGTTTATCGTAAGGGTGGGATTTACCAGTTGCTTTCCTCCAGAATTGGGGCAGGGCCGGCCAGCAGATTCGGGATAGAACTTCCCAGGCTTCCAGACGGCCGTTACGCCTCGCGAGATGTAACCAGATGTTACGAGAAGTCACGATCAAGATCCCGCCGACAATGGATGGAACGCAGTCTTGCATGGTTAAGTGACTTTAAAAACCCATTTAGCCGGCATCTATCGGCCTCGCTGAGGAAACGCCAGCCAAGTGCCGATTAGTATTGGTCTCCCCAAACGGGGACCAGGCTTAGCGGCACTTGTGGAGGTCTCTCAGGTGATATGAGGCCCCTCGGCATGATGGTACCTGGGCACTGCTGGTGCCACCCGTATACTGTGGTACTGCCAGTCTGGCACCTTGGCAGTGCCACCTGTATGCCAGCCAGGCACATCTGGGGGTTGAGAGATCGGGGTCCTATTTTAAAATTTGGACATTCTGAATTCTCCCTCTGTGTGCCCGAACAGACGGCGGAGTTTGGCGACTAGGGGCTTTTCACAGTAACTTTATTGCAGTGTTAATGCAAGCCTACTTGTGACAATAAAGTAAGAAGTCTTACAACACCAGGTTAAAGTCCAACAGGTTTGTTTCAAACACTAGCTTTCGGAGCACTGCTCCTTCCTCAGCTGAATGATTCACCTGACGGGATATATCCTAGGATTCTATGGGAAGCATGAAATGAAATTGCAGAGCCGTTGGCAATGATCTTTCCGTACTCACTGTCAACAGGGGTGGTACCAGGGGATTGGAGAGTGGCAAATGTTGTGCCCCTGTTCAAAAAAGAGAATAGGGATAACCCTGGGAATTACAGGCCAGTTAGTCTTACTTCGGTGGTAGGCAAAGTAATGGAAAGGGTACTGAGGGATAGGATTTCTGAGCATCTGGAAAGACACTGCTTGATTAGGGATAGTCAGCACAGATTTGTGAGGGGTAGGTCTTGCCTTACAAATCTTATTGACTTCTTTGAGGAGGTGACCAAGCATGTGGATGAAGGTAAAGCAGTGGTTGCAGTGTACATGGATTTTAGTAAGGCATTTGATAAGGTTCCTCATGGTAGGCTTATGCAGAAAGTAAGGAGGCATGGGATAGTGGTAAATTTGGCCAGTTGGATAACGAACTGACTAACCGATAGAAGTCAGAGAGTGGTGGTGGATGGCAAATATTCAGCCTGAGCCCAGTTACCAGTGGTGTACCGCAGGGATCAGTTCTGGGTCCTCTGCTGTTTGTGATTTTCATTAATGACTTGGATGAGGGAGTTGAAGGGTGGGTCAGTAAATTTGCAGATGATATGAAGATTGGTGGAGTTGTGGATAGTGAGGAGGGCTGTTGTCGGCTGCAAAGAGACATAGATAGGATGCAGAGCTGGGCTGAGAAGTGGCAGATGGAGTTTAACCCTGACAAGTGTGAGGTTGTCCATTTTGGAAGGACAAATGTGAATGCGGAATACAGGGTTAACGGTAGGGTTCTTGGCAATGTAGAGGAGCAGAGAGATCTTGGGGTCTATGATCTTTGAAAGTTGCCACTAAAGTGGATAGAGCTATGGTGTGCTAGCATTCATTAGCAGAGGGATTGAATTTAAGAGCCGTGAGGTGATGATGCAGCTGTACAAAACCTTGGTAAGGCCAGATCTGGAGTACTGTGTGCAGTTCTGGTCACCTCATTTTAGGAAGGATGTGGAAGCTTTGGAAAAGGCGCAAAGAAGATTTACCAGGATGTTGCCTGGAATGGAGAGTAGGTCTTACGAGGAAAGATTGAGGGTGCTAGACCTTTTCTCATTAGAACGGAGAAGGATGAGGGGTGACTTGATAGAGGTTTATAAGATGATCAGGGGAATAGATAGTGTAGACAGTCAGAGACTTTTTCCCTGGGTGGAACAAACCATTACAAGGGGACATAAATTTAAGGTAAATGGTGGAAGATATAGGGGGAATGTCAGAGGTAGGTTCTTTACCCAGAGAGTTGTGGGGGCATGGAATGCACTGCCTGTGGAAGTAGTTGAGTCGGAAACGTTAGGGACTTTCAAGCGGCTATTGGATAGGTACATGGATTACGGTAGAATAATGGAGTGTAGATTAATTTGTTCTTAAGGGCAGCACGGCAGCATTGTGGATAGCTCAATTGCTTCACAGCTCCAGGGTCCCAGGTTCGATTTCGGCTTGGGTCACTGTCTGTGTGGAGTCTGCACATCCTCCCCGTGTGTGTGTGGGTTTCCTCCGGGTGCTCCTGTTTCCTCCCACAGTCCAAAGATGTGCAAGTTGGGTGGATTGGCCATGATAAATTGCCCTTAGTGTCCAAAATTCTATGATCTATGATTAACCTAGGACAAAAGTTCAGCACAACATCGTGGGCCGAAGGGCCTGTTCTGTGCTGTATTTCTCTATCTCTATCTCTATCACTGTGCCACCATGCCACTGAAGAGTGGGGTTACAGGGATTGGGCGGGCAGTGGGTCTAGGTATGGTATTTCTTCAGAAGGTCAGTGCAGACTCGGTGAACCGAATTGCCTCCTTCTGCACCGTAGTGATTCTATGGTTCTATGAATCATCTGCAAGCCATCCAAGCAACCATAGTAATAAACTACAAAACCTCGAAGATGGGAGAATCTTGTTCCAACTTTGAATTCACCTGAGAACCAACATCCTGGAAATTTGACGATTAGAAACCTCACAATTTAGAGAATCTTTCAGTTTACCAGACTTTCACCTCAACTTTAAGGTATCACCTCCGCCTAAGAAACTACAAGCCTCTCACAAAAGAGACTGTAATAAAAATCTAAGTTGTGACCGTATTGTTTTACATGCGTGTTTCTAATCTTTCTGTGCGTGCGAGTGTGCATGAGATGAGTGAACGAACATTTTAAAATCTAGGGCAAGTGTGTGATAATAAATAACCTCCTTTGATGTTAACTCACAAGAAGCTTGCTGCTGAAGATTTTAATTGGGATTCTCACTCTGAGAGTAAGAAAACTCACCCCTCCAGCACAAACATACTGATCATGGGCTGCGAAAGGAGACAAATAGGGCTGGATTCTCCAATCATCAACGGCAAAACCGCATTTGGCAATCGGCCAAGAATGTGTTTTAACGCTGGAATCGGGGGCGGCGCCATTTTTCCGATGCTCCGCCCCCGACATCACCTGAGGCCCTCCCCCGATGCTCTGTCCCCGATGGATCTGGTCCCCGACGGCATGGAGCGCCTGTCCTCACAACTTTCGGGGACCCCGCGTGGCGACTGAGGAATGTGGCCAGAGTTGCCACAGTTGGAGGGGGATCCGTTTCGCTGGCAGGGGGTGACTGGTGGGGCTTGTCCGGGGTTGGCGGGAGGGATTACAGGGGGACGGTTTTTGGCAAGCTGGGTCCGCGCGTGGCCATACTGCGATCATATCCTCAGGTAAAACCGGGGGCTTTAGGCAGCGCGGCTGCTAGCCCCCCACCGAACGGAGGATCGGTGCGGGTGCGGCGCTGACTTTTTGGTCGTAAGAATCAGAGAATCCAGCCCATAAATTCTGCCTGTAGAAGTCATCCCTTTCCATTTAAAGAATATTCGGTTTTTCTATTCTTTCAACCAAAGTGGATAACTTCATAGCAGAAGAAAGGTTAACAAAATTAAATTCTAGTTAACTCAGCATAATTAGGATATTATTGTCTTTCACTTCTGGATCCCAGATTTAAATTCACTGCACGTGAGCAAAAGTTTACTCTGCTGGCTGTTAAGAGCCTTTGGTGAGCTGATTTTACACAGTTATGTGTGTATGTATGTGTGTGTGTGTGTGTGTGTGTGTAATTGTGTGTGAACATTTACCTGCTAATGTTTTGGACTCGCTGGTGTTAAAGTATTTTCAGAAGGTAGCTGGCATGAAAAGTAAAAAGATTCATCTTTTGTGTTTGGAATCACGTTTACAGCACATTGTTGAAGCAGATTAACGGGCATTTTACTCTGCAGTTGGTTTTCTCCATGCCTGATGCAGTGATACTTGATGCTCATGCTCTGTGCCAGAAGTTTATGACCTGGTTTTACAGCTAAGAGATACCACACCACAAAGGCATTCATCTTTTAGGTGAATGAATCTCTGCATCATCTTATTCCCCTACGTCAGGGAACCAAAACAGGGGGAGGCAGGAGAACGATAGCTGGAAGGAGGGCACGGGAAATGGGAAACTATAACAAACTTGGCATCTACAGGAACAGAGAGAAAGGAAAATCCAGGCGAAAGACGTGTCGAACGGCTGAAGTGGAGGTGAACGCGAGACGACAATGGCAGCAAAATCCGCCTGGGAGAAGCAAGTGACAACATCAACACCAGATCCATTTGCGTATTGCCCTCTGTAATTGTTTCTCCGGCACCCAAATGTATATGTACCTCCCCAGTTTCCCCCACTCCCCCACAAACAGATGCCTACTTAGGTGTTAAAAATAATATTGCCAATTGTACAGAGTTGCTGTTGTTGAGCTAGTGCATAATATCCTACCAGTTATTTATTTTTTTGTTTGTTTGTGTGTGCTCTTCTCCTCTCTCTCGCTCTCTCTATATATATATATATTTTATTCTGCGTACATAACGGTAAATATACTTTGTTCAAAAACCCAATAAAAAATATTTATAAAAAAAAGGGAACTAAAGGAAAATGCCTTCTAACCAGGTAAAATGACTGGAAGTTCTCAATATTTGTATGTTCATTAAATGTGAATTTGGAATAGCATGCGGCTGATTGAATTGACTGCTAAACTAAGCCTGAGCCTCCATAAAGTTTTAACTACACCCAACAATATGGCCTGGATTTTGTAATCAGCAGGCACTTGTCACTGACCTGGAAGAGAGCTGCCTGCAAAGATCTAGCAATCTCTGTGGCATGGATTTCCTCTTTCCGAACATCAGTTTGAGTCTTGACGCCAAGTCAAGGGGATCTCCGGGTCCTCTAACAGCAGTAATGTCGTCAAGCAGAGTAAGCAAGCAATCGCATTGAAGTATTCTGACAGACAGCAAATCAGGAAGTAAACACCACTGAATTCCTCCACTTTTAATTTTAAAGTTGTAGGTGCAACCGGGTCATACTTCTGGAATTAAGGTATAAAATGCAATATTATTTTTTAAAAATTTAAATTAAAAATTGTGGAATTTTTTACATGATGGTGCAATTTGTCAAATATGAAATTATGTTCTCAAAGTCAGTGAGTCTGTTTAGCAGTAATTATGAACAACACACCATTAAAAACCGAGTTAAACCTCATTAAACAAGATGTGAATCTTTCAGGGGTTTTTACTGCAGGGACTAATAGTGTACCAGTAGATTTTTTTTTTTGTTTTCTAATTGCTGGCAATCTGGGAGGAATCTCAATAGTGCACCTTCAAGAAAACCATTGAATCACAAATAGCAATTTCTGAGTTCCTGTGTGCAACTGCACATGTGTGGACCCCAGATGTTGCTGTCTGTTACAGAGGAGTGATGATGGTGAAAGCTGACAGTTTTGCTTTCTTTGCTATCACAAAATCTGGACTTATATTCAAACTCAAGAGCAGGAGGAAATAATTTTGTTGTGAGAACATTACATGAGAACGGGAGTGTAATGTTAAAGGATCCTCATTGCTCATGGTATAAAAAAAGGAATACGATGCAGCCGTAATGATAACACAAAATAATGGATGCAACAAACTGTAATGGCATTATACACAATGTCTAAGAGAAAAGAAAATTCAGTCAATTAGGCGTATAAATGCAGAACAATTAGAATAATTTACAGGGTACAGTAACATGTTCTCGGAGATTAAAGCGGCACGGGGCACAGTGCCTCACAGTGCCTGGGACCCAGATTCGATTTCGGCCTTGGGTGACTGTGCGGAGTTTGCACGTTCTCCTCATACCTTAGAACAGTACAGCACAGAACAGGCCCTTCAGCCCTCGATGTTGTGCCGAGCCATGATCACCCTACTCAAACCCACCCCCCAACCTTACTTTTTACGACCCTACGGGCAATTTAGCATGGCCAATCCACCTAACCCGCACATCTTTGGACTGTGGGAGGAAACCGGAGCACCCGGAGGAAACCCACGCACACACGGGGAGGACGTGCAGAGTCCGCACAGACAGTGACCCAGCCCGGAATCGAACCTGGGACCCTAGAGCTGTGAAGCATTTATGCTAACCACCATGCTACCGTGCTGTCCATAAACCCACGTAACCGTAACCCAACAATCCCCCCATTAACCTTACACTACGGGCAATTTAGCATGGCCAATCCACCTAACCCGCACTTCTTTGGACTGTGGGAGGAAACCGGAGCACCCGGAGGAAACCCACGCACACACGGGGAGGACGTGCAGACTCCACACAGACAGTGACCCAGCCGGGAATCGAACCTGGGACCCTGGAGCTGTGAAGCATTGATGCTAACCACCATGCTACCGTGTGGGTTTTCTCCAGGTGCTCCGATTTCCTCCCACAGTCCAAAAATGTGCAGGTTAGGTGGACTGGCCATGCTAAATTGCCCCTAAATATCCAAAGATGTGCAGGTTAGGTGGAGTTGTGGGGATAGGGCAGTGGAATGAACTTAGATAGGGTGCTCTTTCAGAGGGTCAGTGCAGACTCGATGGGCTGAACGGTTTATTTCTGCACTGTAGGGATTCTGCGGCATAACTTTATTTCTTGGCAGTAATCTGGAGGTCTGAGGGTTTAACTGCCCATTGTAAAATCTGCCTGAATCCCAGTTACATCAACAAAGCAAAAACTGTGTTGGTGCGAGTAGGGAGTGGGCCTTGTGGAGATGGTGGACAGGTTTTGAGGGGGTCAGGAGGTGAGTTACTTGCCTTAGGATTCCGAGCCTTTAACCTGCTCTTGAACCACGGTGTTAATATGGCTAGTCCAGTTCAGTGTCTGATCAATGGTTACCCCCCAAGATGTTGATTGTGGGGGTTTCAACGATGTTAATGCCATTGAATGCCCGCGCTGTGTAGTTAATACTCTTTGAGGTTGCTTGGTTAGCCATTCAGTTGCAAAAGCAACAATCCTTAAATAGGTCCACCAACAGCTTCTCAGGACAACTGGTTTGAGGATGGTAGGTGGGGTGGAGAGGTGGAGGCAATAAAAGCTACCTCATTTGTTTCTCAACACCAAAGAATGATTAGTGAATAACAAGCGGACCAGTGAAACATTTTTTCAGGGTGATGAGGTCTATTAGAAAGAATGTCCAGTTACTACCACAATGAGTATATTTCTCAAAAGGATACCCATAGGGCATGAATACACACAAGCATACGGTGGGAGTGGAGTGGGACTCTACCCTGTTCATTGCTGATGGCTGCCCATTTTATTGCAGACATTACCAGAATATTTAAATGAGGTGGTAAGCGGGTTGAATATTAACTCATACGTGGCAGGCGGATGTTTCTGAGCAGATGCCTGGGTGGGATGGAGTGGTTTACCGTGCATGTGATCAAAAAGCAGACATAAGGGTTCCCTTTCCGTTCCCTGCTGCTTTGGGAGACAACTTGTTGAAGAAAATATATGGCCCGGGATTCTCTGAGCTCACGTCGGGTTGGAGAATCGCCGGGGGCATGGGAAATTCCCGCCACGCACTCCGATGCTGGTCCGCCGATTCTCCGGCGACCAGAGAATCAATGCCAATCGTGCCCACGGGCCGCCGCGGTGCCGGTTGGGGACAGCTGAAATACACCCCCCGCTGTGATTCTCCGCGGTCGACAGGCTGAATTCCCGCCGACGTGTTTTCCATCTGGTACTACCCAGCGGGAGCTCGGACCCGCGGCAAGGGTGGCAGTCCTGGAAGGGGGGGGGGGGGGGGGGGGCGGGGGGAATCTGACTCTGGGGGTGGTCAGGCTCACGATCGGGGGCCACCGATCGGCGGGCCATCGCGATCTGGGGGTGACCTACCTTACTCCGCGAGGGCCCGCTGTGTAGCTCTGCTATGTCAGCAGCCCCCGCATCGAGGTGGGCCGGCGCACTTCCAGGGACCCTCGGCGCAGGGGCTGCCGACATGGCAAGCTACACAGCCCTGCGAGCCCCCTGGAAAACGGAGAATCACCCTAGACTTTCAAGGAAAAAGTCCGGAGTGATTCTCGCCCATTTTCCGGCGGGCGTGAGGACTTAATCCCCAAAAGGTAGAATCCCGACCATGTTTTCTCCATTATACTGTCTAACTTAGAATTAGGGGAGGGGGCAACAATGGGGGGGGGGGGGTTGGTGAGGAGTGCCGGGAGCTGTCATGACCTTGGGCTGAATTCTCCGCTGGTGGGATATTCCGTTGCGCCATCGGCGCCTGGGGATTTCCCGACAGCATCGAGCTTCCCACAATGAGAAACCTCATTGGCCGGCTGGCAGGATAGGGAATCCTGCTGCCGACAGGGGCGTGCCACACCAGAAAACTGCTGCGGCGGGATAAAGAATCCCACCCCTTGATTTTGGGCAATATTGTAAAACAGAGAATAGCGGATTCATCTCTCTAGCTTGTATTTCCATTGACCTGAATGAGCAGAGATGTGAAACAGATGGCTAGCTTATGTCTTACCTTTTTTTACACTATCATATAAACTCGGTGGATGCGATTCTCAGTCAGCTGACGGGAGAATTGCGAAACGCAATTGGGTGGAGAATTGGTTTAATGCCGAAATTGCAGCGGGTGCTGATTTCACGCTAATTTGCAATTCTCCGTCACCTCAACAGCGGCGTCAATGCGTTCCAGAACGCACGTACAGTAAACACCGATTGCATATCATTAGCGGCCCTGACCCGGTATTAGAACAAAGAACAAAGAAAAGTACAGCATAGGAACAGGCTCTTCGGCACTCCAAGCCCATGCTGACCATGCTGCCCGTCTAAACTAAAATCTTCTGCACTTCCTGGGTCCGTATCCCTCTATTTCCATCCTATTCATGTATTTGCCAAGATGCCCCTTAAATGTCACTATTGTCCCTGCTTCCACCATCTCTCCGGCAGCGAGTTCCAGGCACCCACTACCCTCTGAGTAAAAAAACTTGCCTCGTACATCTCCTCTAAACCTTTCCCCTAGTAATTGACCCCTCTACCCTGGGGAAAAGCCTCTGACTATCCACTCTGTCTATGCCCCTCATAATTTTGTAGACCTCTATCAGGTCGCCCCTCAACCTCCGTCGTTCCAGTGAGAACAAACCGAGTTTATTCAACCGCTCCTCATAGCTAATGCCCTTCATACCAGGCAACATCCTGGTAAATCTCTTCTGCACCCTCTCTAAACCTTCACATCCTTCTGGTAGTGTGGCAACCAGAATTAAACACAAGACTCCAAGTGTGGCCTAACTAAGGTTCTATACAACTGCAACATGACTTGCCAATTCTTATACTCAATGCCCGGGCCAATGAAGGCAAGCATGCCATATGCCTTATTGACTACCTTCTCCACCTGTGTTGCCTCTTTCAGTGACCTGTGGACCTGTACACCTAGATCTCTCTGACTTTCAATACTCTTGAGGGTTCTACCATTCACTGTATATTCCCTACCTGCATTAGACCTTCCAAAATGCAGTACCTCACATTTGTCCAGATTAAACTCCATCTGCCATATCTCCACCCAAGTCTCCAAACGATCTAAATCCTGCTGTATCCTCTGACAGTCCTCATCGCTATCCACAATTCCACCAACCTTTGTGTCATCTGCAAACTTACTAATCAGACCAGTTACATTTTCCTCCAAATCATTTATATATAGTACGAACAGCAAAGGTCCCAGCACTGATCACCTGCGGAACATCACGGGTCACAGCCCTCCATTTCGAAAAGCACCCTTCCATTGCTACTCTCTGCCTTCTATGACCTAGCCAGTTCTGTATCCACCTTGCCAGCTCACCCCTGATCCCGTGTGACTTCACCTTTTGTACCAGTCTACCATGAGGGACCTTGTCAAAGGCCTTACTGAAGTCCATGTAGACAACATCCACTGCCCTACCTGCATCAATCATCTTTGTGACTGCTTCGAAAAATATTATCAAGTTAGTGAGACATGACCTTCCCTTCACAAAACCAATTCTCAATTCACAAAACCACAAAATTCTCCGGTGCCTCCGCGATTCTCCACCTCAGATGGGCCGAATTCCCGATAGCAAGGTTCACTTGTACTTTTAACAATTGTGAACCTGGAGTCATGGCTGATGAGGCAGAGAGGAGGGGGTATTGAAAGTGTCCAACATCGCCATAATTTGCTGACAGTTGTGCCGCTGGCCGGGGGCTTCTACCAGGGCTGCGGGAGTAGCGGGGTATGGCCAGGAGGTGGGGCTGTGGGGTTGGGGTGGATGGGCACAGAGCACCATTTCCACAGCCTGCAAGGCAGCCGCTGACTGCCCAGTCTGAACTTAGGGCCACCGGTCCCCCCTAGGTGCCCTCTGGCCCCAGCCAAACATTAGCAGGATGGGCGCACTCCAGTGTGACCAATGCCATCTTGTTGGCTGGGCTGAGTGTGTGTGTGGGGATTGTAATGTGTATATTCAGCTGCAGCTTGTCAGTCTCCGAGCATCAATCACAGATCCAGCGAATCCTGCAGCATTTCTCATTGGAATTGATTGAGTTCCAACGTGGCGCCGGTATTGGGCCCTCCACAGCTGTTGAACTGGTCCAGGTTTGTGCCAGTTTTGCTGTCGTGGATGTCCACGAGTCCTGCCCCGTTGTCAACACTTATGGCTGAATTCTCCGCCATCGGGTTTCTCTGTTTCGCCGGCAGCCCGGGGGTTTCCCGACGGTGTGGGTCTGCCCCACAATGGGAAACCCATTGACCAGCCGGCGAAATGGAGAATCCCGACGGTGTGCCGCACCAGAAACCCTCCCTTAGTCTCAGGAACAGAGAATTCTGCACAGTGTCTTTAAAACTCCTGTCTGTTCCTACTACTCACAACCATCTGTGTCTTTGTCACATGACTTCAATTCACAGCGTCTTGGTCAATTTCCTGAAGAACAGTTAACTGTAAAGTGAGAAGGACTGGAAAGCCAGTACACCCCCTCCTAAAACCATTTTCATATTAATAACGTTTGTTTTACACATTTGTGTAATTGGATGATTTAACCAGTACAGAGGGAAGTTTTCAGCTATCCCTACTGCATAAATATTTATGGTACTTTTGGATTTAACAAGCATTTACGGTGTAATCACGCAGCTCAATCAGGAAAGGGAGAACTCCTCTCGTCTGGTAGCTATGTTTTGCTTTAAGCATGTTTTCAAATTCAGAAACTTCACCCCAGCTCTGTTGTCACTTGTGAAACCTGATCAAAATTCCACCATAATAACAGAAACAGTTCAGGGGTAAGAGGATCCAGCATGACAGAAGCAGTAGTGAAAGAAAATGCAGGTGTTCAAGATTCCGTGTCAGAGGAATATTTTTTCAGGGTCCCAGGGGAAACAAAGGAGGGGCTGCAGGGGTGTCTGACCCACTGAGTGGAAAGTCAGAGGTTAGTAACAGCAAGCTCTTAATTCTTGTACAGGGAGTTTGAGAAATGTGTTATTGTACTCCAAGTTTAATTTACATGACAGCCAGACCTGTCTCAGCAGCTGCCTGTCGGAACTGGAACATTTGTTGAATTCGTCCTCAAGGTACTTACTAAGAGTTTTAATATGGAATCAAATTACACTTATCTGAAATCTTTTTTTGTTTGCTGTTTCTATTGAATTGCATCAACTAAATAAGGTTTGCACGTACGCTATGAGGTTCTTCAGCCGGTTCAGAATTGGCTACACACATACTTCTTTAACCTCTCCTTTGTGACCTGCACTTCCATTTTGAATGCCAAGTCCAGGACCCGATCAGTTGTGTGAGCTGTGCGTTAATGGCAGTGCGCTTGTAACTGAGTTCGAAGGTTGTGGGTTTATGTCCGCCAGTAGATGCTTGAGCACTAAATCTAGGCAAGTGGCAAGCGTGGAGTGCATTGCAAGCAGGTCCATCTTTCAAATTATATATTCAACAGGATTCATGTCTGCCCTCTCTGGTGAATGTGGTACAACCCCCTGGCACTATTCAGAAAGAGCAGTGGAGTCTGCCCGATTACCTGGACCATGCTTATCCCTCAACCAATATCATATAAGCAGATGATTTTTCAATATTACATTGATGCTTTCTGCGACGTTGTGCTGCGATGCAAATTGACTTGAAAGTATTCAGAAGAGAATGCATTAAAAGAGTGCAAAGGCATAATTCAAGACCACAATATTAATGAAGCAGAAGTCTTAAATGATATTTTTTTTAAATAAATAAATCTGCAGGGCTAGGTGGATGATATCCCAGAGTGCGAAGAGGTACCAACATGGATATTTGACAGTCAACATGAAGGAGTCAATGAACAGTGGTAAGGTACAGTCCAAAGATGTGCGGGTTAGGTGGATTGGCCATGCTAAATTGCCCGTAGTGTCCTAAACAGTAAGGTTAAGGGGGGGGGGGGTTGTTGGTATAGGGTGGATACGTGGGTTTGAGTAGGGTGATCATGGCTCGGCACAACATTGAGGGCCGAAGGGCCTGTTCTGTGCTGTACTGTTCTATGTTCTATGTACTGGTGGATTGGGAAACAGACCACTGTGGTTCCCGTATACAAGAAATACAGCAAAACAGACATGCATAACTGCAAATCCATTAATCTTACTTGCGTTCCCCATAAAACTTTTATGGAAGTTTGTAAGATAATAAATGGTATAGAAATATTTGGCTTGGAATATGACTTTTAAATGAAACAGTGAGGAGTAGAACAGGGCCTGCAGATTCAAACTAGTAAAAGGTAACTTTGAAAAAGTTCTTGTTCATGCAGAGCACAATCAACTTGAAATGGATCCTCAAACAGTGCTGTGAAGGCTAACATCTTTGATTTGTTTAAGAAGCAACGAGATGCAAAACTAGTGGATAAACTTCTTCCGGAATGGGCTGAATTACCTTTTTCACCCTTGCGTATCTTGTGATCTAGTGACTCTGGCCTTAAGCAAGAGGTGTTGTCACTCATGAACGCATTGGTATGAAATATCAGGCTTACAGATCAGTATTTTTTTTAGCTGATTAAAATCATAATTCTTCATTTTATTATGTTATTTCAGACATTTCTGCTAAAACACAATTTTATTTTCCCCTTTTTGTGGCAAACATACTTACCATAAAATTGCAGATATCAGTTAACCTGTAACCTAGCACCTAAAGTGTATTTGTGGACCTTTATGTAATAGGAATTGAATAAATTCTACGTTTTAATTGAACTGAATTCAAATAGAGGCCATTTTAAGTAGAGAGCATGCTGTTCCTTGCATTGTCAGTGAATTAGATTTCAAGCGAAATCAGATGTATTTTCACCACTAGACCACCAGAGATTTTTGACACACTCCCTCCCACTAGACCACCAGCAACATCAGATGTATTCCTCTCCACAGAACCACCTGAGAGCTCAGTATGTTCCCTTTCTGGACCACCAGCAAAAACCAAAAGCATTTCCACACATTATAAGTCAGCAGAAAAATCAGATGTGTGCCTCTGTGTCAGACCGCAAGGGAACACAGACTCTGGACCACCAGTACAATGGATATAACTCTCTCCAATTAAACAGCTAAAGAGTTCAGAGGAAAACACATGTGATTCAAGGGGTAAATTTTATCAAAACATGCATTCGAGCTTCGGAAAACCGGGTGGAGATCCAACTCGGCAGATCCCTGGCCGTTGTTTGCTGATTACAGTCTGATCAAACCAGCTACGAGAGACAGGCACTATCTGGACTGCCAGGAAGTCAGAATTAACTAACATGGGATTTGTCTATTGTTTGCATTCCAGCAAATGTGAAAGTGAACTACTTTTTAAAATCTTTTTTAATTTACTTGCGTATTTATTTGGTTTTTTTTTAAATTTCTCTCCGCGTTTTGACAGATTCCACCTGACTGCAATTAAAATTTTCAAAATGGCATTCCAATTGGCTTATTCGGAGAAGGATGAAAAGATTGAAGGAGCTACATTTGGGTACAACTATCTGGGAATGTCAAAGGAAACCTCTTTCAAGCTTCATAGGCTGAGGTTTTCTGCACCTTCCCACTGCCGTGGTCTTCCGGTACTGCTGATGGTGACCCTTGCCCCCGCCCCTCTCCACAGTGGGTTCTCCAGCCAGCGGAAGGCAAGAGCCACATAAAAGGCCATAGACATCGGTGGGACTGGAAAATCTGCCAGCGGCCAATGGCGAGTCACCTGTGTCGTTGGAAAGCACGCTGTGGGACAGCCGAAAAGTCTCTCCCTGTAATTTGTTCTGCCAAAGTTTGAAGAAACTACATTGGACGGGATTCACCGTCGGCCAACACCAATACCGCAAAACACCATTGGGCGGAGAATGGCCTCCGATGCCAAAATCACGGCAGGCGGTGGTTTGTCGCCAAATCAGGATCCCCAGCACCCTGAAAATAGTGTAAATGTGGCGTTCGCCATACGGCATTTAAACACCGTTGGCAGATCATTAGCTTGACCTTTATTCTCCGGCGCCTCCATGATTCACCGCCTCCGATGGGCCGAGTTCGCGACGGTGCAGTTCACTTGTCATCTCAACGATTGGGAACCCGGTATGCCAGCTGTGGACTGTGTCCAGCGCCGCCACAGTTGGCCGGGAGCCATGCTGCTGGCCAGGGGACTTCCGTGAGGGCTGGAGGAACTGGTGGCGGTGGTCAGGGGGTGGCTAGGGGGTATTGTTTGCAGGTCGGGTCCTAGCACGGCCGGCGTCATGTTTTATGGCGTGACTGCTGCAGGTCATCGCCGTGCGCATGCATGCCCATGGACCCGGCCATTCTCCAGCCGTTTATATCGTGGGAGCCGGGAGGTTTACTCAGAGCAGCTACTGGCCCCTCACCCGTCGCATGATCGGTGAGGGATCGGCGCCAATTTGTGGGCCGTTAAACGCCACAGTTCCCACTCCGGCATCAGCACTTACCCCCAGATCAGTTAATCCAGCCACATGTGTTAGATATTACAAATTATTTTAATTGATGGAATAATCATGCGCCCCTGACTGCCCACATTCCCAAAAACTGTCCCGGAACATTTTCAATGGACCTGTGCCCCGGGGTCTTCAGGAGGGAACTTTTCCTGTGAAGCAACTCTGCCATGACCATCTTTAAAACTCGCTCGGAAACTGAGCCTGCTCTGCCGCTTGCCCCGGCTGAGTCAGCCGCCCAGCGACAATAAAGTGGCCCCTTTAATTGCAGCTGCAACATTTAAGAGATACATCTGCTGTTTAAAGTGGCTGCTGTACAAAGCCCTTTAAGGTTGGCTCGGCATTGATAACGGTTCAGCTCAGTGCTCTGTGCCCTTGCCGTTTCATTGCACGTTATTGAGAAATTCACCCCAATTTCCTGAAATGTGTTGTTATTTTTAACAAAGAGAATAATCTCCACACCCTTTTTCTTCCCCCCCAGCTGGTGTCTCCTGACACCACGCCCACTGCAGGATGGAAACTCGGCTGTCTGGCTGTGAGTAATATTTTTGTTTGGTTGGTTTGCCACGCAACACAGGATTCCATCTCGCCATCAATATCTTTTTATTGCTTTGGGGAAACTGCACACCTTGAATATTAGTAACATAGCAATATTATAGTAGATGACCCCCCATCCTCCACACATATCACCCCCCCCCCCCCCCCCCCCACAACACCCCCACCTTTTTGAAAGCTGGAATCCAGGACACAAAGTTTACTCAGCACTGCTCCGACATCGGCAGTGCTAAGAATAAAGAATATTAATGCATCTGTAGTTATTTCGCAGAAAGTAATTCTGGCTGCATCGTTGTAAGGCAGCAGAGGTGATGACAGTATAATGCTATAAGCGAATCTTTTATTACACTAATGACCATCATGGATTTAATTCATTCTTCGGATGTTGGCATTTCTTGCACTTCCCCAGTTACCGTGAAAAGGTGGTGGTGCGCCTCATAATTCTTGAACTGCTGATCGTTGGTTTGAAAGCACGAGTAGCTTGCGAGACCACTACAGGAAATTAAGGGCGGAATTCTCCCATGGCGGATTCAATGGTGGGCGTGGGTGTGTGGGAGTGGGGGCGGCATGGGGAATTCGGTGAGAGTCCAAGAATTGGTTTCACACCAGTGTAAATTTCCCGTGGGATCTTCCGCGGGTGTCAGTCATGGCGGATCGGAAAACCCACTGTAGCCCAGTATAAAACAAACAGTTTTGCATCCCGCTAATGGGGTGCAGGTGAAAGCCCGAATTGTACGCCCACACCCAATTCTCTGCCATGCCTGCAGGAGAAAATGCCAGTCCGGAACACGTCTGGAACAAAATGGCATGCAGAAGTCAGGGACTCACCAAACAATGCCGAGGGCTGCCTCCAGATTTTGGGATGGACGCTGCCAGCGGCTCTGGACCCCAGAGCACCTCATAAGCAGGTGGGGGGGGAGGCACCTACAGATGGATCTTCCTGATTCAGTGTCATGAAGAGGTCCATCCTCCGGCCTCAGAGCGTTCCTAGAGATCTGTGGTGAATGTAACTTGGTAATTCACACTGTATTTACCAATACCTTTGTAAGCGCAGTAGCGTTATCCGACCACTAGGGGGGAGTAGTTCTGTGAATGCTCAGGAGTTTGTACAGGACTCCACCCTTGGCTCCGCCCACGTCTCCTCCCCCCTGTGCTGCTGTATAAATACCCTTGTCCAGAGTCAGCCTGCAGTTCACCGAGAGTTCATCAACAGGTAACAGGCTGGCTCTGTAGTAAGTAGATTAAAACCACTGTTCATATCTGAAAGCACGTGTCTGGTGAATTGATGGTTCCATTAATTTAATCTACTCAAGAACAGTCAAGATCGATCATGGAATCAGCCCTCAAGCCTGGACGCCTAGAACTCAACCCACAGGATGCAGAGGCAAAATAAATCTTCTCCCACTGGCTGCGGTGCTTTAAGGCCTACCTGGCAGAAGCGAGCACAGCCGAAACGACAGAGGAACGGAAGTTCAGTCTACTGCACGCGAGGGTGAGCCACAGAATCTCTACGCAACTAAACCCGGCTGGTTCATATACTGCAGCGCTAGCGATACTCGATAAGATATATGTAAGGCCCATTAACGAAGTTTTTTTTTTTAAATTTAGATTACCCAATTATTTTTTCTATTAAGGGGCAATTTACGTGGCCAATCCACCTACTCTGCACATTTTTGGGTTGTGGGGGCGAAACCCACGCAGACACGGGGAGAATGTGCAAACTCCACACGGACAGTGACCCAGAGCCGGGATCGAACCTGGGATCTCAGCGCCGTGAGGCGGTTGTGCTAACCACTAGGCCACCGTGCTGCCCTTCACATTAACGAAGTTTACGCAAGCCATGTGTTCACGACTCGCTGCCAGCAGCCTATAGAATCACTCACCGAACTTTTAAGAGAACTCAATAATTTATCAAATGACTGTAACTATCAAGCGGCTGAACACATAGAACTTGCTGTACGCGATGTTTTTGTAGCGGGCCTCAGGTCTAATTATGTGCACCAACAACTGCTGGAAAAGGGGGCACAAGACTTAGAAACAACTGCTACCACGATGGAGGTCTCCTTCCACAGCCTCAACTCGTTCCCCGCGGACCCTGTGACCCAATCATGGCCCCCCGACCAGCGACTCCCCCAGGCCTGTGCAACGCGGCCGCCCAGCCACCATGCTGCCCCAGCCAGCCACTATGCTGCTCCAGCCAGCCACTATACTGCTCCAGCCTGCCATTTCTGCGGCCGGAATCAGCACCCGCGGCAGCACTGCCCGGCCCGCAACGCGACCTGCAGCAGCTGCGGCCAGAAAGGCCATTACGCAAGAGTGTACCTCGCAAAAAGGGCCCCAGCTTCCAACTCCCCAGCGGCACGAAGTAATCGCTCCCCACACCCGCAGGCCCGCGGGGCCCGAAACGCTGCGGCCTCTGCCCTGACCCCGCCCCCTCCTGCCACGTGCGATCCATGGGGGCCGGCCTTCTTGGCAAACCTCCACCAGGTGGCCGGCCACATGCGACTCATGCGGGCCGCCATCTTGGACGCCATCTTCCTCGCCGCCCGCCACGTGTGATCCACGGACTCGACCGGCATCTCCACGCTCGGACAACTCATCGGAAGAGTACGACTATGAACTCAGAGGGCAGTCATCACGGGGCCACTCCAGCACAGCTGATCGAGCCGCCGACTACCCGCAACTCAGCGCAGTCACTCTGGACCAATCACGCCCGAAGCATCTGCAAAATTCGATGGCAGAGGTCCAAATCAATGGGTACAAAACGCCATGCCTCTTCGACTCCGGGAGCACTGAGAGCTTCATACATCCAGACCTGGTAAGATGCTGTTCGCTCCCCGTTATCCCCGTGCGGCAAACTATCTCGCTCGCTTCAGGCTCCCATTCGGTCCAGATCCAGGGGCGCACCGCCGCGACACTCACAATCCGAGGCGCTAGCTACTCAAAATTCCAACTCTACGTTTTGCCCGACATGTGCGCGCCACTCTTATTAGGCCTAGATTTTCAGTGTAACCTTAAGAGCCTCACCCTCAGCTTTGGCGGGCCCCTGCCCCCACTCACTATCTGCAGCCTCGCTATGCTGCGAGTCTCCCCTCCCTCCTCTCTTCGCCAATCTCACAAAGGACTGTAAACCCATAGCCAGTCGTAGCAGGCGATACAACCTGCAGGATAGGGTATTTATCAGAACAGAGGACCGAAGGCTTCTCAGTGAGGGGATTATAGAGGCCAGCAATAGTCCCTGGAGAGCTCAGGTGGTGGTCATTAAGACCGGGGAAAAATTCCGCATGGTTGTCGACTATAGTCAGACCATAAATAGATTTACGCTCCTCGACACGTATCCCCTCCCCAGGATTGCAGACATGGTAAATCAGATCACCCAGTATCGGCTCTTTTCCACGGTGGATTTGAAGTCTGCATACCACCAGCTCCCAATCCGCCCGGAGGACCACCATTACACGGCATTCGAGGCCGATGGCCGCCTCTTCCATTTCCTCCGGGTCCCTTTCGGCATCACTAACGGTGTCTCGGTGTTCCAACGAGCAATGGACCGAATGGTGGACGGGCTGCGGGCCACGTTTCCGTACTTGGACAATGTCACCATCTGCAGCTATGACCAGCAGGACCACGACGCCAACCTCCACCGTCTTCTCCAGACGGCATAGAAACTAAATCTCACGTATAACAAGGAGAAATGCATTTTCCGCACAACCAGACTAGCCATCCTCGGCTATGTCGTGGAAAGCGGAGTCCTGGGCCCAGACCCGGACCGTATGTGCCCCCTCTTAGAACTCCCCCTCGTGCCCTAAGGCCCTCAAACGGTGCCTGGGCTTCTTCTCCCACTATGCCCAGTGGGTCCCTCAATATGCGGACAAAGCCCGCCCACTCTTTAAGGCCACACTATTTCCCCTGTCAGCTGAGGCCCGCCAGGCCTTCAACTGCATCAAGGAGGACATCGCCAAAGCGGCCATGCGGGCGGTGGATGAATCCACCCCATTTCAGGTTGAGAGCGATGCCTCAGAGGTAGCTCTAGCAGCCACACTAAATCAGGCAGGGAGACCAGTCGTATTTTTCTCCCGTACCCTCTCCGCTTCAGAACTCTGACACTCCTCAGTCGAGAAAGAAGCTCAAGCCATTGTGGAGGCTATTCGTTACTGGAGGCACTACCTCGCAGGTAGGAGGTTCACTCTCATCACCGACCAAAGATCGGTTGCCTTCATGTTTGACAACTCGCAAAGGGGCAAAATTAAAAACGACAAAATTCTGAGGTGGAGGATCGAACTCTCCACCTACAATTACGATATTAGGTATCGACCCGGGAAGCTCAACGAGCCTCCTGATGCCCTATACCGCGGGACATGTGCCAGCGCACAGATTGACCGACTGAAAGTCATCCACAATGACCTCTGTCACCCGGGGATCACCCGGCTCGCCAACTACATCAGAGCCCGAAAACTACCTTTCTCCAACAAGGAGGTAAAAGCGGTCACCAGGGACTGCCCGATCTGTGCGGAGTGCAAACCGCACTTCTATAGACCAGACAGGGCCCACCTGGTCAAGGCTTCTAGGCCCTTTGAACGCCTCGTGATTGATTTCAAAGGGCCACTCCCCTCAACTAACAAGAAGTTTTTACTTTCTAAACGTCGTAGATGAGTTCTCCCGTTTCCCATTTGCTATCCCGTGCCCCGACATGACCTCCCACACAGTTATTAGGGCCCTGCATAGTATCTTCACCCTGTTTGGTTTCCCCAGCTATGTACAGAGCGACTGGGGTTCATCCTTCATGAGCGACGAGCTGCATCAGTACCTGCTCGACAAGGGCATTGCCTCGAGCAGGACTACCAGCTACAACCCCAGGGGGAACGGGCAGGTGGAGAGGGAGAATGCGACGGTTTAGAAGACCGTCCTGCTGACCCTCCGATCTAGAAAGCTCCAAGTCTCCCATTGGCAGAAAGCCCACCCAGACGCGCTCCACGCTATTAGGTCCCTCCTGTGCACAGCGACCAATCAGACCCCTGACGAGAGGCTCTGTATTTTTTCCAGGGGCACTACCACGGGGGTCTCACTTCCGGCATGGCTGAGGACACCGGGCCCTGTACTCCTGAGGAAACACGTTAGGGCACACAAAACCGACCCCCTTGTTGAGAAGGTGCGCCTGCTCCACTCCAACCCCCAGTACGCATTCGTCAAGTTCCCTGACGGACGTCAGGACACAGTATCCCTCCGGGATCTGGCACCCACCGGATCCAGCGCCCCCTCTACCTCCACAGAAGGACCCCTCACCCTACACCCCATGCTGCCGCCCCCTCGCGCTCCCGAGCCCACGAGCTCCCTCCACCAGTTCCGCGCACCCGCGCCGGCCAGCCCCCAGCTCCCCCAGTTCCCGGTCGAACCAGGAGAGTATGAAGCTCAGATACGTCCCTCCCTGGAGTCCGGCATCGTACCCCAGCATACAACACCCATCCAGCCACCGCATGAGGCTGCAACCCCGGTGCTCCGCAGATCACAGCGGACAGACTGAATTGTAGACCACCACCCCCGCCGGACTTGATTGTTTTTGCAGGGGGTGAATGTGGTGAATATAACTTGGTAAATCACACTGTATTTACCAATACCTTTGTAAGTGCAGTAGCGGTATCCGACCAGTAGGCGGAGTAGCTCTGGGAATGCTCAGGAGTTTGTACAGGGCTCCACCCTTGGCTCCGCCCACGACTCCTCCCCCTGTGCTGCTGTATAAATACCCTTGTCCAGAGTCAGCCTGCAGTTCACCGAGAATTCATCAATGGGTAACAGGCTGGCTCTGTAGTAAGTAGATTAAAACCACTGTTCATATCTGAAAGCACGTGTCTGGTGAATTGATGGTTCCATCAAGATCCATCTGCTTTCTTCCACGGTCGGTCAGTGAAGTTTGGCGCCTTTTCAAATATGGCATCCAGGTATGATCCTGGGATTCATGCCATCATACCCGCCCTGCCATGAAATAAGGCGCAAAACCCCCAGGTGTATAATTAATGAGGTCAGGGCTAGGACACATGATGTGGCTTCCTGTCGGCTTCCATAGTGGGAAACATTCCATGTTCCCACCTCCTGCCATGGGACATTGGGAGCATTTCTCCGGCCTCATGACTGCCTCGCTCAAGCGAAACAAAGCCAGTTAATAGCGGGAGAGGCCAAAATCGAGATCCTTGCCAGGCACCAAACAGCTTGCGATGCAATTGGCCTGCTCCCGAAGGCGAAATTGGGATCTCGTCGCAGCAGAACGCGATACCAATAATCACCACTTAAGCCCAATTTCCATACAATTAATGGGAGTCACCCCATATCCAACGGCCTCCCGTTATTCAGTGGCCTCCCCAGCAAGTGCTCGCGCTGGCATCGATTAGTACTCCTTTTGAAAAACGTGAATCTGGTGGAAGGGCTTCTGTGGGGAGTCAAGGAGCTGAGTAGCCATCTTTGCGCTCAGGCAACAAACCGGAAAACTGGGATTGTCACTACAATGCTCGGTGGGGAGTGAGGGACCCTCAGCTTGGGCTGGCGGACCCTCGGCTGGGTGTGGGGGACCCTCTGCAGGGGTGGCCCACCATGTGAGTTGGAAAGATAAACGTGGGGCAACCGCTCGCGGCAACACCATGCCAACCCTGGATCGTGTGTACCCATTCCAGGGGAAACCCTTGGTCTTGCTGGTCTTCCCCAATGACCACCCATAATCCCCACTGACCCCTGAGGCCTCTGGCTACACGGCTGAAGGCTATTGCCAATAGGGAATTGGCAATCGTTGTTAAATGAGCACTTCACACATGCCAAACGGATTCCCATGGGTGGGCGGGCCATCTAACATCTGGGAGTCATTGCCTAGCATGCCAATCACACCTTGATGCCTGGAAACTGTGTCTGAACACTGCGGGAGACAACACCACACATGCAACATTTGAACACCCAGGGGATGGGACACAGCTCCGGGGACATATTCACAGCCGGAGGTGGGTGAGCATCACAGGGGGGTGGGGGTGTGGCCTGGAGGGATGGGCAAAGGGTCTGGAGGTCATCCTGCATTGTGGAAGGAAGTGAGAGATGCATCATAATAGTTGTGTAAAAAGGTATTTAATGTGCTGTATGGTAACCACTCCCAGTGGAGCTGGCCCCTGTGGTGAACGTATTATACCAATAATCCACCAGTGTATTTGTATCTGTGCTATTGCCCTTGTATTTGTATTACGCGACCTCAAAGTCCTCGCAACTACCAGGCCGTTACGGCCACTCAACATATGGAACTCGCTGTCCGAGACGTCTACGTGGCGGGGGTTCGGTCCAACTATGTGAGACAGCGCCTACTCGAAAAGGGGGCCCTGGCCCTGGATCAGACAGTAAAGTTAGCCTCCTCTCTGGAAGTAGCGTTCCAGAGCCTTAACGCATTCCCGGCTGACCACGCGACCCCCTCGTGGACCCCCGGCCAAAGACTACCCCAGGCCTGTGCCGTGCGGCCGCCCGTCCATCATGGGGGGGGCTACCCTGCTATTTCTGCGGCCAGTCCCAACAGCCCCAGCAGCACTGCCCGGCCCATAACGCGAACTGCAGCAGCTGCGGGAGAAAAGGACATTTCGCCAAAGTTTGCCTGGCCAGGTCCAAGAACTCTAACTCACAGGCCCAATCCTCAGACTCACAGGCCCGCAGACCCCGCAGTGTGGCAGCGTGTCTGCCGACTCAGCCCCCTGCAGACGTGTCATCAGTCTCGTGCTATCCGTGCGGGCTGACATCTTCCAGCCTTCACAGCATGTGCGACTCACGGGGGCCGCCATCTTGCCGTCCTCCCCCACGCGGCCGGCCACGTGCGATCCATGGGGGCCGTCATCTTGGACGCCATCTTCCTCACTGCCCGCCACGCTCGACCAACGTGGGCTGCCATCTTGGCCGCCATCTGCTTCGCCGCTCGACGCGTACGATCAACAAGGGCAGCCATCGTGGAGTCGCCCCAGCACCTCCGACCATGCTGACTACCCGTAACTCAGCGCGGTCACCCTGGACCAGTCGCAACCCAAGCACCTCTGGAGCTCTATGGGACCGTCCGGGTAAACGGGCACGTGACGCCTTGCCTTTTTGATTCTGGGAGCACAGAGAGCTTCATTCACCCGGACATGGTAAGACGCTGCTCACTCATAATTTTCCCGGCGCATCAAACTATCTCCCTCGCCTCTGGGTCACACTCGGTACAAATCCAAGGGTGCATTACTGCAACCTTAGCAATACAGGGCACCGCGTACACCAATTTTAAATTATATGTGCTCCCAGACCTCTGCGCTCCTCTCCTATTGGGACTAGATTTCCAATGCAACCTCAGGAGCCTAACCCTGAAGTTCGGGAGGCCCCTACCCCCACTCACTATATGCAACCTCGCAACCCTAAAAGTCAACCCTCCCCCACCCTTCGCAAACCTCACTGCTGACTGCAAACCAGTCGCTACCGGAAGCAGGCGGTATAACATACAGGACAGGACTTTTATCAGGTCCGAGGTCCAGCAACTCTTGTGGGAGGGGATCATCGAGGCCAGCAATAGCCCCTGGAGAGCTCAGGTGGTGGTCGTCAAGACCGGGGAAAAGAACCGGATGGTTGTAGATTACAGCCAAACCATAAACCGGTACACGCAACTCAATGCGTAGCCCCTTCCCCGGATTGCAGACATGATAAACCAGATCGCACACTACTGGGTGTTCTCCACGGTGGATCTGATGTCTGCATACCACCAGCTCCCAATCCGCACGGATGACTGCCACTACACGGCTTTTGAGGCAGACGGCCACCTTTTCCACTTCCTCCAGGTCCCCTTTGGCGTCACGAACAGGGTTTCGGTGTTCCAAAGAGCAATGGACCGAATGGTGGACCAGTACGGGCTGTGGACCACATTTCCATACTTGGACAATGTCACCATCTGCGGCCATGATCAGCAGGACCACGACGCCAACCTCCACAGATTTCTCCAAACCGCCCAAACCATAAACCTCAAGTGCAACAAGGAAAAAATGAGTTTTCTGCACAATCAGACTAACCATCCTCGGCTACGTCGTGGAAAACGGGGTTCTGGGACCCGATCCTGACCGTATACAACTTCCCCTCCCCCACTGCCCCAATGCCCTGAAGAGGTGCCTCGGGTTCTTTTCATATTATGCCCAGTGGGTCCCCAACTATGCGGACAAAGCCCGCCCACTAACTAATCAAGGCCAGCATCTTCCCACTGGCAACTGAGGCCCGCCAGGCCTTCAGCTGCATCAAGGCGGACATCTCCAAAGCCGCGATGTGCGCGGTGGACGAGTCCGTCCCCTTCCAGGTGGAGAGCGACGCATCAGAGGTCGCTCTCGCCGCTACCCTCAATCAAGCAGACAGACCGGTAGCGTTTTTTTTGCGCACTCTCACCACCTCCGAAATTCGGCACACCTCAGTCGAGAAGGAGGCCCAAGCCATCGTGGAAGTCATACGGCACTGGAGGCACTACCTCGCTGGTAGGAGGTTTACCCTCGTCACCGACCAACGATCGGTACCCTTCATGTTCGACAATACGCAGCGGGGCAAAATCAAGAACGATAAGATCTTGAGGTGGAGGATCGAACTCTCCACCTATAATTACGATATAGTATATCGTCCTGGGAAGCTCACCGAGCCCCCAGACTCCCTGTCCCATGGCACATATGCCAGTGCGCAAGATCACAGACTACGGGCTATCGACGATGACCTCTGCCACCCTGGGGTCACCTAGCTTACCCACTATATCAAGGCCCGCAACCTGCCCTACTCCACCGAGGAGGTCATAGCCATGTCCAGGGACTGCCAGATCTGTGCGGAGTGTAAACCACACTTCTATCGACCAGATAAGGCCAACCTGGTAAAGGCATCCCGGCCCTTTGAGCGCCTCAGTATCGATTTCAAAGGGCCCCTCCCCTCCAATAACCACAATACATATTTCCTCAATATTAATGATGAGTTCTCCCGCTTCCCCTTTGCAATCCCTTGCCCCAACATGACCACGTCCACCATCATTGAAGCCCTACATAGTGTCTTCACCCCTGTTTGGTTTCCCCAATTATGTCCACAGTGACCGGGGCTCGTCGTTCATGAGCGACGAACTGCGTCAGTACCTGCTCAGTAAGGGCATCACCTCGAGCAGGACTACCAGTTATAACCCCAGGGGAAACGGGCAGGTGGAGAGGGAGAACGCGACTGTCTGGAAGACCGTCCTACTGACCCTGCGGTCCAGCAATCTCCCAGTTTCTCACTGGTAGGAGGTCCACCCGATGCGCTCCACTCTATTAGGTCCCTACTTTGCACGGCCACAAACGAGATCCCTCATGACCTCCTAGTTGTTTTCCCTAGGAGATCCACCTCAGAAGCCTCGCTTCCGTCCTGGATGAAGACACCGGGACCAGTCCTACGCAGAAAGCACGTCAAGAGCCATAAGTCCGATCCTCTGATAGAGAGGGTCCAGCTCCTACACTCCAACCCCCAGTACGCTTATATCGAACACCCCGATGGCCGACAGGATACGGTTTCCCTCCGGGACCTGGCCCACCGGTTCCATCACCACCACCACCGCCCCTCCACCACATGAAAATGAAATGAAATGAAAATCGCTTTTTGTCACAAGTAGGCTTCAATGAAGTTACTGTGAAAAGCCCCTAGTCATCACATTCTGGCGCCTGTCCAGGGAGGCTGGTACGGGAATCGAACTGTGCTGCTGGCCTGCTTGGTCTGCTTTAGAAGCCAGCGATTTAGCCTTGTGAGCTAAACCAGCCCCTTATGAAAATCGCTTATTGTCACGAGTAGGCTTCAAATGAAGTTACTGTGAAAAGCCCCTAGTCTCCACATTCCGGCGTCTGTTCATGGAGGCTGTAACGGGAATCAAACCATGCTGCTGGCCTGCTTGATCTGCTTTCAAAGCTAGCGATTTAGCCCTGTGCTAAACAGCCCCTGATATCCCGCCCAACCTACCATGACCAGCGCCCCCGCCGCTATATGGCTCCCGCGCTCTCTCCCGCCCGCCATTCCCCCCCTTCACCGATCCACAGGAATGAAGCTCCAGAAGAGACGCTCCCGGAGTCCACGCCTGTACCCGCACCGGCGCCCTCACTAACGATGCCAGCACGGACGAGTTCAACACCCGGGCCAGCAACAATGCCAGAGCTTCGGCGATCACAGCGCACAATCCGTGCGCCAGACCAGCTGAACTTATGAACCCGTCACCCCCGCCGGACTTCATTTTTTAAACAGGGGGTGAATGTGGTGAATGTATTATACCAATAATCCACCAGTGTATTTGTATTTGTGCCGTTGCCCTTGTATTTGTAGCTGCGCTATGCTGTTGCCCTTGTGGGCTTCTCCAATAGGCCATTGTATGGCATTATCCACAGGGGAACATGTTGGGGCTTGTATGAGCTCTGCCCATGGCTCCTCCCCTTGAAAGGAGGTATAATGAGCAGTCAACCTGTAGGCGATTCTCAGTATTGGTTCAGTCACAGGCAAGCACTGTTCTAAGTTGATTAAAGCCACGGTTTACTTCTACTCATGTCTCGAGTGAATTGATGGTCGCATAACCCCCTACACCCCAACCGCTACCCCCTATCCCCACCCCCTACCTATCGACCTCCCACCCCCTCGCCAGGTGCTCTCGGTGATCGTCAACATGCTTGGCCCTCCTTGTTCTACCAGTACATCTTGGTGTTTCCCAGGATGCACATCTGAGGTGGAGGACGCCAGCTGCTTACCTCGTCCTGTGGCACTCGATGCCTTTGGCGGGTGTTCTCTGGAAGGTCTGGGGCCGGAGGGCACTGGCTCACTTGTCGGCGGCACATGTACAGCCGTACATGTGGCAGCACGGTAGCATGGTGGTTAGCATAAATGCTTCACAGCTCCAGGGTCCCAGGTTCGATTCCCGGCTGGGTCACTGTCTGTGCGGAGTCTGCACGTCCTCCCCGTGTGTGCGTGGGTTTCCTCCGGGTGCTCCGGTTTCCTCCCACAGTCCAAAAATGTGCAGGTTAGGTGGATTGGCCATGCTAAATTGCCCGTAGTGTCCTAAAAAGTAAGGTTAAGGGGGGGTTGTTGGGTTACGGGTATAGGGTGGATACGTGGTTTTGAGTAGGGTGATCATTGCTCGGCACAACATCGAGGGCCGAAGGGCCTGTTCTGTGCTGTACTGTCCTATGTTCTATGTTCTATGTACCACCCTGTTCCGTGTGCTGACCTCGAAACAAAGCCTCATTAGAGGGTGGAACTCGGGGGAACTGGTGGCCATCATCACCAATCGATGGGACAGGTCCGGGTAGACTCTCAGCGCCCCCTCCTCACGATCGATGCCCATAGGACCTTGGGGTTCACCTTGAGGTGGAGGGGCAGCTGGTTCAAGCCCTGACTGCCCCTGCATCATCTGGCTGTGCCAGCCCTGGTGGTTCCCCATGGTCCGCACCATGGTGTTGACACCCACGGTGATACTGCTCAGTGACAGAGACATGTTCTGCAGCTCCTTGGTAATGCCCACCTGTTACTGGAGCAAGCTCCGCAGCGCCTCAATCATGCCCACCTGAGAGCAGGACATTTCCCACAGAACCTCATCACGGTCAGCCTGGTACAGGGTGACATCCCCCAGTGGGTTGGGCCCTCAGCCATGTTTGTCAGCGACTGCGCGATGCCTTGGAACCTTCACTCATGGTGCCGACGTCGTGCACCAGGCTCTCCACTGCGGTCACAACCCTAGCAGTGTTGGCCTCGATGCCACTCATTGCCGGCGTCGTCTCCTGCGCCTGTAGCCTCTGGGAATCCTCCAATCAGACGTGACCTCTGAATGTCCCGGCCCCTCCCCATCATCTCCATCAACTCCGAGTACCTCTGTACAGCATCAGTGAATTGATCATGAAGCCAAAATCGTGGCAGGCGCCGGGTGCACGCCAGATTGAAATGCTCCGGCGCCTCGACAACAGCATCAACGCATTCTACTCTGCAAGTACATTTAACTCCATTTGCACATCATTAGTGAGCCCGACCCAGTATTCTCCAGAGCCTCCGCCATACTCTGACCCTCCAGGGGAATTACTAATGCCGAGTGTCACTTGTGGTTTTAAAAATCGGGGAACAGGCACCCTGGCCGATGAGGGAGAGAAGAGGTAGGAAACGTACAGGCTTCCGGTCCTGCTGCTGGCTGGGCTGGCGAGTGCCATTTGATACTGGTTGCCACAAACGGGGACCAGTTGGAATGGCATTTGTGGGAGTATCTAAGGGGGTCAGAGTCCCCCAGCTGCATGCTCTTAGGGCAGGGTAGTGCCCTGGCACTGCTAATGCCACTTGCATACCCTGGCAGTGAACCTCTGACCGTGCCAGGGGAGGCTGGGAGCCTGCGGGGGTGACCAGGGTGATGTGTTAGGCAGGTTGGGTCGACGTGGACTGCACTTGATGCAGTGTAGCGAGAGACAAACCTCTAACACTGGATAAGATCCAACACGATTTTATTTAACGTCTTAACTGATATACATGTTCAACTAGATAGATAGATAGAGAAATACAGCACAGAACAGGCCCTTTGGCCCACGATGTTGTGCCGAACTTTTGTCCTAGGTTAATCATAGATCATAGAATTTTGGACACTAAGCGCAATTTATCATGGCCAATCCACCCAACCTGCACATCTTTGGACTGTGGGAGGAAACAGAGTACCCGGAGGAAACCCACCCACACACAGGGAGGATGTGCAGACTCCACACAGACAGTGACACAAGCCGAAATCGAACCTGGGACCCTGGAGCTGTGAAGCAATTGTGCTATCCACAATGCTACCGTGCTGCCCTTAAGAACAAATTAATCTACACTCCATTATTCTACCCTAATCCATGTACCTATCCAATAGCCACTTGAAGGTCCCTAACTTTTCCGACTCAACTACTTCCACAGGCAGTGCATTCCATGCCCCCACAACTCTCTGGGTAAAGAACCTACCTCTGACATCCCCCCTATATCTTCCACCATTTACCTTAAATTTATGTCCCCTTGTAATGGTTTGTTCCACCCGGGAAAAGGTCTCTGACTGTCTCTTCTATCTATTCCCCTGATCATCTTATAAACCTCTATCAAGTCGCCCCTCATCCTTCTCTTTTCCAATGAGAAAAGGCCTAGCACCCTCAACTTTTCCTCGTAAGACCTATTCTCCATTCCAGGCAACATCCTGGTAAATCTCCTTTGCACCTTTTCCAAAGCTTCCACATCCTTCCTAAAATGAAGTGACCAGAACTGCGCACAGTACTCCAAATGTGGCCTGACCAAGGTTTTGTACAGCTGCATCATCACCTCACAGCTCTTAAATTCAATCCCTCTGCTAATGAACGCTAGCACACCATAGGCCTTCTTCACAGCTCTATTCACTTGAGTGGCAACTGTGGGTTGACACTCTACTGAATTGACTGAAGACCTACTACTAGCCTGACCAGACTTACTAGCTACCGCATGGTGTTTGCAGTGGCTAACTCACGAACTCTGACTGTCTCAGTGGCTGGGTCCAGAGAGAGCGGGAAACCTAGTGCCCTCTGGCTTTATAGTGGTCGTGCCCTGTCTGGTGATTGGCTGCTCTGTTCTGCGTGCTGACTGGCCATCCTGTGTGTCAATCACTGCCTGTCTGCACTCCATTATATACATAAATGTATATTATGACACAGGGAATGGGCCGTGGAGTCACGGTGACCCCCCCCCCCCCCCCCCCCCCCCATGGGACTGAGATGTTGAGGCACGGACCACCTTTGACATGGCCTGCAAGGCTGCGCACCCCACTGACCGCCCACTGTGGCCCCTGATCGTGCAGAGTGACTCTGGCCGTATGGATGCTCCACTGGCCAGCCCAGACCAGCCCATCCCTCACACCCTTTTTATTTATTAAAGTTGTCCCAATTAAGGGGCAATTTAGTGTGGCCAATCCACCTACAATGCACATCTTTTGGATTGTGGGAGTGAGACCCACCAGACACTGGGGGTATGTGCAAACTCCACATGGACAATGTCCTGGGGCTGGAATTGAACCCGGGTCGTCGGCACAAGGAGGTAGCAGTGGGAGCCAGTGCGCCAACGTACCATCTTCCTCACACCCTTCTGACAGGGCACCGAGGCAGGTTGTAAGGTTGTGCACAGGTGTTTAATGTGAACAAATATATACAGCGCTGTGCCCTAGCCTCTATCACTATATTGTGCCCTGCACCTGCAATAGTCACCGGCAGGGGCTCCATTACTACCAAATCCTTTGACGTGTCTAATAGCCTCCAGGCTACTGCATGGGATGGAGGTGCGAGCGGAGCTCAACCCCGAGGCTCCCCGCCACCTGGCTCTGCCAGTCCTGGAGCGCCACGTCCACCCCGACGTGGCTTGTGGCCATGGAGCACAAGGAGTTGTCCTTGTGCCACATCACGCTACAACTGTGCTTCCTCTCTCTGGGACTGTGCCACATCGACCAGCGCCCAGGCAATGATGTCAACGCCCTCTGCTTTCACAAGGCCATGCTCAGGAGTGCCACTGCAATGTCCAGGAGACCCAGGCACATGGCTGCCTGTGAGAATGCAGCCCTGACTTGGGCCGAGGCCACTACCCGCACAGAGGACCCTAGGCCATCCTGATCCGTGACCGAAATCTTCGCTCCCATGGCCTCCACCGCAAAAGCCAGCCCTGCAGTGTTGGCCTGGGTGGCACGCATGGTCGGCATTATGGGTGCGACCCTCTTGTTCGAGTGCAGTGCAGCCAGTGGATGCCAGGAAAGGACTCCTGCGGGTTTCCCGGCAGTCCTCATGCCTCGCGGAATCATCCAAGTCCGGCAATGGGTCACTTTTTAGCAAATCTGCATACATATTAAAGTGAGGCAGTCAGCTTTACACTAATGTGCACATTCCCAAGGTACCTGAGGCTTTGGAATTCAATCCCTTTACCTCAGGGACCTCGGGCGAGTGCCATTTGATACTGGTTGCCACAAATGGGGACCAGTTGGAATGGCATTTGTGGGAGTATCTAAGGGGGTCAGAGTCCCCCAGCTGCATGCTCCTAGGGCAGGGTAGATACCTGGCACTGCTAATGCCACTTGTGTAACCTGGCAGTGAAACTCTGGCCGTGCCACCTGGGTGCGATCCTGTCACCATCAAGGTGCCCAGGTGGCACTGTCAGCTGGTGTGGGCACTGCCAGGGTACCAGGTTGGCACTGCTGGAGGGGGGGGGGGGGGGGGGGGGGCAGGGAGGTTGGAGATCCTTTTTGGGACCTCAGGGATCGGGACGCCATCCAAAAATGGAGTCCCAATCTCTCGCTACAAAGAGGAATTCTGGCGAGTGGAGTTCCTCATTGTAAAAAAATTTTGCACAGCCTCGGCCATGCATTCCCCATTGAAGCCTCTTTTTCAAAGTGAGTCGTGTTGAATAGCCATGTGTTTCCCGACACTGCAAGTGCCAGGAAACATGCGGCTAAATGCGCTCGCTCGGGGACTTTGTTCCCTTTTGGGAAGATCGCGACCTAAGTGTCCTTGAATAGCCATGGAGAACGCGCTGGCAGAGGCGGCTAGAAAAATCTGCCACAGATTTTTCTGGAGAATCGCACCCTATATTTGTGAAGAACCTTGAAAATGGGAGTGTGTTAGCATTTATAAATTTGCTTTTGGGATATGGAAAAAAATTGTTATGAAAAGGAAAGATCATAGGATGATAAAGTGGCACTGGAGACATATGCAAGGCATTCCTAAACCAGATGAAATTTAATAACAATCAAGGACAGTCACCTTTTCTTCTGGTGCTAACACACTGTTTGGGTAATTATAATCTAACTCTTCCAACAGCATTCAGTACAACACAGGTGTTTTTAGAATTCAATTTCAACCATCTACCGTGGTAAGAGTCAAATCTGGAAACCTAGAGATGTTGCACGTTTTACTGTGGTTGTAAAACGCGTTTATTGGAGTGTATTAACACGCCTCCGTATTCGACGTGTGCTTAACACTACTAGGCTCTGTTCTATGTATTTATTCAGCTCTGGAGTCGCCAGGTGCCGTATAGACACCGTCACAAGTATTCCAAGGTCAAGTTCAAAGTAATAAAGACGATACACCGATTAGTAAGGTTCAAACGATCAATATTTATTATACAGTAATAATAAATACTCATGCACACACTAAGAGACTAAGCTATAACTAAACTTAAGTGATCAGAATACTTATCTAACAGGAACAGGCAAGGTCAGAGAACGAGGCCTTCGTCCTGGTCTTGTACTGCAGCCTTCAGCAAGCATTCTGGTACTGGGGGTCTAGTGGGCTTGGATCGCGTAGCGAGCGTTGAACTTACGGTTTCGGCGGCTGGTGCTCAACGGCTGGAGTCAGGAGTCAAGTTCAGGATCACAGGTAGCCGGAGCACAAAACAGTGCGGAGCCGGGGCAGACCTGGGTCGGAGTTAAGCCGGAGCACAAAACAGACCGGGCTATGTGGGGAATTTGCCTTTATACCCCTCTCTAATGTCCTTGCCCCTTTCTGGGCGGGCTCTACCTTTCGGTACCGATTGGAGCGTTTCCAAACGGTTACCTTCGAAATCCTCCAATGCGAGGGTCTTCCTCGGTGTTGGGGGGTGGTTTCGATATTCGTTACTTTGGTGCCATCCTGTCTGCTCAACCAATTAAGTGTTACATTGAGATGGAAATGTTGCCATTGTTCGTGCCTGGATCTGGGCTGCCTCATCAGAATGCTAAGCGCTTTGCCATTAACACCTTTGGCTTGGAGATCTTGCACCTGGCCAGAAACTGGTTTGCTGCTTGCAAAATGCTAATTAGTTGGGAGCAGACTGTCTGCTCTCACTACACAGGCTTTTCCTTCTGTCTTCCATTTTACTTTGGCTCAGTGTCCATTTTGCGTGGCCAGCATGGCTACAGAGCGCTGCTCCAGATTTGCCGGTTACCAGTTCAGTGACCATTTGGCCACAGGCGGAAGCCAACACTAGTTTTATACCCCATTAATCTATTGACTGCAATAAAGAGTAAAATCAGATGGTGTGCAAAACCAAAACGTAACTCAGTCTTTGGGCGGGATTCTCTGATTCCCCAATCACGAGTTTTTCGGCTGCGCATCGCTTGCTGGTGACGGGAATCTGTCTTCCGCCCGCTTGTCAACGGGATTTCCCACTTAAACCCACTCCAATCCACTGCAAAACTCACTGGAGTGCACTACAAGTGAATCCCTACGATCGGAGAATTCCGGCCTTGATCTGTTTCTGGACACGTGGGTTGAGTTAAAATTGTCCCCTTGAGTTCAACTTCAGAACTTGCTGTGATGAGATTTAATTTATTTTTGTCCCATCCTTAAAGTTACAAAGCTAAAATGCAGAGTGGACAGGATAAGCCCTCAGTCCATCTCATTGCTTGCTCCAAAAACAAACTCAAATTGAATCTAATTCATGGTCATCCAATTCAAGGTGCTGCACCGGGCCCACATGACTGGGACGAGGATGAGTAGGTTCTTTGGGGGTGAGGACAGGTGTGTCAGGTGCTCGGGGAGTCCAGCGAACCATGCCCATATGTTCTGGGCATGCCCGGCACTGGAGGAGTTCTGGAAGGGGGTGGCGAGGACGGTGTCGAGGGTGGTGGGATCCAGGGTCAAGCCAGGATGGGGACTCGCGATTTTTGGGGTTGGGGTGGAGCCGGGAGTGCAGGAGGCGAAAGAGGCCGGTGTGCTGGCCTTTGCGTCCCTAGTAGCCCGGCGAAGGATCTTGCTACAATGGAAGGATGCGAGGCCCCCAAGCGTGGAGACCTGGATCAATGACATGGCGGGTTTCATTAAGCTAGAGAAGGTCAAATTCGCCCTGAGAGGGTCGGTACATGGGTTCTTTAGGCGGTGGCAGCCTTTTCTCGACTTTCTGGCTCAACGATAGGGTACGGGGACAGCAGCAGCAGCAACCCGGGGAGGGAAAAGGGGAGGGAAAAGGGGAGGGAAAAGGGGGGGGCCGACAATGACTATGTTTGTTTATTTAATTTTAATATTTTTAAAGTTCTTTTGTTGTTCATTAGGGTTGGGGGGGTGGGGGGATGTGATACATGCGCCGATACGGTCTGGGGGTGTCACAGTTATTATGGGTTATTTTGTTGCATTTCATTGTTTGTCGTTATGTTTTATATTTTCTGTAAAAAATTCCAATAAAAATTATATTAAAAAAAAAAGAGGGACATACAAGATAAAAGCTGACCAGAAAGGCACTGCACCTCATCTTGGGCTTGATCTGAAGCTTGAACTTAGCCAAAAACCAATTGGGCTGCTGATCGAGTACCATCAACGACTATTCTACCAAATCTGCCAATGATCATTGACAGTCGCTCTGCTTGACTGAGTGAGGATAGGCTCGGTGACTGTGACATTATATATAATAAGCCAATGCAATAAGAGCAACGTGAGTCTACAAAATGTTGGCCAGCGTCTGTGTTGTGCATACCCACGTCAAATGTTACAATGCACTATGGAAAGTTATCATTCATACAATTACCATGGAAGCTTTAATTGTCATTTTCTCTCAGTGAAGCTTTAGAAAGCAATCTCCTTGTATCATCTGCTGGATTGTTAGCTGTCACTGATGCAATGTCTACCAACACTAAAGTTTTATATTTTAAAAAGTCAACACAATGATGGGGATCTTTTCATTGTGTAATCCCCATGTGTACCAATGTGAAAAATTAGTATAAGTAGGTTAGATTCCAGGTCACCTTCTCTGAGTATGAGCTCCCCCGGTAACGAGGGGGCGGAGTTCCCCCTTAACTGGAAGATCAGACCTCGAGTATAAAAACTCTGGCCTGCGAGCAGGGCCCACTGATCTGTGAGCGGGTCTGTGCTGTGGGGGCACTCCTTCCTTCTGTGCCGACCCCTGTAAGGCTCGGCCATGGCCGGCGCGGAGAAGACACCACCCTGTGCATACGCTGGAATACGCCGGCCACTTTGCGCATGCGCGGAACCACGCCGGCGGTTGTGCACATGCGTTAACTTGTGCCGGCCCTTCGCCACCGGTTGGAAAGGCGCCAACCCTTCCGGCGCCGGCCTAGATGGATTCCGCAACTTCCGGTCGGCCTGATGCCGGAGTGGTTCACGCCGTTTTTTACTCCGGTGTCGGGCCATCGTGAGGATTCGGGAGAATCCCGCTTTAGATCTTTGTTTTCTACCTGCCTGATTAATGTGTGCTGCTCCAGCGGACTGTACACTGGCGACGAGGATTGGATAGGCAGGGACGTCTCCACATCGAACTTACAGGACCATTGCAGGGAGTGATCGTTTCCATCGTCGTAGATGTCCACTTCACGTGGATGTAGGTCTACAAAACACAAAGCATGACAGTTCAAGTCACCATTGATAGACTGCTGCAATCATTCAGCATGCATGGGTTACCAGAGGTGCTGGTCTCGGATAATGGGACAGCATTCACAAGTGCGGCATTTTGGGCATTCATGGCCACCAATTGGATACAACATATACATCCTGCCCCATACCACCCAGCATCAAATGGATTGGCAGAACACACCATCCAGACTTTAAGAACGGAATGAAGAAGCAGACCTCGGGTCTTGGAGACATGGCTGGAGCGGTTACAGGATTTTTTTGTTACAGGACGATGCCACATGCCACGACTGGGGTCGCTCCGGTTGAATTGTTCATGGGGTGTTGCCTGCGAGCACGTTTGAATTTAGTCCCGCCAGGGCCAGGATCAGGCCGAGGCTGATGCACCTTCGTTGTAGGACACGCGCTGTAGTCTGAAATTTTGGAGGAGGAGCCACATGTACAGCAGGCATCACGTTGGCCCAGACAGGGCCGGTCTCATATCAAGTATTGGCACAAGGACGGAAATCGAACCGACATGTGGATCACTTCCAAGAGATGCCGGATCCGATTCCGGAGGTTTCAAACCAAGACTGCTTCCAGCTTGAACTGACGCTTCCGCCCAAGACGGCACCGTCGGTCCCAGGCACTCCTGCATGGAGAAGCTGATTTAGGACAGAGATGATGCTGAAATGCCTCACCAAGATCCACTACACTCTGATTCCAAGGTCGACAGGGACATATTGCCACTGCCAGAGCCAGTGTCAACAGCCCCGGCCATCGCTGTGCCTACGACCCTGCCGAGACACTCCACGCGGAAGCGCTGCTCCTCAGTTCGGTACACGCCACCGGATGCTGCATGTTTGGGCCTTGATGGCCAGTCTCGGGCCAGAGTACCGAAGGCACCATTAGACCCAGCCGCAGACATGGGCATGGACGTATCACCGAACTTGGCGGGGGAGGGGGTGGGGGAAGGAGGAATGTTAGAACCCTCGAAGAGGTCACAAGATCAGGACAATTAGATCCCAGGTGATCTCCTCTGAATTCTACAAAATATAAACTGGATAAAGGACACATGACAAAGCCACAAGAAAATTAATTCTGGTACACCACAGTACACTGGATCACGAGATGCTGTTCTGACTCTGGAGGGCTGCTTGGGCTTCCTCTTGGCAGAAGGCCTCCCTATCTCTGTGCTGCCCCTGCCTATACTGCTGGCTGTCCTGTCAGCTCTGTATGACGGCTCAGATGGACATGGGGTCAGTGAACTCATGCAGGACAGCTGTCTGTGTCTGAACCCTTCAATGTGTTGAAGGTATTCTGTCCTGGATTGAAGTTTCTACAGCAGTATTCTGAGCATTTGTGTGCTGGGGTCAGTTGCCTGTCAGGCAATAAAATTTAATTTTTTTGTTTAGAAATTACATTTCGTGGATGGAGGTTGACTGGATCACTCTACAATTAAATCAGTTCCCAACGGACCTTACAGTCCTTTGCCATAGCAACATCGAATGCCAGGGATACTATTCCTGGAATCCAGGGTTATTAGGGTGCAAAAACATTTAAAAACATGTTGTGAGATATATTCCTGTCAGCTGCATATCCATCGAGTGCCCATGCCCATATTTGGACATCCATAATCTGCACCCCACTACTTCTCTTGGGAAGCTCTGGAGTGCAGCAGTGAAGAACTTCCTGCCGGCTGCATCTGTTTCATCCTACGTGTTTCTGAGCTTAGTAAATGTAGGGCAGAGGATGTGGAGACTCCTACTCAGGGATCACAATTCCCTGCTGCAATGCACCCCTCCCCAAAAATACAAACTGCACAGATGGTTATTTTCTCTTTATTCTGAGAACTTCATAATTGATATTGCCAAATTAGGTGCTGAAGTCAAAATAGATTGTGCTCCGGCCTCGTACTTAGCAGAAGCTGGTCTAATACTGGCAGTGCCTGTCTTACTCGTAACCCTTCATAGTCATCAGCCCGAGCCTTCAGAGAAAACCTGAAAGGCCAGGCTGCAGAGTTGGAACAGAGCCACTGGGAAAATTGTTATTTCTTCCACTCATGATCTGTTACTTTCCATATTTTGATAAAGCATCCGAAGCAGTTTACTTTAAAGTGGAAATTCTTGGCAGGCGATGCGCGTTGCAACAGAGTCAGAAAAAAAAAAGAGATTGTTTCATTCTGAGCAATTCTGGATTTCTGCGACATTTCTGTTGGAGTGAACGGGGGCAGGTTTTTCTCGGCCGTGGTGCAGGGAGCAGGGAGCAAAGCTCGAAACACAGCACTGGGCCAAGCTCCCATCATTTCCCAATGTCGGCCGTGACAACTAATCACAGTGATTTCCTGTCTCAGAAAAAGTCTGCAGGTGAAAACGGACGATCAACACTGGCTGGAAAACAGCAGCTCAACCTGCAGCTAACACCTGATGGTTGAATGGATAGATGGGAATGGCTGACCAATAACACAAGAACAGCTCTAATTTCAGATACGGTCGGTTTATAATAACGGGTCAGCAAATACAAAATTAACGTTGAGGTCGCTGAGCAAATGGTGACATTTCAAAATTGAGATCGGTCGATGTTTGTTATAGTCACGGGGCATGTTTCTCAGCCACGTTATGTTCACTAGCGGCGGGATTATATCTTTCCACCGCTTGTCAATGGGATTTCCCATTGTTACCATCCCATAAAACCTGGTTCCGGGCTGCGCTGTGGGTGGAAAAATTGAATGACAATGACCAGAGAATTCCAGCCAAGGGCTACAGAAGCAATCGAGTAAAAGAAGTTAAGTTTCAGATCAGTCACGATCTAACCCAATGGTGGAACATGTTTGAAGGGCTGAATGGCTTAATCCTGCGCCTATGGGTGAGCTTTTCGGGCGGTTCAAGCTGGCAGGATCTTCCGGTCCTGCTGACGGCCCAGCCCCACTGTGGGTTTGCCAGCGGCATGGGGTGGACTCAGTGGGAAATCCCATTGACGGTAGCAGAACTGGAAGATCCTGCTGACGGCCATCGGCGGGCCGCCTACTGCCACGATGAAACATGCCGCAGGGAGGCCAGAGAACCTCGCCATATGTTTCCAAGGGTTACCCTGTTTGAGGGGCCACAGTCTCCTCCAAGCAACAGGATTTGTAGGAGACGGAAAGCCCTTAATCCAACAGGCTGAGTGGATGGAAAATTGCAGAGTGCGCTACAGCATTGCACCGCCCTTGTGAATTGCCCCTTCCTGGGAGTGAGGGATTAACCAAGGAGTCTCCCTGTTACAGAATCCAAGAGATGGATTCTTGCCAAGTCGGGGAAACCCCCCGGCCATTTAACAATGGCAACCGATCCCATTTCCAGTGCCATCAATTTTCGACCGGACAAGTTAAGGATGCGGGGCAGTACAGCCACAAACCAGCATTCAGAAATCATGGGCGGAATTCTCTGTCCAGAGACGCCAGAATTACGAAACACGATTGAGCGGAGATTCGTGCATGAGGTGAAAAGTGTGGTAGGTGTTGGGCGCCCAACAGAATGCCATGCTCCGGTGCCTCGACAGCGAAGTCAATGCGTTCTACTCTGCACATACAGCAAACATCGTTGGCATATCATTAGCGGGCTTGACGCAATATTCTCCGGGGTCTCCGCAGAATTACCGACGATGGGTTTCACTTGTGTTTTTAAAAATTGTGAAACAAGCACTGTGGATGCTGAGGGAGAGAGAGGAGGTAGGACATGTTCCCAGAGGGACGGCCGTGGGCTGCTGGTCCTGCCGCTGGCAGGGCTGGCTGGAGGGCATGTCTACCAGGGCCACAGGGAGCAGTGGGAGGTGATGGAGGTGACCAGGGAGTGGGCCATGGGGTCGGGTTGACCCACCTGGGACCGGGCTATCCATGCTGGGACCTCTGTTGCAACGGCCTGCAAGGCAGCCATCTTGCTGCACACCCCGGTGACCGCCCACTGTGGCCAGTGGTTGCAGAGTGACACTGGCCATATGGCCCCCACCACCCTTGCATCCCACCCCCCACCCTCCTGCCCACCACCCCCACGCTCCACCTTCTCTCCGCCCCAACAAGCCCGCAGGAACCGGGCAGGCACGGGAAGCAACAAAACTTGTATGCCTGGGCCGGCATACACAGGATGTTCTAAGCACCTCCAGGTTCACCGACTGGGGGACCTGGCCAATGGCATGGACACCCGTTCAACCCCCACACCCAACCCGGCCAACCACCCCCTCCCATTACCACCCTCTCTGTGCCACCTCCCCCACCCTTTGCCACCCCCTCAGTGATTCCTACCTGCTGCAATATGGGTTGCGGGCCCTGGGTTGGCAATAACAGCAGTCCTGGTCCAGGGGATGGAGGATGATGACAACCGGGTCTGCAATGAGCTCTGCATCAGTTGGCAACGTCTGACTCCTGCCACTGTAGTATATTACACCGCACCTGGGTGATTCCTGCATGCGAGCGAGCCATCCCGTTACATGATTTACGCCGGCTGGTGAAGTCCTTTCGGCCCCAGCTAGCATGGCGCCAAAGGCCGTTCACGCCAGCCGGCGGAGTGGGAACCACTCCAGCACGGACCTAGCCTCACAATGTGAGGGCTTGGCCCCTAAAGGTGCGGAGACGTCCGCACCTTTGCGGCGGACCGACGCCGGAGTGGTTCACGCCACTCCAACACGCCGGGACCCCCCACCCCGCCAGGTAGGGGAGAATCCCGGCCCAGATTTCATTGCTCTCTGTCTTAGAGGACAGGGAGTTGGCCACCTTCCTCTGGGATAGTACCACATCACCCAGTGACTGTGCCACCTCCCTCAGCGACTGGCTCAGGTTGACCAGCGACCAGGTAATGCCGCCTACACCCTCAGCCATGACCTATTGTGACTGGGTCAAGCACTGGAGTGCCGCTGCAATATCCAGATGGCACCGGTATATGGCTGCTTGTGATCGGGCAGCCCTGTCCTGTGCCTTGGTCACCACCCGTACAAAGTACCCCAGGTCTTGGACATCCTGATGCATGGCCGATACCTTCGGCTTCAAGGCCTCCACTGCGGACCGGGGTGTCTCGGGCTGCGGTTTGGGGGCTCTCGTCACTGTCCATTGCCTCGTCATTGTTGGGATCGGAGGCGGGGGACACCAGGAGGATCCGACCCATCGACAGGTGATCCTGCATGGCACATGACTCATGATTAGATTGCGCATTGGGGTGGTGCGTTGTTGGCTTGTGTGCACGTATGGTTGGTAACGCCTCCTGCCACTGCAGACAGTTAGATTCCTCCAACTGCACCTGCAGAGGCCAGATGGTTGCTGACTGCCCCTCATATTGTCCCTTGCCCTACGTCTGCATCTCCAGTATCAATGGGACCGCCCTTTTCTGAAGCCCGGGATGGCAGCTAGCCCCTAGCCCCTGGATGGTCGGGTTACCCTCCGACTGTTCGCCCACTCGGGGGTTCTACCTCCACCTAATGTACCGCTGCACATGTGTGGTCCACTACAGATAGTGCCCAGGAGCCTCTTCACTCACATGCCCAACCAAGGTGAGTGTCTCTGGGATGGTGGAGGGAGACAGTTGTGACGGGAAGTCAGTGTCATGCTCGGATTCGAGCTCTAGGGTGTCTCTGGCTGTGGTTTGGAGGCTCTTGTTTCTGTCCATTGCCTCTCATTGCTGGTATGCACTTGGGGGTTGGGGTCTGGGGCAGGGGACACCAGAAGATCCTGCCTTGTTGCCAGGTGATCCTGCAAGACACAAGGCATGACACATGATTGAATTGTGTGTTGGGGTGGTGGGTGGTTGGGGGTAGTGAGGAGGTGGTAAGAGGGTAATGAGGGTGGTCTGGGGGTGGTTAGGGTGGTATTGGGGTGGTTAGGGGTGGGGGGGTAGTGGTGATAGGTGGTGTGAGGGGTGTGAAGGTGGTGTGGGGGTGTGTGGGTGTGTGTGGGGGTGGTGAGAGTGAAGTGGGGTGGTGACGGGTGGTGTGGTGGTGGTTATAGGGTGGTGTGGGTGTGGTGTGGCGGTCGTGACATACGTGCCGCGAGATCCGCATCTCAGTGTGGACTGACTTGCTCGACGTATGCCGACCTTCGCCTCGACGATTGCCCTCTCTCCGGGCCCACCAAATAGGTATCATGCCTGCCGCTCCACTGCGGTGAGGGGATGCATGTCTGCCGGTCCCCTCCGGTCTGCTCTCTCTCCCAGTGATTATGCGCCGCATTTTCCTGGTGGGGTGGGGGGAGGCAGAAAGGGCAAATGATTAGGCAGTCGGGCGCATGCAGCTCAGAGGGTGGGCAATTGGTGGCCTCCATGGCCAGGGCAACCAATCATGGCAGCCGTTATGGGTTCTGGTATGTGGTACAGGGTGAGATGCGTGCAGACTGCCAGTGGGTGAGGTCTGGTCGCCCTCGGCAGATGGGGTGGGGGTGGGGGCGGTGTTACAGCTTTGTGGGACAGGGGTTAGTGCCAGGTGCTGTGTACACACCCTTGGCACCCTGAGGGGGTTGTGCAACTTCTTCTGGCACAACTGACCTGTCCTGGAGGGGGGGGGGATACGGTGCTCACGGCCTCTGCCACCTGCTCTGAGGCCCGGTGTACGGCAGCAGGATGAAGCCTCCTTTTCACCCCCGCCTCTCCTCCTCAGCATCCAGCAGGATTAGGTTAGGGTTAGAGTTGGTGTCTGCAAACCGGGGTGCCGTTCTCCGTGCTGCCATCTTATTGGCTGGGATGAGTGTGTGGGGGGAGTGAGGTGCTGATATGTGATTGCAGCTTGTCAGCCTCTCAAGGGGCAATCCGAACCCTGGCGAATGGGACCCTGTTTTTCATTGGTATCGTTTGTGTTCCACGTGACACGAGCCCATTAACGGTTTATGAACTGCTCCAGAACCAGCGCCAATTTAGTTGTCATGGAAATCTACTGATTTAGTCCCGGCGTCAACACTTAGTCTCTAAAGTGGAGAATTCCGCCCCATGATCTTGTGGTTCCATTGTGATGATTGGCATCTCCTAGCCCCATGCAGCTTTTGTGGATTTGACCCAGCCTTTCAAGGAGTTACGATTCTGACCTCTCAGAGAATTTGTGAACCATGGTCTGGGTAACGGAATATTGCCCATTCACCCAGTATACAATGTAAAGAACGAATGAACCCAACTGTAACAATGTCATATTTGAAAAAGATTACTTCATTCAGAACTATCTTTATAAGTTACTTTTATTATAGCCCTCTTAAAGGGTCAATCAACCAGAGCTTTAAAGTATCAATCGTAGAAAGTGTAAGCACCTGATACTTCCTTACGTTGTGTAAATAAACATTCAGCAATTGAGACATAGCTATTTAAACAGACTAATGGTTGCCTGGGCTCTCAGCCAATATTATCAAATGAGGTGTGGAGGGTATCAGGGGTCATGTTGGTGGGTGAAGGAGTATAGGTTGGCATGCAGAGTGTGTGATGGTACTGTGGGTGTATAAAGGCTGTTTTCTGTTTTATTCATTTTATTACAAGTGGGATGAACTCTCTGCACCTGGCAATACCTGTGACTGCCTCCAAGCTCTTCCAGAGGTGGCAGGCACGTCCATTCTTAGTCCCCATCCCCTCGGAACAAAAATCCCGCCTTTGCAACCGTATTTTCCCGAGGTGGGCGGCCTGAGCCAGGAAATTCCCCGACTCCTGCTATCCACCTCTTGGAGGAAAATCCTGCGGCAAGTGTCTGTTAAGTGTGTCTGAGGCATTTGGTTCCTCTCACCCAGCTGGAAGTCCATTCCAAGTGTTGATTACTGTTTGCCTCAAGGACCTCCTGACATCAGGGCCCAATTTGCCTTTCACTAGTTTGTAGTAATTGAAACATTGGTGATAATCCTCAATGAAATTAGACACAAGGAGCCAGTCAATAAGCCACAGAAAGCCAAGACTCAAGGGACTTGGACAGGGTAATGAAAAATGAAAATTGCTTATTGTCACGAGTAGGCTTCAATGAAGCTACTGTGAAAAGCCCCTAGTCACCACATTCCGGCGCCTGTCCGGGGAGGCTGGTACGGGAATCGAACCGTGCTGCTGGCCTGCTTTGTCTGCTTTAAAAGCCAGCGATTTAGCCAAGTGAGCTAAACCAGCCCCTAGCTAAACCAGCCCCAATATGGGGCTAAACCATGACCCAATATGAAAGATATTTCTCAGATGATTAAACTTATTCAAAGTCTGATGTCTGGAACACCAGCGGAGAAAGTATTCTTTCAAATATGTACTTGCTTTGTCCTTACTAAATTGTAGCTTTTTCCTATTTTAAATTTGATTTTCACTGGTTTCTGGTGTTCAACACTGTTTTCGACAGGATTAGGTATGCGGGATTGGGCTTCAGATGATAAATTCAGTTGATAATAGTTTGAGAGATAAGTTAGCTAATTGGGCTAATGTTTTCAGCTCTGTTCTTAATTTTAAGAGATAATATTTAAAGAGAATCGTTAGACTGAAATTATAACTGTAAGTAAACCATCGGGTAAATTCATTGAACTATCAGACGCTCAGGTCAAAGTTTGTGATAAAATGCTGCCTTCAAATGTCGCTCCCTGTTGAGACTGTGGGGTTGGTGAATTCACTCTTATATTTCACTTTCGCCTGAGAATTAGTGCATATATTAAACTGTGCATGTGATTTACTGAATCCCTTTAGTTGTAATTCAGTTTGATAAAAATTTGAAATAATAACAATGCAACAATTTATTGTCAAAATTAGTGCGAGGGATTTGGGAAAAATGTTGACAATTATTCTTTATTTCTTTCGTTTTAGTCTCGAACTAAATACTGGGGCCATGCCAGAGGTCAAATGCAAACGAGGGTTAGTGAAGGGAAGGAAAAAGAACAATGAGCGAGTAACTGGGTCAAGAGGCAATATCCCTAATAATTCAAGTCTAGACAGTAATGAATAGTCTTATAATTTGCGTTTGATGACTTTATAATGCCTAACCTTTGCTACCACAATAAAAGCACCTGGTCTGTTTTGGACTTTCCATTTCCTTGAGAACAGTAGCAGTAAGGGCAGCTCTGTCCATTGTTAACATAGGCTGACAATGTTTGCCTGTGAAACAAGAGCCAAATGCCTCACAATGCTCATTTACAAAAACTAATCCCCAGGCACCATTTCAAACAAGTGTTATTTTATTTACACAGATTCTTCTCCACAGAAAAATAATGATGGTTAATCCATATTCCAACACAATATTAATCCACATACATGCCAGTATTAATCATAATGCATTTTATTCATATAGATTATTAATGATTTTATTGTGCCTTTGAGAGGGTGGTGGAGTATTGTCTAAATAAAGCTTACATACAAAGATGTGTTTCTTTATCTGAAATGCACATCTTTTCGCAAACGTCCATTTAAGTGAAGTTTAATTTCTTATCAACACGAGTCATGTTTTTGCCTGGATGCAGATTTTTTTGGTTACAGCTTTAAAACAATGTAAAAACATTGTTATGACCCACACAAGACCTACTGGATTGGAGCAATCAGTCTCCCCTTGAGTCTCGCTGAATATGAGCTCCCCGGCTAAGGGGGCAGAGAGCCCAAGGACAACAATCATTGAGTTCAGTATAAAGACGGCCAGGCATGGAACCAATGGGTCAGACCCAGCAGGATCTGATGAACATTGTAAATATAATTGCTTTGAAATAAACCTGGTTTTCTTTTGACCATCTTGGTTCGGACTCGTTTGTGGCCTACTAAACTGGCGAAGAGGATAAAACTGGATTACTGTCTACACTACTACACTGGCCTTTTATCGCTGGACTAAGATTGGAGAACTTATTTTTTTACAAATATGCTTTTGTTCGGAAGATATAATTTATTCTAAGCAAGTTTAGAATATTGGAAGCAGAACGCGTACATTACTTTTTCCAGGTGAACACTATCACAGATGTTGATCGACAGACAGTAATATTGTTGACTGCCTGTGGTGCTCATACTTATGGAGTGCTAAAAATGCTTGCATGTCTTGCAACTCCGGACACTAAGACGTTTGAAGCATAGGCAGCCCTAGTGGTGTAACACTTCAACCTTAAACCATCCATTAAAGTACAGAGGTATTGTTTTAATATAGCAGAGAGGATCCCTGGAGAATCTGTCACTGAAATGTTAACAAGGCTACGAAAATTAGCTGAATATTGTGAGTACAATATTCCAAAATGCTGTGCGACCATGTGGTCTGTGACGGAAATAGCATGGCTACTCAGAGGAAGTTGCTAGGGAAACGCCTCGAGACCTTCAGCATGCCATTCAAATTTTGCTCAAAAAATCGGCGAGAGGAGTGCAAGAGATTCAGAGAAAGCAGGTAAACACCCCAGGACATGCTCCCTCCCAGCGAGCGACCACCCCCCTCAAGACAGCATCCCTGCCCTGGACAGCGCTAGGGGCCAGGTCCAGGTCAAGAATCAAAAGGTCCCGGCAGGATACCTCCCCAGTGTCAGTAGAGGGAGAGACCGGGCGTTATGGGGTATGTGGATGCAGGATCCGCAGGGAGCGCAAGCCATGAGTCAGCCAGCAACCCCGGCGTGCCGCCAGAGGTAGGTGCCAGCTGAGGGTCGCACCTTCCACCTGGACCAGCCAGAGGAGGATTGCATGCAGCTGAATTGTGTTGAAGCACTGCGAGTGGCCCTATCAAGACAACCATGTAAGTTAATGGGCATCCATTCGACATGGAACTCGACACGGGGGCTACGGCTTCAGTTATTGGGAAGCAGTCTTTCGATGGGATAAATATGGTAAAGCAGTTGGGATGCATGACATTGAGGCACGATTATTGATGTACATCTGTGAATCGTTAGCCATTACTACAACCACAATGGCCCCGGTGGTATACGGGCAACAGTCGGTCAAGGGATAAGGCACCAGCCTGCTAGGCCACGATTGGCTAAAACACATACACCTGGACTGGCAGCAATTTTTCCAAAAGGGGTCTGGGGCCTATACGAAGTGCTGGGAAAATACCCTGAGGTTTTTCAACCAGGACTGGGGAAAATAAAAAGAGCCAAGGCAGGAATTCAGGTCAACCCAGGCACACAACCAAGGTTCTTCAGGGCTTTCCCAGTCCCTCACGCTTTGTTTGCAAAAGTTGAGGCTGAACTCAGCCGGATTGAAGGCCTTGGAATCATTAGACCAGTACGCTTTGTCAATTGGGCAGCAAGGTGGTCCAGGTACTTAAACTGAATAAGACGGTCAAACTTTGTGGGGACTATAGGTTGACGGTGAACAGGGCTTCCCGATTGGATCGTCACCCAATGTTCAGCGACGAGGATCTATATGCAAGATTGTCCAGTGGACACTCATTTATGGAGCTCGATACGAGCCATGTATACTTGCGGTTAAAATTGGACCCTGCCTCCCATAAATACATTATTATAAACACCCATAGAGGCCTATTCAAATTCACCAGACTACCCTTTGGAGTGTCGTCGGCCTGTGCCATATTCCAGAGGGCAATAGAAATCATACAGAGAGGTTTGCCGGCAGTATATCTGGATGATGTATTGGTCACAGGGGAATCTGAACAGGAGCACTTCAGTTTACCCTAAGCGGATCAAGACACCTCAATGAGAGAAATCATATGGATTCTGAAATGGAAACCCAAGTGTCGGAAGTATCTGATGGAGAATAAGCATGCCGCAGCCTCAGACAGTGCATCCACCATGTCGTTCCGAATGGAAGCATCGTTCGCTGTCCACATGTACACTGCCAGATCCAGGATCAAGAGTGCAGGAAGCCGAACCAGAGGTGAAAAGAGTGCGGGACCCTCCTCCTCCGCAGTTGTGAGAAGAGTGTTCGGATTTAGTGAGGAGGGATGTTATAACCCGCATTGGATTGGAGTAATCTGTCTCCCCATGCGACTTGCCGAATACACTGTTAAGGGGACTGGGGGCCCGAGGACAATAATGATGGAGTTCAGTATAAAGTTGGCCAGGCATGGAACCAACAGAGCCCCCGGCTGTGATCTGATGTATATTGTGGATATAATGGGCGGGATTCTCCGAACCCCTGCTGGGTGGATTCCGTATCTTTGGGGCGGTCCGATGCTGGAGTGGTTCACGCAACACCGTCCCGCCGGGACCCCCTGCCCCGCCGGGTAGGGGAGAATCCCGCCCAATTTCTTTGCAATAAACCTAGTGCTATTTTGGCAAGCTCATTTTGGACTTGTCTGTGGCCTCCTAAAGTCCCACAGTTAGAATTTGTGGTAGTGACTACCTATTTATCCTGAAGTAAATCAAATCCTTTCATTAAAGGTTCACCTAATTAAGAGGAAGTCAGTGTAAACACTGTGCTGCAGTGTTTTCTAAGTAAAATTCTGATTTTTTTTTTGTTGAATAGAGTTTTTATACTTTGGCTCCCTTGTTATGCACTTCATTTAACTGTATATTCCAAATAAACGTGTATGAAATTCTGGGAGATTAAGCTTGCGAATAAGAGCAGAAAACATGTGCAGAGTAAAACATATTAGGTGCTGTAGAGTCTACAGCACCTAATATGTTTTACTCCGCACATGTTTTCTAAACACTATGTCAAGTTAAAACAAGATTGTAGGGCAAGAAGCAATGGGTAAAAGTTGGCAAAAGTAAGTTCAGGGTTGCTATCATGAAGCACTTCACATGAAGAGTGCTTCATATCAGGAAGGGCCTTGTGGGTAAGAAAGGCAGCTCATCAGGTGAGGCCAGGGAGACACTGATTCACTTTGGACCCTGCGCAGACTTCCAGGTGGGAACCTTCAGGTATTTAGAAATATTTAAATCTATTAGCTGCTCGATTTTCTTTTACTGACTTACTGTGGCAGAGTGAAGGAGGATGGCCTGCTGGAAGGTTCTGGGCCCTGTCGCTAAATGAAAGCCTGCAGGACCACTTGATTTTCTTTTTGTGAAAAAAAACAATGTGGTGAAGGTCTCTGTGGAAAGTTCATGATGGAATTGTTGGACATGAGGGTAATAAGTCCACGGGGCCTGTCACCGGAATTCCTTTTATTTACAAACCCGACAGCTGAACAACCATGTCAATTCAGTCTGTTGTCTACACCTAGAGAGCAGAGGATCTGGCACTCCCTATTTAATACACAGAAAGGGGTTACCTGATTAGGCCACTAATCAGGGAACTCGTATTCAAATTGGCCAATCTCAAAGGCCTGGCCTAAATCATTACAATGAGCCAACACCTTGTCTCATTCAGTTTATGAGTTTGGTGATGGGGTTCCACAGGAAGAGTATGTTGCCCCAGTAACACACTTGCTTGGTTAAACATATATAGTTGTGCCTCACCTATTAATAAGGTTACCAACCACCACAGTGTTACTGGACTAGTAATCCAAAGGCCTGGACTGATGCTCCAGAGCCATGAGTTCAAATCTCATCCCACAGCAGCTGATAGAATTTAAATTCTATTGACTAAAACAAATATTAGTAATGGTGACCAGGAAACTACTAGAGTGTCATAACAGCTTATTTGGTTCAAATCGCTGGCTTTGAAAGCAGACGCAGGCAGGCCAGCAGCACGGTTCGATTCCCGTAACAGCCTCCCTCAACAGGCGGCGGAATGTGGCGACTAGGGGCTTTTCACAGTAACTTCATTGAAGCCTACTCGTGACAATAAGCGATTTTCATTTCATTTTCATTTCATTTAATGGCGCTCAGAAAGGATCTCTGCCGTCCTTACCTAGTCTAGCCTATGTGTGAATCCAACCCATAGTAATGTGGTTGACTCTTAACTGTTGTCTAAAATGGCACTAGCAAGCCACTCAGTTATATCAAGTTGCTATAAGTGCATAAGACTGTAGAAAATAGATTGAAAATAGATTGTTCAAGAAGGCAACGCACAAGGACAATTAGAAACGGGCAAAAATGCTGGTTTTCCTCATGATGCCTGCATCCCGTAAACTAATAAAATAAAAATTTGTGTGGATGTTAGCGGGAAACCTGACCAAGAGTCAGTTGGAAATTTGCCTGACCATAAAGAACCTGAATATCGCTGAAGAAAGAGGCGTGTTACCAAAGCTTTTCGTCTTGCACTCATCGAGACAAATACAATTTTGGAAAGCCTCATTCTGTCATAGTAAACTTGTCAACCAAACAGCACCATTTTCTCCTGCAGTATAAATTATTGTAATCATTTGAAATTTGGGATTCTTGATGAGTACAAAACAAAGGCTGTAATTCTCCAGCTGTTGGGATGCTCTGTTCCCGCCGGCAGCGCACCAACACCCACACGTTTCCCGACAGCGTGGGGTGGCTTCAATGGAAACGCCCATTGGAAAGCAGTGCAGGTAGAGAATCCCACCGCCAGCGGACGTGCCACTGAAAAACACTCGGCTGCAGGACTGGACAGTCCAGTCCAAAAGGGTTTGACAACATGTCTCTCTTTACAGTAGTAGTCAGCCGTATATTTTGATGGGAGTAATATTTTGTGGAATGTTGAGTTCCTCATCTGTAAATCTTTGTTAGTTCAATGTTTGTAACATTGACGAAAACACTGTAGTTTTTCAATTGCTGTGCCCAGTATTTGGGCAGGATTCTCCGGTGCCCAGATGCATGTTTCTCGGCGCCACGCCATTCACTGGTTGCGGGATACTCTTTACCCGCTGCTTGCCAATGGGATTTTCCATTTAAGCCACCCCATGCCACTGGGAAACCCGCGGGCGGGAGTGCGCTGCCAGCGAGAAAAGAGAATCCCAACGGCCTGCGTTTCTCTCCATGGAGAATAAAATAACCTGAAACAGCTCTGTAAAAATGTAACTTCGGGTAAATATTACATTAACTCCTGTTCTTAGAAATCAGATAAAAAGACTGTAAAACACGTCTTCAAGGCAAATGCTGGTAAAATTTATTTCTGCATTTTCCAGCCCGTAATATACCATTGCTTCATTTAAATTTATTAACAATAATTACCTCACAAAGCTTACGAGGAGAACTTCGGCCTAGTCTTGCAGGCTGACAGTCAAAATCCAATTTTGAGAGTGCGATGGCCTCCTGATCATGGTAATAGATGGGTAACCCAGTAGTTATGAGTTTTAAATTTCACCATGGGGAACATGTGGGTAAACATCAGAAAATAAAAGCAATCTTGAAAACTTCTGAATTGTCATAAAAAATCTATGATTGCCCTTCAGAGAAAGAGTTTGAAATTCTCTTCTGGCCTAGTCTACATGGGAGTTCAGTCTCACACAAGGTAGTTGATGCTGAATATGTTCAGAACAACCAGTAAATGCTGTGATGCAAATGTCATCCACATCCTGAAACCAAATTATAAAGATAAATAAATATAATTCAATGTGTTAGATCAAACGGTTGGCTAAAAATAGAAAGCGCGAATAATGGTAGAGTATTCAGATGCTATGGGTCAAGTGCTGGGAAATGGAGTCAAGAATACTTAGGTGTTCGTTTTTGACCAGGCAGTGGTGATGGGCCGAAGGGCCTTTTCTGTGCTTTTGATCTCTACGATTCTATGGGGACGATTCAGTAGACTGAAGTTAAAATCCGCTGAAAGGCATGTTAAGCGGATTGCCCACAGTGGCTGCAGCAGAAAATTCCCCCCCTTAAAGAACTATGTATGGTTTCATTCCACATGCTATAAAATGGAGAAAATGTAAAAATAGTTGCAGGGATGATACAAGAAATGAAAGGTCATATTCAGCAAGAAAGACTGAGCATTGAAGATCAAAGATTTTCTTTTCCTTTTCGAAAAATGAGAAGTTCTGTAAAATTAGATAGGGAAGAGAATGTTTCCTTTTGTGGGGGAAATCCACAGCTCGGGCACTTAAATATAAGATCATTACCAATAAATTAAATAGGGAAACAAGGAAAAATGGTTTACTGAGAGAATGGTTAGAATATCGAAGCGGTCGAGGCAAGCGGCTTAGGTACTTTCACAGGAATCTAGAGAATTACATGAGAGCAAAGGGAATAAAAAGATAAGCTGAATGGCTGAGATGAGACTGATCGAGTAGAAAGGAATCTTGTGTGGAATATAAACATCAGCCCAGTCTAGTTGCAAATAATGTCCTGTGCCATATATTCTATGTAATGTATAATACCTTTACATATTTGCAGGTATAAGTAGTAATCCCAATGAGCTTCACCCAGACACGCCTGTGTAACATGGCGTAATGTATTTATTCAACAATTGTAGAACAAAATATACTTCTGTAGCGGCTGGAGTTACGAAATTGCTCTAAGTGGTCCAGCCACACACTTCACAAAAAACACTTTAGGAAACAGGATTGGGCCATTTCCACAAAATTGCATTTGAGATTCTGAGCATTGTTATGAACTGTACCCCTAAAACGAAACATGGGCATCAAGATTAACTTTGCCTGTAATCATGAAACCAGGCGGACAGGAAAAATGGCTGCAGTGACCCATACATACCTGTGGTGAATTATAAACACTAATAATCCACACTATATTGTACAACATGTGTTGAGCCAGTATCTTGTACTAGATCATGTGTAGTTGCGCGGCTCTACCCATAGGGGGAGATGAGGAGCTTGTACTGGGCTCCACCCTTGGCTCCGCCTATGGTTTTGCCCATGGCACCTCCCCCTAACCAGAAGTATAAAGGTTGCTGTTGTGAGCCTGCCTGCCAGTTCATCTAGAGTTCATCTTGTCACAGGCAGGCCCTGTTGTAAGACGATTAAAACCATTGTTCGCTTCTAACCACGTGTCGCGTGAATTGATGGTCTCATCAATACCTATCCCGTTACTTGCTCATGGGTTACAATTTTAACACCCTCGCCCCTGCTCCACCTTGAAATATTACCGTGGAATCTTTTACATGTACCTGGGAGGGCAGAGAGGAGCTCAGATTGATATCTCATCTAAAGTGTGGCACATCCATGAGTGTATCACTCCCTCAATTCCTCACCACTGGGTCAGCATAGATTAGGTCCTTAAGGGTTGGCACAGTGGCACAGTGGTTAGCATTGCTGCCTCACAACGCCAGGGACCCGGGTTCAATTCTGGCCTTGGGTAACTCTGTGTGGAGTTTACACATTTTCCCCATGTGTGCATGGGTTTTCCTCCAGGTGCTCCAGTGTCCTCCAACAGTCCAAAGATGTGCAGGTTATGTGGATTGGCCATGCTAAATTTTCCTTTAGTGTCAAAAGGTTAGATTAGGGTTATGGGGATAGGGCGGAGAGTGGGCCTAGGGAGGGTGCTCTTTCAGCGTGTTGGTGCAGGCATGATGGGCCAAATTGCCTCCTTCTGCACTGTAGGGATACTATGATTCTAAGTCCCTGGAGTGGGCACACAACCATCTTCCTGAGAGGCACGGAGAGCTCCCAGGGAGACAAGGCAACAGGACATCTCTGCAATACATTTAATGAGTGCATTCTTCTGAATGTACATATCAAAAACACATGAAAATACAACATTCCAGTGGTAGAAATTATTTCTCCAATACAAGCAGCAGAACAGAAGACACCCTCTATTTGGATATAGATGATAACAGCAGCAGTCAGTTCAAAGATCATGACATGTGATGGAACATTGCAGAAACCAATACAGTTTCACCCAGGAGACTGAACATGTTGAAAGCTTTGTTGTACACGAAAACAGAAATTGAAAACTTATATTTTGAGCCAACAAAAAAAAGCACTGGAACCATAAGTGAGAAGAATAAATAAATCTAACTTTGAAGATGGAGACCTTTGCACTGTCCAGACCTCTGAGTTTTAAAAATTTTTGTTGTTACCAGCGCGCAACTGGGCAAAATCAGTTTGTTTCTGTTTACCGAGGAGCTACGGTCATGCTAACTCCCACTTTAAGTGGGTTTTATTTAGTAATACGTTGGTTAAATCGGCTCATGTAGAATTCTGGGTGGGGGCGGAAAAATTAATTCATCTACTGCTGCTTATCATTGAAGAAAGCGCAAATACAAGCACATATAGCAGCCCGCAGTGCTGCCTGCCCTGAGGAGATCGACATAGACTGCATAAAGCTGCTGGAAGCAATGCTAAATGAATAAATTTCTCCCCCTAGGGCTATTTCAATATAGCTTTTTAAACCTGCTTCACATAATATTGAGGGAAATCCATGCCCAGGTTTCTCGTTTTTCTTTCACCAACAGTTGAAAATAATATACTGGAACCTCAGTTGTCCCGTCCGCAAAGTCTGGGTCACCTCATCACACTGGCCACCCCGATTTCAAGCAAAAATCGATTCTTGAAAGGGTGCGAGATTGGATTCTCACAATAAGACTGCATTGTAGTGGGTGAATGTCTGTCAGATTGTTAAACCTGATCTCTACATGAATTTTATCACTGGTTGCAATGAGCCAAAAACTGAGGGAGATCGCCATCACTTTTTTAAATTGTTTAGTCGTTGTGCGCAGAAAGTATTCAGGCAAATTACTTTATTGCTCAGGTGGGATTAGTGACAGCGTTTCCTCCTCTCTTTCAAAACAGGAGCAACATCACTACCTCCCATTTACTGATCCTGCTCGCTAATGCTACATTTGTTGATCAAAGAGTACATCCGTGAATCGACTTCATGCAGAATAATGGATGTCTGAGTATCATTTGCCCAGATAATAGTTCCCCAGGCTCAGTCGCAGCAATAAAGTCAACTCTTGGAACCACATTCTTTCAACCTCTTAGTAACTGGCAATAGGTCATAGAATCATACAGATAAGGAGGCATTTTTGCTAATTGTGTCCATGCTCTTTTGAAAGAGAGATCCAATGAGTTGTTTCACACTCCTTCCCCATAGTCTTGTCATTTGGCTGGTCGCCTTCCAAAACTATGCCAATCTTTCTCACAACTCCATGTTTGAACAGGTCTCTGCCCCTGCCACAACTCCTAAACGGCCCTGTCACGGTCACAAACCACGGGTGCGATTCTCCCAAAATGTCACGAAGTGTCACTTTGGGTGTGCTTGACAGGATGCTTCTCATGGGCATTTTGGATGAGATCCAGACCTATACTCACCCAAGTTTAGTCACTTTTTTGGGGCTTGGGGAGTTTCTTACTGGTCAATCCCACACTTATAAATTGTTGCAGCAGTGGGGAACTACATTCACCATTATGGGGTCGGTGAAGGCACCTTCCCTTTCAGCCTACCCTTTCAGCCCCCCTCCCTTTTCAGGGCACCTCCCCCCTTCATCCGACAACCTTCATGATGTCCCTGCATACCCCTCCTTCACCCCCCCCGACCTCATGACACCTTTCATACCCCCCCCCCCACCTCATCACACCCATTTTACCCCCCTTCAGCCTCCACCCTTCATCCCCCCCTTCTTCCTCCCTTTCATGGGCATAGTTCCACTTAGGCTCCACCCTTTGATAGTGCTAACCTGGCACGACAACCTGGCATGTAGGCACTGGCCCTGCCACCCACCAATCTGTCACCCTGGCACTGCCAACAGCCCCTGGCTCACTGAGGGGCATGATGTCCTGATACCCACAAGGATGGATGGAAGTGGGGTAGGGTCACCCTCATTTCTGGGTGGTGGGGCGGTGCTCATGCTATTAGTGATGGGAGGGGGAAGTTGCCCCTTGGGGTCGAGGGTGTTGCTCATGTCTGGGGGGGTCACATTCTCTGCGAGTGGGGGGGAGGGGTTGGGGAACTCTCATCCTCACGGCCGGGATTCTCCAAAATCCCGGCTAAGTGTTGACGCCGGCATAAACACTGGAGTGTTTCACGCTGATGTCAACGGGCCTCTTGGCCCAGCGATTCAGTGATCCGCAGGGGGTCCGCACAGCGCCGGAGTGCAGCACGCAGTTCCGGCGCCGATACGTGGCCCTGCACTGCTGACGGGGGTCCGTGCATGCGCATGGTGGCCGTTTCCGTGCCGGCGCCACGCAACATGGCGGAACCACACAGCGGGAGATCACGTGCGCCCGCCAATCAGTAGCCCCCAATCGCAGGCCTGGTTGTCATGCAGGCCCCCCCAGAGTCTGATCCCCCCCCGCCCCCACACCAGGACAGCCACCGCAGCCGTGGGTCCGAGTTCCCACCGGGTGGTACCAGGTTGGAACCACGGCGGTGGAATTCGGCCGGAACTCGGCCGGTCAATCGCGGAGAATCGCAGTGGGGACTGTTTTCAACGGCCCCCGACCAGCGCCGCGTCGGAGCGGCATGGCAGGAATCTCCGGCGTGACCGGCGGTTCTCCGACCCGGCACGGGCTTGGAGAATCCCAGCCCACTTTGAGATCGTGGATCCATTCAAAATGGCGTTCCGATCTCTGAGAGGCTGATCTGGCGGCGAGTTGAGTTCCCCATTGCAGGATCATTCCAAATGTGGATTTTACTGGTGAGGGGAAGGAATCCGCACCGTTCACTTTGTTCTTCTTTTCTTTTCAGTGCATGATCCTGGAAAATATTGGAGCCTGTCCAGTTTGCTTTTCTATTAATAGCAATCGAGCAGCAGCAGAGAAATTGACATGCCGCTGTATGCGGCCAGGACCAGCGCTGTGCAGAGGACGGAGAGTGTGTGATAGACTGCACCCATGTCACCCTGCATCATGTGATGCCATTCATCAATCGCAAGGGATTCCACTGCCTCAACACCCAACGAGTTTGTGACCACATGATGTGCATAATGCAGGTGTATGCCTATTTCCCAGGGAGTCTCCCTGACAGTAAAATCTTGGAGTTCTCTCAGATGTTTTTGAGGGAGAGTAGCGACTGGAAGGATGTCTCCTCGAGGACAGGGGGTAGTTGATGATGTCTGTGTGCAGGCCATAAACACCTGCGGAGATGCGCCATAGTAAGGCTCATGCTTCAACACAAGTGCTAGTTGAACAGGCGATTGGACTGCTGAAGATGCGTTTCTGGTGCCTGTACCACTCCAGGGGGGTGGGGTAATACAGCCCCCAGCGAGTGTCCCACGTTATTGCGGTGTGCTGCACTCTCCACAATTTGGACCACAGAGGGGAGAGCAGATGACCAGGAGAAAATGGAGAAGCGCCACATCTCCTCGGATGAGGAGGTGGTCGATGGGGGCAGCAAGGTGCAAGTTGCGGAGGAGGAGAAAGGACCTTGAGTCATGTCCAGGATCCGAATGGACCGATGAGCTAGGGATGCCTTTATAGCCTCTCTATTTGAGGATAAGCAGGACTTGTGAGTGAGGACACCATGGGGACTGACATCTTAGCATTACTGTGGTGCCAGCAGTATGTTTTAGTAATGGTGCCCAGGCTCATGGGCAGAGAGCTAAAGCCATTGGCCAGAAACTGTGGGAGAAGGGGGGTGGGGGGAGGGGGGGGGGGGGGGGGGGGGGGTTCCCTGGGATGAACCTTCCTCCACCTGTTGTGGGTCTCCAGCTGTGAGTTGCTCACTAGTGAATGACACAGAAGACTGCGTACTGGTCAATCCCACCGAGGAGTTGAATATTTGTGCTGGTGGAAGGTACGGGTGGGAGGCTGCCAGCAGCAGTGTGCCTTTATTGAGTCATGAGTGAGGTAGATGAGAGAGACAAGGCACTGCAATTCTCACACTGAACAGGGATGAAGCGCTGAGTGTGCATGGGGGCTAGAGGAGCATGGTGCCACAAAATGACAGGGTGGAGGATCTGCTGGTGATCAGAGTGATGTTTATTTACAAATGCTATACTACAGTGGTGACCTATCTTAACTGGTGCCTGGTTCACCCGTGCCCACTAGGTGCCTACAGATTCTTACACTTCCTCACCCTATAGCGACGTCGAGGTGTATCCCCAGGATCCACAGCTGAAGTTGAGGTGGCCTGCTTCCTTCCGCATCCTGTTGCCTGAGATTACCTTGGCTGGTGTCCCCTGGAGTCCTGGGCCTTGAGGGTCCGGGCCTACTTTGGGCGCATGGTTGTTGCTGTGTTGCCCTCCACAGTGTGCTGGCCTGGCGATGTGTCATTCACAGGGAGGGGTGTCAGATGGGCTGGATACCCCCACCATCCCCTGGGTGGGGTCACAGGCTTCTTTCCAATCAATCCTCTTGATTTTGGGTGCCGAGGTGCATGGGATAGACTGGTAGCTGGAGTGAAATCCAGAAGCCCCGCCTCCTCTGCCGCTGACACTCGTGGATTCCCACCCATGCCTGCACCGTTCAGTTGAAACCCTGCACCATGGACCTCATGTCCTTAACCATTGCAGTCAAGAGCTGAGCCATGGAGTGGACATCCCCCACCATGGAGTTTACTTACTGCAGGAACGTCACCACTGCAGATGCTACCCTGGCAGTGTTGGCCTTGTTGTGTTGGACTGACAGCATCATCTCCTTGGACAAAAGGTGATGGAATTCCTCCAGTTGACCTTGCTGTCCGAGGAGGGATGCTGCCATCCCTTCCTGATGCTTGTGATTCTGCCTTTGCAGTTCCATTAGCTCTGGGAATACCGGATACAGGGGCACATCATTGACCAAGGGACCAGCAGTGTCCTGGGTTCCGGCACCGCCAAGAGAGATAAGTGCAGTGAAATCACACTTTGAGTGATTGAAATGCACTTAGTGCACTTACATCATTTTGAAGTGGTCAATGTTTACAAACATTGGGGCTTCCCCACTTAGGCCACTGATACATGAAGGGATATGAATGGATCAGAGCTGCAGATGGTTTTTACAATATGTCAATCACAGACTACTACTGGAAATCTATTAATGGCTTGAAGTTAGTGAATGTTTGGGAACCCAACGCAGGCTTAGCTACTCTCCTTGGAGTAATGGACATGTGGATCTACAATATAAATATTAAAGCTACAATGCTTCCCAGTGCCCCTGTCTGGATTACTCTCCAATCTCCTGATAGGAGTCCCTTTTCTGAGTGAGGGGATCTGTGGAAGGGGTTCCTTTAGGCAGGAGTTCCCTGTGGGAGACCCCTATTATAGGGGTCCCTGTGGGGGTCCCCCCCCTATTGCCAAGGTTCCTGGGAGGTCCCCTATTATTGGGGTCCCTGGGAGGCTTGGAGGGGTCTGCTAGAGGAGGCATGGGCAGGTGGTACACTGTTGGGGATGGTGGCCTTCAGATAGGCTCGGATGGTTTCAGCACCCATGGCCCTGTTGTGATTGGCCTCGTGTTGAGGAAAGGGGGCAACTGTTTAGGCCTGGTCGTGGGGGCCAGACAATCACGGGAGGCTAGAGCAAAGGGCATTTATTAATATCCCCCTGTCAGCACGCATCATTCATGCTACCTCGTTCATGCTACCAGTGGGGAGTTGGAGCATGGCGTTCAGATCGACGACCGGCACCAATCCTGATTTTTTTCCTGACGCCTGATTCTCCGTCCCACACAGAACGCATTCTGTGTGCCCCGAGACAGAGAATCCCACATCACCTTGGAGGTGTAAGGGGTGGGTGAGGGGGTGCAGCGACAGACTGGAAGTGGCTGGCTGACTTGCCCAGGCTGTGCGAAGAAGGTCATTCATGTTTTTCACACACTGCTGCCTTGTCCTCTCCTGTAGGGAGCTGGCACTTACTAAAGCAGCCATAGCCACCCAGGCGGGAGTTAGTCACCTTACTGGTGGGACACCTTTTGGAATGTGGGTAAAGGAGGTCCCGCCTCTTCTGGATTCTATCCAATAGTCTGGGAAGGTCTCCGAGAATCATGGAGCTGGTATTCTGGCTGCCATCACCTCCAATGCACCTGGAACAAGTGCTGTGCAGTGCTGGGGAAGCATTAAAATGGATCTCCCCACTGATTGCAGTGATTAAGTTTCCCCAGGGTGGAACGAATCAGCAGGAGCCTGCCAAGAATGCAACGTGATTAACATGAAGAACAAAACTTTCGCTTCAGAGGGTGAAAATTCTGTTAGATATGTGTGGCGGGATGCAACAGTTCTTCTCACCAGAACTGATACTTGCCCATTTTTTGGTAAGGTTCTGCCCCCGCGCGAGTGGAATTTTTGATGGTATTCCTGTGAAGTACTTCAGGAAGCTTTACTACATTAAACTCACCAAATGAAAGCAACTCATTGTTATTGAATTCAGTGTTTCTTGCTAAGGGCTGTATCTTTCCTTTCTTTGGTTAGGTTTGTCATTATCTAAAATTGTTGTGTTTTATCGTAATGAAATAGTCTTACTTTGCGTTTCAACAAATTTGCCTGGGGTTGCCATTGACTATTCAAGATCACCATGTCAGAGCCAATAACCTATTTCCCACTAAGCACAACATAAATGCAGCTAAAGGGTGGCCTTAAATCTTCTCATTTAAATATAATGTCCAATAGCATTTTAACCTTCATCAATTGATATTCTTTTAATAACGTGTTAGCCATTGAGTGAATTGACTCCTTCTGGAGCTGATTCTGCTGCTTCATACTATGTTAATGTGACACTAATTGGCCCTAATTGGACAACCTCACTCAGAAAGTTAATAACTATTGATGATCTGAGAATTAGGAATGTTGCAGGGCTGGAGAAGTGGATGTTCAGAGATTGAGTGAGAGTACATTGAATTCAATACCTATCCTCATCTTCTTGGTCTCTTTGGCAACGATAATGTGAATGGATTTGAATTTCTGTCATAAAGATGAGGATTCCCCTCATCAACACCCCCCCTCCACCCTCTCTCTCTCTCTCTCTCTCTCTCTCTCTCCCCCCCCCCCCCCCCCCCCCCACCCCCCCCCCCCCCCCCCCCCCCAAACACCCTACTCCAGTTTGGGGATAATAATGATGAATGCTGTGCAAATTCATCACTCCCGCCGCTTGTCAATGGGATTTCGCCGGGGAACCCACTGGAGCGGGTACGCTGCCAGTGGCAACAGAGAATCCTATGAGCCGGAGAATTCCGGCTAATATTGTGGAAATTACTTTTTAAGAATTCTGGTCTGATTATTCATTGATATGTAACGCTACAAATATAAACTGTTCGCAGCCACCATCTTCACTAGCCTCCAGTGGTACAAATTTGCTCACAACACTAATATTTTATAGTTTTATGTTTATAATAAGTTTAATAAGTTTAATATTTTATGCCAATATTTTATATTCCAAAGGGATGTGGAGGACTCTCAAATCAATTTGGGTTGTGAAGGAAGATCCAATCACGGCCTTCAAAAGGGAATTGGGGAACCACATGAAGGAAAACAAAATGCCTGCTGACTGAGAGAGGGCAGGGAAGTTGGACTAGCTAAATTGCTCTTTCGGGGGCTTTATGGACCAAATGGTGCCCTTCTGTGCCATAGCTATTCTTTGATTCATTTTATGATGGTGTGTTGATGTAAATTAACTGGGACCAAACATTACATAAATGTGGTTGGTGTGCATCCAGGCCCAACTGAACAACAGTAACTTGCCACTGAATAGACAGGGATAAATTATAATAATCTTTATTATTGTCACAAGTAGGCTTACACTAACACTGAAATGAAGTTACTGTGAAAACCCCCTCATCATCACACTCCGGCACCTGTTCGGATTCACTGAGGGAGAATTCAGAATGTCCAAATCACCTAACAGCACATCTTTTGGAACTTGGGGGAGGAAACCGAAGCACCCGGAGGATACCCACGCAGACACGGGGAGAACGTGCAGACTCCCCACAGACAGTGACCCAAGCCGGGAATCGAACCTGCGACCCTGGCACTGTGAAGCAATAATGCTAACCACTGTGCTACTGTGCCACCCATGCAGTGGATCCTTTATAAGACTGGTTCAGTTGGACATTATTCACTTTAATATTTCCATCTTTAAAACAAAGGCAATTGCTTTGTCTGGTTAATTTTGATTTTAAATTGCATGGCCATTATTTAGGAGAATAAAAAAATTTTTGGAGACGATAATTAATGCTTTTAAAATTAAATGTGGTCGATCCGTTACAGCAAAGGAGCATATTGTTCAGGATGTAATTGAACAATGCCAGATCATCATTTCTGAATCATTTTCTCTGTTAACTTCAGTTAAAGACAGTACATCCTATTGTTTAGTAATTCTAGTGTGGAGGAATTATTTGATTTTCCCTAAGAGGAATTGATTTAATTAGGATTACACCAGATGGCTTATGCTCGGCACTGTCAGTGAATCATTTTAGTAATTCCCCCCTCCTTCCGATAACACTGTCTAAACAGGGTTAGTTGCCTGAACGCATTCAACCTGCAGGCAAAGATGAGGGGGAAGATTGTGGCAAAGTCTGCTTGTGTATATAATAGTGTCCAAACTCATCGCCAACTCTACAGGATTGACATTGGGAAGTAGACAATCTGAGTACTTAGTGCCGGTTCAGCTGCTTGTTTCCATTTCCTGCTCCTGTTCCCATTCCAGGGAAAGGGGTTTCAGCTGTGTTCAGATTAAACGGAGCTCTGAAATTCGATCCAATTTGCAGTGCAGTAAACTTGGATCCCAGATCTTTTTCCAAGCTGAATTTAATCTTCCACGGGGCTCCAACCAGACGCCATCTGAGCACCTTTTGGCCTCCGTCCAGCCAGGATTTGCAGAACTATGCAGGCATGTGGCTGGATTGAGTCAGCATTTTGCCATTTTTGTTAATGTGTTGTCTCTGATCCAAGCACACGTTCTGCTAATTCTGTCCAAGCCATCGATTAACCCTGTCCAAGTACCACAAAACGGGAGGTATTATCTACCCAGCCTGGAGATGTCTCACAGCTGCCTGTAATGCCAAGTTGCTAGTCAGTTATGTTGCCAATTTTTAGTCTGAAGGCAAATCAGAGTGACTTGCTCACACACCCAGTCTGAGCTGACTAGGTGAGCTTACTAATAAGAACGGGGTAAGAGCTCTTTAGCTGAAGGATCAGTGTACAGAACAAAAGGCAGTGCAGAGGCCTTCAAGCTACAAATGCGTCAATTTCGGCATCCAAACACATTATTGAATTTGTATGAGATTCCTTTGAAATTTTAACAAAGGCAATAACCCATTTGAAATAAATGTTTATGCCTTTGTTAAAGAAATACTTTATATTGCACCTTTCACAACATCAGACTATCTCAATGTGCTTTATAGACAATGCAGTATTTCTGAAGTGTTGGGTCGCAGACAAAAATACTTCATACAAACTTGTTTGGGCAGCATTATTTCACAACGTGCGAGTCTGAGGCAATGTTTTGAAATGCAATTATAAAATATTTTCAACTACATTCCCATACCATTTTGTGTGAAATTAAGGATTCAATAAGTGTATTAAGTGGGATTTACTAATGAGAAAAACAAATATTTTCTGAGGTCCCATTGATTCCCAGAGGCTGCTAGTTATGCTCTTCCTCACAAGAGCAAACACTCATCCAGCATCCACTCTATCAAATCGTTTCCTAAATTTGAAGATCTCTCTGAGGTCACCCTTCAGTCTTCTTTTCTCAAGAAAGAGAACCGACCTGTCAATTTTTTCCTAAAAGTATACTCACACATTTCTGATATGCTTCTTGTCAACTTTCTCTGCGATCTCCCATGCGTCTATATCCTTTTTACAAGATAATGCCCAGAACTGCATGAAGCACTCTACATGTGGTCTAATCAAGGCTTTAGTGAGATAGAATAGCTTATAATGTTCAATCTCTCCTTATTTTACTTGTTACAGTTCTACTGCAGTAGAGGGCTTTTAGCAATGTAAATTGTTTTTAGAAACCAAAATGATTATTCACTGGATCTATGCCATTATATAATGGAGACTTTTAATAAGAAATAATGGCCAGAATTCCCCGGCTGATCGCTGGCGGTGGAATTCTCTGGTCCCATCGGGAACGCACCACTGTTCGCGGGTTTTCCAGTAGTGTGGGGTGGCTTCAATGAGAAATCCCATTGACATCGGCGGCAGCAGAGAATCCCACGACCAGTGATCGGCATGCTGCCTCTCACCAACGAGAAACACGTGACTGGGAGGCTGGAGAATCAATGCCTTGTATTATGCAGACTCGATGGGCCGAATCACCTCTTTCTGCACTGTAAAGTCTATGATTCTGTTATCTTTGTATCATTGAACATTCAGTTCTACTAAAGGTGAAAGAAAAAGGGGGAAGAGTCCTGCTCCTATCCTGAAGAAGAGCAGTGGATTCACGGGCACTTGCTGTGAGCTTATAGGCTGCTGCATTTCCTACATTACAACAATGACTATACTTTAAAACCTCTCCATTGGCTATAAATTAAGCACTTCTGCTTATCCTGTAGTCATTTTTAAAAATTATAAATTTAGATTACCCAATTATTGTTTTCCAATTTAGCGCGGCCAATCCACCTACTCTGCACATTTTTGGGTTGTGGGGGCAAAACCCACGCAGACTCAAAGAGAATGTGCAAACTCTACACGGACAGTGACCCAGAGCCGGGATTGAACCTGTGACCTCAGCGCCGTGGGGCAGCTTTGCTAGCCACTAGGCCACCGTGCTGCCCTTTATCCTGTTGTCATGAAAGAGGTTATATAAATACAAGACTTTCTTGCAACCTTTGAAGCAGGTGTGTAAATGAATATCAAGAAAACAAAATCCAATAGTTCAGACGAACATGAACAATTTAGATTTCTACACTTGCATTAATAACATTGTAGATAAATTGGTCTTGCCCGAAGATACTGAAAATTCAGTAGGATTTACTAATTACTGAAAAGGTAGGAGGATAAATTAATTAAAGGATTATCTCAGGATTTGTCAAACATTTAATAATGAGTTATCATTACTTTAAATGTCACTGTATTAATGAGACAATTTTTTGTGCTTGAACCGTTCAACCTTGCAGTAGCTATCTGGATTATTATGCCTCTGTACTAAAGCCACTTATCTGTACCTGAACCCTTGAAATACTGACACCCCTGGAGATTCAGAAGTCTCATTAATATTGCTTGTTAAATGTTTCTTTTCTTGTTTGCACTTGTCAAGATTGTGTTGGGGGTTATTACACAGGCCGCTGCTGTGACCACCTCAGAGAGCTTTAGTCAGAGCTGTCTGATGCCAGAAATCAATAATCTTGTGAGTTATGCCCTTTGACACCACTCAGTAAGGACCATTGTCCACGGAAGGTGAAACGGCAATCAACAGTGAAAATTGTTTTAAATGACACAAGAACTTTTGAGCCAGTCATGTCCAATATCCTCACCCAAGAGTCTCAATCAGCCTGCAGTTTACAAGCAAGCTTCCACATTTGATTTGCATAGCTGAACTAAACTAGAAAAAAGAAACCCCAAACAATTCATGAATGAATCTGAAATGTTATCCTGCGGGGCAAGGCCAGACTTATTATACTAAAACAATCAATGCAGCAAAGGTAGGTCTTGACAGATGTACACTTTAGTGGTGCATATCTATTACACTGGAACCTGCCCTTTCAAAAATTGTAATGTAATGTACATGGGAAATCTCAGCGAGCACTGAAAGTTAAGGCCCTGTCATCTACTGTATTACTTTGCTAACTTTACATCACAAATGCCATTCTCTCAGCTTTTGTTCAAATTCCGGCTTACTTAATTTATCTTGATGGATTGAATGGCATTTTCTCAATCCTGCTTTCTTATGTTCTCCTTGTTCTAAAAGAATGAAGACCATCCCAGCCCTTGTTCAAGCTTCCTGATACTTACTGACCCAGATCTTTTAAAATGACTGAGATGCTTTTAAGGTCGTGGAAAATGAGACACGATTAGGCCCAATTTAAGATATGTAATCATAGAATCTTGCAGCATTTGGCCCAATGTTTCCGTCCCCATTCTTTGAAAGAGCTATCCAGCTAACCCCACTATTCTGCATTTTCCGCAAGGCCCTGCAATTTTCGCCCTCTTCCATTTTTTAAATCCATGGCATGTCCGTGTGCCCTTGAGGCTCAGAGGGCATTTAAGAGCCATTCACATTTCTGGGGTTCTGGAGTCCCCCGAAGGCCAGGCAAGATACGGATGGCAGATTTTCTTCCCTTTTTCAACAATCATTTCATTCGACTTGTAATTCCAGATTTTTATTGAATTCAAATTCCGTGGTGAGATTTGAACCTCGGTCCCCAGAGCATTACCCTGGTTCTCTGGGTTACAATACCACTATGCCACTGCCTTCCCCTTTCAAGTATTCCTTATTGAAGTTATTATTGAAGCAGCACAATCCAGATCATAACAGCTCACTGAGTTTTTAAAAAAAATCTCATCTCTCCTCTGGCTCTTTGGCCAATTACATTAAATTCACGTCCTCTGGTTACCAATCCCTCAGCCACTGAAAGAGTTTCTCTCTATTTACTCCAGCAAAACCCTTTATGATTTTGAATGCCTCGATTTACATGTAAAATTTCTCTTTAAGTGCCATCAATTAAACTTGGTTAACATTCAACAATCAGATCGCTTCAATAAACATGGTTACGGTGGAGCACATGTGTGGACCGTAGCCCGTGCAGCAGCTGTTGTTTTAATTCTTGCACAGGCCCCACCATTAGCAAGAGCATTACATATCTGTCGATTGCTTATTTCAGTGCCCCAGAGTCGGAACATGCAGAACCAGGATAATTTGACACATCCTATTAAGCTGGGAAGCTCTTCAGAACTGACACTAAGCCCCAGATTTGGATTTGCCAACTCATTTTGGTCAAGCAATTTCCACCAGTAGCTCGATTCAATCTGAGAACACACTGCTGTCAATTTCCCAAACCATTGCTGTGGAATTAACATCGGGAATACCACAGTCTGCATTGGTTCTTGCTGCACACAGACAGCGATACTAATCTTGTTGAGCCTGAATAGGACTTTTTGCATCATAACCGAGTTAGAAACCTGGCAGAAAAGTGACCGAAAAAGCTCTTGGCGTCCCCATTACCGGAGAACAGACAAACAGTCCCGCTTGTAACATACAAAAACAGAGCCAGGATTTCCGACAAAAATCCATTGACTTTCGTGGGACTGGAGCTGTGTGTGAGGCTGAAAAATCCCAGTCTTAGGGGCTGAAAGAACAAAGAACAAAGAAAGTGCCAGCATTTGGGTTCTAGTCCATCTCTGAACCGCATGGTCCCTCTCCCACTCTCTCAACGTTTGAACTGTCCCTCAGTCTTTGAACAAGCTTGGTTACCTGTCCTCATATCTGTATAGGTGACACAGTTTCAAACTTTGACTGATATTGCCCCTTGGGATATTTTAACATGCTATGTCTTCTATTTAAATGCCAGTTGTTGTTATGTTTGAAAGTGCATTGGAGCACTGATTGCCATAACTGCATATCCAGGTGTGCATAATATTCCATCAATTTTCCTGCAGGTATAATCCAAAATGCATGCAACTGCGGTTTTCTGTAGGAGCCCAGAAATAAGTTAGTGAAAGAGGAGGCGGATCAAGGAAACTTGATACTTTTATATTCAAAGAGCTCGAGGTATGATCCTCCCAGAAAAGTTGGGTTTCTAACTATTTACCCGGTGCATTTCAGGGCTTTGTGGAGTCTGCTGAAGTCTGCCATTCAGCAAAATGCAGGGCTGGATTTTACATTTTGCCAGGGTTCCTGCAGCCCCTGCCTCCTCCTTATGAAAAAGTTGGTATTAAGCCGGTACAAGCTCCAGCAAGTTGCCCTGCAGCTATTTCACACTCAGAGGGCATCAATTGGCTCAGAACGAGACTTTCGCCCTCAAATGACCAGCACCTCCCTAGTGACCACTGCTGGGACTGCATCCAGTCCCTGATGGGGGTTGTCACTGCAGCTGGATGTGGAAGGAAGTAGCGACAGGGCTATGCTAGAAGGCCTTGGATTGGATTGGATTGGATGTGTTTATTGTCACGTGTACCGAGGTACAGTGAAAAGTATTTTTCTGCAAGCAGCTCAACAGATCATTCAGTACATGGAAGAAAAGGGAATTAAACAACATTCAAGAAAATACAAGTGGGGTGAGGGGTGTGAGGGCAGGGCTACACATTCACGTGGAAAAACTTTGGGAGAAGAGGGAGGACAGATTTTGGTGCAACCCTTTCCAACCTGTAGTCCGAGGAGTAGGACGGGTCAGGCTTCAAACTTGGCTCTGGCCACCATCCATTGAAGGAAGAATTGCAGTGGGGTGGCTTGAGACCCTTAAGTGGCTATTAGTTGGACTAAGTGTGAGTGCACCATCCGATGCCTGCCCTTTTGTGCAAATAATTGGGGCTGGTCGATAGGGGTTGAGAATGGTGCCCATGACATGATGCCCAACTTTACCCCTCATCCTCCTGCCAACACCCACCTCCTGTATGGAGTGTAAAATATTTTCCCCTGAAAGAGTTGAGCTATTTTATGCATCAACAAAGAATCAGCCATCGGGATTTCAATAGAACTTTACAAAGTTGCATTCCTTTCACAATGCAGATCTTACCTGGATGATGTTAACTCAGCAACTAAAGCTTCTTATGACACAATGGTCTCACCTGGCAGTGTCTTCTACATTCACACGATGAAAACAAAGGCCTAATATTGCACCTTTCTCTATTTCCACTGCAGCCCAGAGGCAGCTCACTGGGTTGAGGGTGCGCCCATTTAATTTATTTCCAATAATTTTCAATGGGTTCGGAAGGGATGACCGTGGGTCAGTAGCATCAGATTAAAACTTTGGGACAGTAATCTAGCCTACCCTCTTTGATACACTGATCGACCTGATCTTTCAAAATTTTAACACACACTTAACTGGAAAGAATGTTGACAGTCGATGAATGCTTATTATTTATGGCATTCCATTCACCGCTATTATTATGAAGAAGTTTACTTATGTAAAATAAACAGCGTAATGCCTCAGTTAAAATAGCAGACAGTGTAATGCCATTATAACGTATTAAATGTTTATCTGCCCCTCTTGCTCTTTTGACCCTGTCTTAAACGTTTATTTTCTTACACTGGAAATAAACAGTCTTGCACATCGCAGCCATAAAAAAATAACTGAAGTGCAGGAACTGCCAAAGGGAGTTGAATTTTGCATTCCTAACTGGGGCTGATTGTCTTTGACTCCAGATTGGAATTTGCAATCGTATACTCTTATTGATTATTAATGTCACTTAACACATTTCTCTGTTGATGTTAACCACTCCAATACAGATGGTGTAAGGCTCCCTGCATGGTAACAAAGGGATCTCCACTGTAAGCTCATAAACAGACTGGAAGTTACCAAACACCATCGAGTGCAGGACTCCCAGACCAATGGGTCGCATCACATCCCACAACAGTATTGAGTGCAGTGAGTCAGTTAACGTATTTATGGTAGTTGTGGGATTAGTTGACAGGTTTATCCCCAAGGAAGCCCAGTTTGTTATTGATGTACAAAGCCCCAGAATATAGGCAATGGGTTGAGGGTGCAGGTGGTGGTGAGGGGTGGTGGGTTGCAGGGGGTGGGTGGGGTGGGGGAGTGACATTCCCCTCTGGTTCCTGCCACTGGAACTCCACTAGATTTGGCAGCAGTTCAAACAACTTCATGCCGTCTCCACTCGCAGCATTTTTCACTGTGAGTTATGTCCATGTTCAATACGCCCATGAAAAGATAGGTTCAGGTATTAAAATAATCCCTTCGCAACTAGAACGTCGGCTATTCAGCCCCTTCAGTCTGTTGCACCATTTCATTTGATCATTGTTGATCTGTATCTTGATCTTTTCTTCCTCAGTCTGGAATACCTCTTGTTGTCCACAGCCTTTTGGAAGAAAGAATTTCAGATTTTCACATTCCATTGCACCCTTGCATGGTCGATCTCAAATTTGTCCCCCTTGTTCTAGGTTTCCCCAACTGAGGAAATATTTAATCATTTCAGACACCTCCATAGATCACCCCCACCCAAACTTCCAAACTCATGGGAATGCAAGCCATGTTTATGAAACCTGTCCGGATGATCTAACCCTTGGAGCCCTGGAGTAATACTGATGAGCTTGTGCAATCGGGCTAATATATCTTTCCCTCGGTGTGATGCCCCGAACCAAACAGATTGCTCCAGATAGTGTCTTACCAAAGCTCTATACAACTGAAACGCAAGTTCCTCTCCTTTGTATTCAAATTCCCTTGCAATAAAAAACAATATTCCAAGAGCCTATTTCAACCTATTTTGTACCTATGTACTAACTTTTAATTATTTACTTACCAGGACTTCTAAATCGCATTGCCCATCCATAGATTTTAATCTCACTTGATTCTGTGGATAATCTGATTTATCTTTCTTGAATCCAAAATGAATGAATTTTTGCTTCAGTACATTGGACACCATCTACCATATTTTTGCCCAGCCACTTAGGGCTGGATTTTCACTATGGGAAGATTCCCGATGCCTAACTCCGCTAATCCAACTCAGGAGAAAGTGCCTCAAATCCTCAGATTTTCATTCCTGGAGGATGGGTGCCAACAGGAGTCAGCCCAGCACAAATCAGAAAGCACAAATTCAAAGATAGCCACAAGGGCTGTCAGGTGCTGAGACTAGATAAAAGACCTACCTTGCTGCTTTAGGACTTCGTCAGTAAAAGGAAACCAAACTCAAAGTAGCCCTGTAACCCTCATTCATTTACCCTGTCCAAACACTACATCCACGCTCCATGTCCATCAATGCCAACCTATGCCCCACTACCTTCCCCACATCCCCTCATACCCTCCATGTCAACACACAACCCTCCATCTATTCACAAGGTCATTTCTGGCTGCCATTTTCTTTTACACCATGTTGACTCACCTAGAATTCACCATAGATGGATCAAAGAAGTCGTGGTGAGATGAAGTAAATAAAGTTCCAAATGTCTATTGGTGGTTTGACTATATTTTTAAAAAACACTGTGATTGAGAACACTTAAATCACTTCAAGTAATTAGTCCCTTATGACAAAAACATTTCCTTCAATTACTTAATCCATTGTGATAACATACATTTGCATTCATACCCCTTCATCAGTGACAGCTAATCTCTTTATAAGTACTTGGAGCTTTCAATCAAACACTCCCCCACAACCCCTGCCTCAATGTGATGAAGATTGGTTCCTGAAGCAGTCAAGCAGCACTAACTTTCATATCAACAATCAGTGAAATAATAGCAAGTAGTGATTTTTTTTTTAAATTGCAGGCTGGGTATTTATTTTACAAAAAATTTAAAGGGCTTTGAATTGAAATAACTTGACAGTTTGACAATTGTACAAAGCTTATCTACTTTTTGTGCACATTAACATCTATTTTTAACGATTCCAAAGGGTGCTTAACTTCTCCAAAAGGAGCACCTGGCTTTACCAAAAAAGGTAACTTGACATCTCTAAATAGCTTTGGCAGGTTTAGACCTTTTCCACGAACATCTAAAGCCCAAGAGTTGAGTTTTGGACATCCCAGTAACAAAAGTTTGATCAGTTTGTAGGCATGTACAGCTGCCTTCATGAACCATGGATTTGCAAAGTATAACTGCCGCCATTTCCACCATTGGCCCCTCACTCCTCAGCAAAAGTTGCGGGTGTCAGCTTGGAGGGTGGGGGCTAGTGGGACATTCAGAGTCAGGGTTCCAAAGCCATTTTGTCCCAGGCAAGGAACGCTTGTGTTATAACAAGAATAGCACTACGAGGTAGCAACAGCCAGACTCCCCTTTAGCCTTGCAGGTTAGGTATTCCCCCATTAAGGGGGAGGGGGAACGCTCATTGTAGACCAATCATCCGTGATATAAAGTAGGCTGGTTTTGGCACCGACAAAGGCAGCACAGTGGCCCAGTGGCTAGCACTGCTGCATCACAGCACCAGGGACCCGGGTTCAATTCCAGCCTTGGGTGACTGTCTGTGTGGTGTTTGACCATCTCCCTGTGTCTATGTGGGTTTCCTTTGGTTGCTCTGGTTTCTTCCCACAGTGCAGGTTAGGTGGATTGGCCATGTTAAATTGACCCTTAGTGTCCAAAGATGTGCAAATTAGGTGGGGTTATGAGGTTACAGGGAGAGGGTGGGGGTCTGGCCCTAGGTAGGGTGATCTTTCAGAGAGTCAGTGCAGACAGGATGGGTCATATGGCCCCCTTCCACACTGTAGGGATTCTATGGTTCTAAAGGAGTGACCTGACAGAGAGCTGCCGTGTGGTGCACATAATAGTTCTTTTAAATAAAACTTTATTTCTTGCTGATCTACACGGTGTGGACTCTATTGTGGCCTACAAAACCTTGCATCCCAATGAAAGCACAGGCATTTTATGTACCATTGCAGCCTCCTACTCACCTTTACATAATTTACTGTGCCTCCTAACATAAGGTAGTCTCCAAACTTGCTCTACATTCCTTGCTTCAAATCATTGATTTGTATAATAAAAAGCTGACCCTCCAGGTTCCTGGGTATAAAACCTCTGGAGGCCCGAGAAGGTAAATTAAACAGCATTTAATAAGTTGTCATAAAGTAAAGGCCGCAACGCAGCTTACAGCTCAAAGGTCCCAAAGGGGACTGCCAAAAATGATGGTCCCAGTCCGGGCAAATTTACGAGGGCAGCACTGCCCTCTCACCAAAGATGTTTCCATGGTGACAATCTTGCTGATGGCCAGAAATGTACGACATCCATTACCACAGGCTCTACTAAATGAACCTCACAGCATTTGAACCTGGCCACTACCCTTCATTGGACGGCACTCCTGGTGATGGCTTCTTAATTGGCTGCCTCCAGCATGGTCACATCAACTATCCTTGGCCACTTCTGATTTCCAGGCCTGGGTTTCTTTCTGACACCCTGCCCAAAAAAATTCAGCCCAACAAGTCAGTAATCTCAGATCAGGAACCCATGTTGACCTTTAAATCAGCTCATACTTGTTTACCTGCTTTGTCCTTTCAGTCCGTGATAATAAATTCCAGTAGCTTGTCCCAACCAAAACCTGTTTTTTTGAATAACCTGGGATTCAAGCAGTAGGTTTCTGGAGATTTGTCTGTCTTGAGCCCACCTTTTCCTCTTCTCCCATTTTTCATGACAAAAATGTATATTGAATCTAATAATTTCTTCTTGATTTTTTTTAGATTTTCTTGTGCCTATTTACTATGAAAATAGAAGTTTGCATTGCTTAAATTTAAAATCTTGGCCTGTGACTCTTGCTTCCCTTCAAATCTGACAGAACATTTTATCATATTATGGTCTGTCTTGCACAAACCTACTTTGCAGTCGGATTGGAAACTGATTCTGGTTCTTAACTAATCACTAAATCTAGTATAGCCTCATCCTTGGTGATTCTCATTAGTTCCAGAAAACAAAACTGAATACATTTCAATTGTCTTTTCTCCTGGAGCTTTTCCCAGTTTATGTGAAAATTACCATCTTCCATTAAAATCATGTTAATTCTGCTACAGTTTTCCCAGATCTTGACATGTACCTATCACTAAAGGGTGAATAAATAATCAAGCCTCTATTTCTCGGGTTCCTTTTTCTGAGTTGGCAATGATGATGCTTTTTCGATTCTTCACCCTTATACACTTCATAAAACTTCGACCAGGGAATTTCCTGTCATCCTCCAACCTGGGATAACTTCATACATGCAGTTCCTGTCATCAGTCCGATAGTAACACTGGATGTTAGGAATGTCAGTACGTTTCCTGGCTTGCAGTGTTGCGATGGAGCATTTAAATCTGACGCTTCGAGGGAGTGTAATCATTCACAGAGCAGTTGAACGACACACCTTCTGCCCAGGAAATTCAAAGAGATTGCCAAAGAAGCTGCTCTCAGCTAAACGAAAAGTGTTTAAAAGCAGAAGCCATCAGCTCATCTTAAAACACAAGCAACAGTAACAGAGATGACAAAATTCAATCAATGCCGATGGACTCCAATCCTGCATTCAAGCTGATCAGTTGCTACAGATGACCTCCAATCCCAATTATAAAAGATGAGTTTCCTTGCGAAACTCTTAACAAGCCACCGACGCAATTGTGGTGAGAAGCTAATGTCAGCTCAAAATGCTGACAATTTTTTTGGTAAACTAATTTAAATAAAATTAAGAAAATGTAGGCTCGTGGGGCCTCCACAGTTCTGGGATGTCCCACGGTCGAGCTAAATGTGTCCTCCAGCCCTGGCACTGCTCCCAGCTGCCAAATAATGAACATATCTAGCAGAAATGCTTGGGAACCCAATCTCTGCGACATGAAATGGCATGAAATCTCTGGCTCTCTTTTACAAGTGATATTCACTTCTCAGCACTGTGCATTTTATGATGTTCTGAATAACCAGGTTGCTGCAGTGACCTTTAGGAGGAGCTCAACGCACTGGCACTAATTTTTCTCATTGCCATCTTGCAGAGCATTATTTTTCTGTTAAGAGATTCCCAGTGAATCTTAGTGTAAAAAATTATTTGTTATCCAACCACTTTACACCAGCTCCTTTATTTTCAATGAATTTTCGTCGTCCTTCTGTCATTTGCAGCCACAGTGGGATTGCACATTTTCATCTTGCCAAGCAACCTTTCTCATCTCAGAGCACAGCAGGAGATTTGTACAACCAGGTCCCACAGTGTAAGTCCATGCTGAAATAAAGATTATTGCTATGTTGCAAAGCCAGGCTATTGTTGAATGCCTGCAGGCTTGTTGATTTGCTGTTAAATTCTCATTGTTCCCCCAGGTCTACATTCCTATCATGTTACAAGTTTTTCTCTCTCACTGACTGGAGCTTTTTTTAAACTGCCATGATTGCCGACTTCATCTGTTAAAATTTCAATTTTGCATCGACCATCCAGTTTTCCAGCTACCTGGTATGCTGAGTATCTTGGACCACATAGTTTTAATTATTAATTCCTGATGCTTATGTCTTAAGGGTTCTATGGGTGGGAGAGAGGGGGGGGGGGGGGGGGGGAGGAGCCTGTTTTTTTAAATATTGCATAGCAACTCAAAGAACAGTAGGTGTTTGAGATAAATCAGATTTGTTTTGAAAGTGTAAGATTAGCACATGCTGCAAATCCATTTGATTAAGACTCAATTGGTTTATGCCATTCATGACAAAGGGTGTGATAACACAATGAACGTCAAACAGAAGATTGCGTTGCTTGTGGAGAACGCATCGAACGGTCTCCAGCACTTGCAAACTGCTGAGAGAATATATAATCATGTAACAGATATGACAGTGCCATTGTTTCTCTATCCAATATACAAGTTGCCTATAATGCAGATGTTTCAGTGCGTGATGCATGCATTTCATTACATAGCGTGTGTGCGTTTACTGTGTGATGCATGTGGCTGTGTACTTTGAATTGTAGGACTCCCAAACAGTTGTTCATGCTGTGCCTAGCTGCCCGTCTATCTCTGGTCCTCGTGGATGTATTAGAATGAGTTAAAAGAGGCATAAAACATTTTTGCTCAAGTCAGTAATTTCAAAGGGTATGGATTTTTGAAAACTACACATGGGGGAGGAACTCCAACTGCTTTGTGATGGGATCCCTCCAGACATCGAACACCACACCAGTGCCCCCCTCCCCCCCCCCCCCTTCCCCCACTACCGCCTCCCCCCCCCCCTTCCAACCCACAGACGTTCTGTGACTCCCTGACTGAAAATAAGTCACAGGTGGAGAAACTCTGCAGCAACAATAAAGTCAGAAACAGTTTGGCACAATCGTAACTCTTTCGAAAATTGGCCACATTCTGCTGTTATTGAAATAGACTTTTTCTCCTTGGGAGGGGGGAGGGGGAGTGTGGGACACTTGCAGGTTGACGGATGAATTGTTGCTCGTGGAAATAATTTTATTTCTGCCACAGCTATTGTCTCAACTTGGTGGCTAGCCACAAATTAAAATATTTAAATTACTCCAAATGACAAGCTGTTTCACCTTGTTCAAAACAATAGAATTATGAAAATGAAATGAAAATCACTTATTGTCACAAGTAGGCTTCAAATGAAGTTACTGTGAAAAGCCCCCAGCCGCCACATTCAGCGCCTGTTCGGGGAGGCTGGTCCGGGAATTGAACCATGCTGTTGGCCTGCCTTAAAAGCCAGCTATTTAGCCCTGTGCTAAACCAGCCCCTCGTCACGCTCTCCACTTGAAGAGGAGTAAATTTAAAACTAATCTGCGGAAACATTATTTCAGTGAGCGAGTGACAAATCTATGAAGCAAACTGCCCAGGGAGATGGTGGAAGCAGTTAGTATTGATTAATTCAAATGCAAGTTGGATCAGTTTTCAGAAAATAACATTTTGAAGTAAAGTATTTGAATAGTTTTGAATACTGTGAGATATGACATGCTTGGGAGGAGCAGGGGATTTTGGATTAACCTCATGCCTGGGTCTGTTGTAGGCTAATTGAGTGGGATTTTAACAGGTAACAGTGGTGCCATTAACGATCTTCAGAGAGAAAAAAAAGCTTGATTAGGTAATAATTAACAACTAAATAGTTTTTAAAATAATATATTTGAAGGAGAGCAGTTGTTGGCAATGTATCCCAGCATTATGCCAATGGCATTATTAATAATGCATTCACCTCCCCAGCTTTCACCTGCACTTAAAGGGTGGCACGGTGGCACAGTGACCAGCATGCTGCCTCACAGCACCAGTGACCCGGGTTCAATTCCAACCTTACCTGACTCTCTGTGTGGAGTTTGCACATTCTTCCCCCCCCTGTCTGCGTGGGTTTCCTCTGGGTGCTCCGATTTCGTCCAACAATCCACCAAAAATGTGCAGGTTAGGTGGATTGACCATGATCAATGTGCAGGCATTATAGGGATAGTGCGGGAGAGTGGGCCTAGGTAGAGTCCTCTTTTGAAGGGTTGGTGCAGACGTGATAGGCCTAATAGCCTGCTTCTGCACTGTAGGGATTCTGAAAGGCTCCAATCCCATTCCAGAATAATGTATGCAAGAAGCAAGGCTGACACTCCGATAACACTCACAGAGTGCGGTGCTGAAAATGAAAAATGAAATGAAAATGAAATGGAAATCGTTCATTGTCACAAGTAGGCTTCAAATGAAGTGACTGTGAATAGCCCCTAGTCGCCACATTCTGGTGCCTGTTCGGGGAGGCTGGTACAGGAGGCTGTTGTCTTTCAGAGGAGATATTGGGCACAATTCTCCGGCCTCTTTGCACTCTCGCTCAAGCGTAACGTGGCTGGTGAATAGTGGGAGAGGCCAAAAACGTGATCCGCCCAGGCCGCCAAACAGGTTATGATATAACCAGCCTGCTCTCATCGGCGATATCAGGATCTCGCCATGGCATGATGAGAAACCAATTATCACCACTTAAGCCCCATTTCCATACAATTATCGAGAATGACCACATATCCAGCTGCCTCCCCAGCAAGTGGTCAAGCTGGCGCCGACTAGTTCTCCTATTGAAAAACGTGAACCTGGCAGAAGGGCTTCTATTGGGAGTGGAGGAGGTGAGTAGCCATCTTTGCTCACAGTCAAAGAGACCAGGGGTGCTGGTTTTGCCACCCTAGTGGGCGGCAGGGGGTAGGGCCCCCCAGCTGGGGATGAGGGACCCTCAGCAGGGGTGGGCTGCCATGGTGGAGTGAGCAAAGGGCAAACAGTGCGCAACCACTCACGTCACCATCATGCCAACCCCTGGATCATGTTTACTCATTCCTGGGGCAACATTTGTCCCTGCCCATCTGCCCAACGATCACCCATTACCCCCACCGACTGTTGAGGCCTCTGGCTGCGCGGCTGAAGTATTGCCAATAGGGAATTGGTAATCATGGTTAAGTGAGCACTTCACACATGCCAAGTGGATACCCGTGGGTGGGCGTGCCATGTAGCATGTGGGTGTCATTGCTAGCATCCATATCACACCTTGATGCCTAGACACTATGCTTGAATACTGCGGGAGGCAACATCACACATGCAACATCCGAACACCCAGGGGATGAGATACAGCTCCGGGGACATGTCCTTGGCCGCAGGGTGGGTGAGTGACACGGGGTGGGGGGAGTGCCTGGAGGGATGGGCAGAGGGTCCGGGGGTCAGCCCGCATTGCGGAAGAAAGTGACAGAGGCAAGCTAATGGTTGTGCAGAAAGGAGTTTAATATGCTGCACAATACGCCATTCCCGTTGATGCCATTCGCCCAGCCTCCAACCCCCCAGCACTATACCAGAACTGCCCCTGGTACAGCCCCCCAGTACCAGGGCACTGTCCGGATACTGCCAGAGTGCTGCCGTGCATGTGCCTATCTACCCCCCCCCCCCCCCCCCCCCCCCCAGGGTCTGCATTTACCTTTGAAATCTGTTGTAAACCTCATTGACGTAACATCACGTGGCGAGGTGAAAATCTGAATGTGGGGCAATGATACCACGGGGAAGCCCACTAGTGATATTGAAATGTATTTAAATGAGGTTTCTGACTTTCCTGGCTGTGAACCATTACGTTAGTGGCGGATGGGGGGGAATGATCACGTTGTGTGATCTCAGCACCAGGATCTCATTTTCAGCCTCTCGCGAGATTTTGCACCCCTGTCCCATTTACACCAGTGGCAAACAGGGGTGCAAAATCCCCCCACACATTCATGATGTGACCAAAGGAGGAACAAAGCCTTCAGTTTTGTAGTTGTTCATTTTTTCTAGTTCTAAACTCAGTATTGCAATTATTTGTTGTTTTGTCTTTGCTGGCTGAGAGTGGTGGATTGTGGGTAGAGAAATTGTGTGAAGAGCATTGTATTCTTGCAGCGGAATCCTCCGATTTTCTTTCCATTAATTTAAGTGCCAGGGCAGTCAGGCTGGCTCTGTAACATGTACATGTACAATACTTCCTGCCAGAGTTACCTCATTGCTTGATGCCCAGACAGTAATGTTCCAATGGTATTTATGGAGATGAGATTAGGTCCCATAGGTGTCAGTGTAAATGTGGACTCCGCAGCCGAAGCTTTTAGAGAAATTCAGATGTGAACTCGAGGCCCCTTAAAACTATAAAATCCCACTGCTCACAGAGGAGTGATAAAAGGAAAAGAAAAACTCACATTTCTATAGTGCCTGACACCACTGATTGACATTCCAAAGCATGTTGCAGTCAGTGAAGTACTTTTGAAGCATAGCCATTGTTGTAATGCAGGAAATTTGGTACCCACGTTGCGCACAGCAAGATCCCACAAGTAGTAACGTGATGGTGGCCAGACAATCTGTTCTTGTAATATTGAGGTTTAAGTATTGAGGGTTAAATATTGGTAAAAGACAACTGGGAGAACTCTGCTGTTCTTCTTCAGTATGTGGGTGCCATGGGATCGTTGCCATATCTGCCCATGCAAGCAGATGGAAACTCAGACCAAACCTCATTTGAAAGGCAGCACTTTGGAGAGCGCAGAATGCCCTCAGTACTGCTCCTGTGTGTCAACCTTGATTTTTGTGCTCTCGCCCTAAATTGAGACCTAACTTTGGAACCGTGTAACTCAGAGGCAGGAATGTCACCAACTGAGCCATGGTTGATGAAGCGAAACAGGCAATGTTGATTGACTGCCTTTGTAAAATCCCGTGTGATTTTCTGTTTCATTGACGTCAACCAAACGGAAAGCCAAGAGAAGTGCATTGGAGGTGGCCAATTTTAACCAACTCCAAATGTAGAAGTTACCCTCAGAGTTTTATATTAAAGCACTTTCTGGCCCTTTCAGTTTTTCCTTTCAAAACTCACGCTAACTTGGGTTAGCTATGTGGAGAGGCCGATTAAACTCGGATTGTTTTCATTAGAAAGACGGAGGTTGAGGGGTGACCTGATATTGGTCTACAAGATTATGAGGGGCATGGATAGAGTGGATGGGCAGGCACTCTTTCCCAGGGTGGAGGGGTCAGTCACCAGGGGGCATAGGTTTAAGGTCCGTGGGGAAAGTTTAGAGGAGATATGCGAGGCAGGTTTTTTACGCAGAGGATGGCGAATGCCTGGAATGTGCTGTCAGAGGAAGTTGTGGAAACAGATACATTAGCGGCGTTCAAACCGCATCTTGACAAACACATGGATAGGATGGGTAGAGAGGGATACAGCACAAGGAAGTGCTGAGGATTTTGGCCAAGGGTGGTATCATGACCGGTACAGGCTTGGAGGGCCAAAGGGCCTGTTCCTTTGTTGTATTGTTTTTTCTTCTTTGTTCTTCGTTCATGTCAGTTCTGCCACTGTCATTTTTCGAGTTAAATTTATTCTTGGCAACAAGTATAGAATGCATTGTGCTAAAAAGATACCATTGTGAAAACAAATGCTGACAAAATATTTCATGCAAATAGGTTCACCTTCACTACAAGTTTCTTATGATTCTTACCTGGGATTTGGGCATCGTTGGCTAGGCCCAGCATTTATTGTCCACCCACAATTGCTATTGAGAAGGTGGTAGTGAGCTGCCTCCATGAACTGTTGCTGTCTGTGTGGTGTAGGTGCAGCCACTTTGCTGCTAGGGAGGGAGTTTGAGGATTTTAACCCAGCAACAGTGAAGGAATGGTGATATATTTCCAAGTCGGGACAATGAGTTGCTTGGAGGGGGTATTTGCAGGTGACGATGTTCTCTTGACGATGATTGATGATTTGCAATGGACATTGCATCCTTTAATAAGTACTATCCTCATTGCAATAAATTTGGCAAGCTTTTTTTAATTTAGAAAGGGAGAGGAAGCAATAGAGGCATCGCCGCTGAAGATGTTGGATTCTAGTGTTTCAAATAACAACATTAGGACATAAGAAAAAGGAGCATGAATATGGCCCCTTGAGCCTGCTCCATCGTTCAATAAGATCATGGTTGAAGTTTTACATCAATTCCACTTTCTCAGTCCATCCACATATCCCTTGATTCCTTTAGTGCTCAAAATGTATCGATCTCAGTCTTGAATATACTCATCGTGGAAAGAATTCGAAAGATTCAGTTCCTTTTGAGTGAAGAAATTCCTCCTTCTCTCAGTTCTTAATGCCTGACTCCTTATCCGGATACTGTAAATGAGTTCCAACTTCTCCAGCCAGGAGAAACAAGTGCTCAACATCTGCCTCGTCAAGCCCTCAAAGTATCATTCATATTTTTGCCTTTATTGTCCACAAACAGAAAAAAAAAACAAAGTTTGTCAAGCTTGATTTTTAAAAATATCTTTTCATAAGTGAGTTCCACAACCCACCTCGGGATATTTTGGCTTTAAAGTCCAACGGTGATAAATTTGAAAGAATAGAGTTTTGTTGGAAGCCTCCTGAAACGTACTTCTGTGAGCTTGCACTGTGAGAGGGAAGCTTCCCCTGTCCATAGTGCAGAAGGAAACTTGGAATGCACACTGCCCATGATCGTCTGAGCATTACCAGAAAATCATGGAATCCTGACAGTGCAGAAGGAGGCTCTTCGGCCCATCGAGTCTGCACTGACACTCCAAAAGAGCACTCCACCCAGGCTCACCCCCACTCCCGCAATCTAACCTGCACATCTGTGAACTCTGAGGGGAAATTTATTATGGCCGATCCTCCTAGCCCACACGGCTTTGGAGTGTGGGAGGAAACTGGAGCACCCGGAGGAAACCCATGCAGACACGGGGAGAACGTGAAAACTCCACAAAGACAGTCATCCAAAGCTGGAACTGAACTCGGGCCCCTGGCGCGGTGAGGCAGCAGTGCTAACCACTATGCCACCGTGCCACCAAATCCTTTGAACTACGCAAAAGAGTTTCTCAGTAAGTCTGGTTAGCCCACGCAGCAGGGAGAGATATTTCAATTTCAGGTTCATGGGTTTGAACCTACTGCTGGGGAGGCTGTGTTTCTGATACAGTGGAGGGGACACGAGAGTGGGTGGTGGGGTTGGTTCTAGATAGTACTGACAGAGAGTTGCCTGAATGGCCTCAGTTTATGCTGTAAACTTTGACAGGAAAACTGGGTTACTTTGTTGCTCGTTTTGGTGAGTGTGCTTTACACTCAATTGGCTCTGTTTTATAACCTTGCTCTAGAGTCGTCAGGTATCTTTATGATACCACCACGAGGTTCAAGTTCAAGTGCTGATCAATAACTCAATACACCAGTTAGTAAGGTTCAAATCAAAACACATTTGTATATACACAGTCAATCGCTACTCATGCATAAATACTACAAAACTAGACTACTTCTACCACTAAAGGCCAATACTTAGCTTTTGGAAAAGGAACCCACTGGGTCAGGGAACAATGGCCTCTTGTTCGGTCCTGAGACTGCAAGCTTCCAGCTGGTACGGACTAAGGGTCAGGAGCGCCTATCTCGTAGCATGCGTTGAATGGACACTTACTTGTTGGTGCAGCTGCAAGGCAGTCTCTCCGAGTTGAAACTCACGGTCGAGTTCTTTGAGAGTTGCTAAGAGGTCTGCTAAGAGAGATCTGCCAAGGGACTGAATTGAACTTGGGGCCTCTAATTTATAGGCCCCAGGGGCTTCGCGCCCTTTTGGGCGGACCCCGTACCTGACTCCAATCGATTGGATCACGTACCAATCGATCAGTTTGAATTCCCCATTACTGGGCTGTTTCCTGATCGCTGGGCGGTCCTTGGGTGCTCGTTAGCTTCTTTTGACTTGGACTCCTGCTGGCGCCGAGGAGTCTGGTTTTACCTTCGTCATCCTTAATTGTATCTATTGTGCCCGGGAATTGCTCATTTAATATGTATGGCTGCTGGTTTCAGTGCTGTCTGCTTTCTGCAGACCGAATACACAGAAGAACTCTGCAAACTGCTTGTTTTCTGATACTGTCCGTTTTTCCCTGCGTTCTTTGCGAATCTCCATTTTAACTCGGGAAGTGGCCAACCCAGGTGGCTACAACTTTAAACTTGCCAGTGGGCATAACATGACCCTCTGTAACTTAAACCAAGAACAAACCCATGTGACACCTATCATCAATAGCAGATGGCGCAGAGTTGAGCTTGGGTAGTCTGAACCCTCCACATTTTTTTGGCCCCAGTTAACCCAGTCTCTAATAGAAGATTAAATTAATTCTCAGACCACCACTGACTGAAGCCCATTTCCTGTGATGTGACAAATACAGGTCACCTCACTTAGGGACAAGTCAGATAAGAGCTAGCTCCACTTAACAGCAAATTTGATCCACGAATGGATTTACTTTGTTGCTACATTCATTTCATTGCTGATAAACTCTAGTTGAGAGCAAGTGTTTCCACCTCAAAACATGTTCCTTTTCCATTCACCGCTTACTTCTTTAAAACAGGTGACCCCCGCACCCTTTTTCCCCCTGCAGAACATTAATCACCCATTAATGACACAGTCACATAAAAAGCCACAAAGTGTATTAATTACTTATCCTTAAAAGGCAAGAAGAGGCTATTGTGATATCTTAAATCTTTTATGCAGACGCATGCCAAGGCTTTGCTTCTGGTGTGTCAGTTAGCTCATAGGTTGTGTTTTATCTTTTTATTTTTTGCAAAATGCAGTGCTGTGCTTTCACAGGTTAAATGCAAGTGATTTGGGTCCAATTACACCACCTACCAGACAAGACAAAGTGAAGAGATGCTGTAACTGGGGATTCTTGTTTGGAAGAATTTTTAAAGCACATATTGTCGGAGAGTTCAATGGTAAAATTCAGGGGATCTTCAGAGTTCTGGTCCTCAAATCAGATGGATGAACTAATACTTGCTTTTTCGATAGAATAATAAGTTTTTTAATTATAACAGTGCCTGCAGTTTAAAAAAAAACAAAGTATGCCATTGGCTGTAAAGAGCAGTGGGACATGTTGAGATTGTGAACGATTCTATAGGAATTTGAGCTCTTTCCTTTCTTTCTCTCACTTTCTTTCCTATAGGAGCTTGACCGTGCCATATATCTTCTCTCCTAGAGGATCTCAGCCTAGGCCTGTTTCTGCATTATTCTTCAGGTAACTGATAGTCAACAATCTCATCTTGAATCTATATCTAAAAGTTTCCTCAACATTTTGGAGAGGCGGTCATGTCAGGTACTTCAGCCAGAAATTGACTTGATCCGGCCTAGAACATAATGCACCCCTGTACAGCCTTGGTTCAGTGGGTAGTGCACTGACCTCTGAGTCAGAAGATTGTGGGTTCAACTCCCACTTCAGTGCTGGGAATTTCCATTGCGGGCCTAAGTCCCGGGGCAGGAACTAGGAGAAGAGCCCAGTGGAAATTTGTGTCAAATTGTGTGATGCTCGGCTTATTAATTAGGCAGTCAGTGTTTTCCCGACGTATTGCATGGTGGCACAGAACATAGAACATAGAACATAGGACTGGATGTTGCGCAGACTGGATGTTGCATGGTCCACCATTATATTCAGGTGCCATATTTAGGAGGTGATCAGACATCAAGTTCTTTGATGAGAATCCATCATAGAAGGAAAAGATAGCCCAGTGACCAATGACGCTTCCCTCTATGTGCTACTCAATTCAGTGAAGACCAAGAGGCTCTATCCTGAGCATGGAAGGAGACCAAATCATGTGACCAATCCTGCTTGGGAGGAAGTTGCCAGTGTGATCAGTGCCCACGGCCACCACTGGAGGACTGGCTTGCAGTGCGGGAAATGCACCAGGGTAAGTGCATCCTAAACTACTCACACTCACCTCACTGAATGGTACAGGAGGCATGAGCTCAGTGACAAGTGTTTTGTTCTGCTCTTAATATAGCATAAGCTGCTTCCTTGATGTGCACTCTGACAAAGGAAGGTTCAGACTTGGAGATATTTTGTTTGAACTGTTAACAATTCTCCTACTTGGATTCGACTCTCCCGTTAATCCTTCTATAGCTACTCAGACTGACGAACCAGTCTGCTACAATCCAGGTGGTGGGTGTGATGTGTTTCAAATCAACCCTGTGTACACACTGAGAGTCTCCACTAGAAAGTGGAAGATCATGTGTTCTGGGTTGGTGTAATGCCCTCCTGTGGTAGTGTCACCTCTGTGTGTATCGTGAATGCCCATTGGTCATGTCCTATCTTACTGACCTATTGGTTGAATGTCTGTGTGTCATGTCTCTGGTGCTCCCTCTAGTGTCTATCTAGTCTATGTGTATTTACATTAACCCCTTGTGTATTTTTCAGCGATGCATATCACCACAACAAGAGCATCATTTACGCAGCCCATGCATAAAAGAGCTACTCAAGGTGATAAAATTATAGAACATGATATAGAACAGTACAGCACAGAACAGGCCCTTCGGCCCTCAATGTTGTGCCGAGCCATGATCACCCTACTCAAACCCACGTATCCACCCTATACCCGTAACCCAACAACCCCCGCCTTAACCTTACTTTTATTAGGACACTACGGGCAATTTAGCATGGCCAATCCACCTAACCCGCACATCTTTGGACTGTGGGAGGAAACCGGAGCACCCGGAGGAAACCCACGCACACAGGGGGAGGACGTGCAGACTCCACACAGACAGTGACCCAGCCGGGAATCGAACCTGGGACCCTGGAGATGTGAAGCATTTATGCTAACCACCATGCTACCCTGCTGCCTGTGGTTCATAGCCACACTGCAGTCCATTTAGTCTGCAGGTAGAGGGGCCACTCCTGGACCTTGACCCTTCTCCACAGAGAATTCATGGTAGGAGGAGGCAAGGCCAGCCAAGCTCACCAGCATTCAGAAGACTGCTGAGGAAGAGGCATCTGCGCTGTCAAAGTTAGATGACAAATGTCTGGGATCAGCCCTGCATGGGATGCTAGAGATGCAGCGAGCAACGGGGGATCATTAGGCAGAAGTGGCGGAGACCCTGAAACGAGTGGCAAATGAGGTGGCGGTGTCTGTTGGCCTGTTCTCTGATTAAGTGTTTTTCACCTGTACGCTCACCTCTCCCCCCCCCCCCCCCCACCCACCCATGATCTACTATTACCTGAAGACTTTGATTTCTGCCCTTGCAACCTCCCCTCCCCCCTCCAGCCTTCCCTATCCCCACCCCTTGACCACTGCGACGTGCTTTCCTCCAGTTCCCAGCGCTGAGTTTCGGGCCGCTGGAGCAGTGCCTCATCTGGCCACTGCTGCGCTGTTCCTGGAATGATGAGAGATATGCTGGCCAATATGATTGGCCGACAGCTCTCCAAAGTGGGACATCATCTCAGTGACGATCGGAAACCCCGCCTTCTGCCAATCGACGTCCGTTAGTGTGTGAAATGGCATCAGGCCTGCTGGAGTCAGTGGCGGTGTGTTCCCCGCTGACTTGCCATCCTGAAAATTCTGGCCTTGGATTTCCAAAAGGTATTTGACAAGGTGCCACACAAAAGGTTAATAGACAAGATAAGCGCTCATGGAATGGGGGTTGATAAATCAGCATGGATAGAGTATTGTTTAATGGACAGGAAGCAGAGGGTTGGGATGGATGGTGCATTTTCAAGTTGGCAGGCTGTGACCAAAGTGGGGTGCCACAAGGATCAGTGGTGAGGCTTCAGCTATTTACAATCTATATTAATGTCTTAGCAGGCCTCAAAGTCCATGGAATGGCAATCACCGTCTGATCGATCGCCCCTCTGCCCCTTTTTACAGAGCTGTACATTTCTCACAGAATTATCTAACCTGGGCCTGATGAGAAATGTGCATCACAGCAGATCTAGAGACCTTCTAGTGCAGGATAGCAACATCAGGCGAATGGAAGCCACTGCTCCCTTTTTGCGTCACCAGCTGCCCTAAACCAGCTAGGTTTAAAGATTCCAGCTGCTTTGATAAGCCAGGGAGAAGATAAGTGTGTAAAGTTAGTGGGCGAAGGGTTAGAGTGGTAAGGGGGGGGGGGGGGGGGGGGGGGAGATGATGGGGGTAAGGGAATGAGTGGTCAGGGGACACAGTGGTCATGGGAGTATCGGCCACTTGGGTGGTCAGGAGATGTTGGATGGTTGCAGGAGTTCAGGTCAGTGGGGGAGGGGAGTGTTGGGTGGTCAGAGTAGCAGTGGGTAGTTAGGGGGTCAGGCATGTGGAAAGGTGGTTGGGGGTTCAGGAAGGTTGTCAGGCAAGTGGATGTGCCGTCAGGTGGTGGGGATTGTTCGGGATTGGGATCAGTTGGCTGGTGCGTGTCCTTGGGCAGGGTGGGGGGATGTCTAATCAGCGAGGATAATCGGGAAGTCCAGTGGAACTCAGGGGGAGTCAGTACCATAGTTTCCCAGAAGTCAGAAGTGTTATTAATCCTGCTAACTTTTCCTGAGTAACTATTGTGCTGAGGGATTCGGAACCATCCATAGTCTCTGATTTAATTCAAAGTACAAGGGGCTGGATTCTCCGTTTTCGGGACTATGTCCCCACGCCATTGTGAAAACTGTGGTCTTTTATGGCACGAAAACTGGCGTCAAAAGGCCACAGATTCACTGCCTTATAGGGGGCTAGCGGGCAGCTGTCGTGGAGCTCGCAGCTCCCGCACTTCCGGATCAGGGTCCGCGCATGCGCACGATGGCGGCCTCCAGCAGCCGCGCCATGCTCCATGTCGGACTCAGAACGCGAAGACCATGGAAATAGTGCCCCCGATCGGCCATTTGCCCAACCTGGACCCCCTGCACAAAAATAAGCCAGTCCCGAATGAGGCCCCCCAGCCCTCCGATCGGCCCTGCCCCGACTGTGGCGGACCCGGACTGAGTCCGCAGCCGCCACGCGGGCATCACGGACGGTAGGACCATGAGGGTCCACACTGTTGAGAATTCGGCCGGTCGGGGACGGAGAATAGCAGGGCGGGCCTCAGGCAATAGCCTCAAGTGGTGGATAATTGGCAAGGCGTACTGCCTGAGTACGCCACTTTTCGAGGGGGGGGGGGCGGAGAATCGCAGAACCGGCGCCAGGCCTGATTTCATGGGCTGCCAGGTGGCACAACAGGGTGCCAGTCTTTCATCAGCAGTGCCAGGGCTCCATCCTGCCCAAAGGGCATGTAGCTTGGTACCTCCGATCCCTTGGGAGACCCCCACGAGTGCCATTGTATTTGGTCACAATTTGTGGCGACCAGTACTGAACACGCTCGTCAAGGTCACTGAGGCGAAGGGGTTGAATCCCAAACCCTCAGGTACCTCAGGAATCTGCACATTAGCATGAAGCTTACTGGGGTCTCCCAGTGGGATTCTCCATTCTAGGACGCCTGGAATGCGTTTCTCCGTCCCTGTGGGGAGCGCAGGGAGGGGGGGGGGGGGTGTCTCCCTATTGCAGGAGTCCCTGGAGGGAGTCTTCTTATTACAGGTATCCCTATGGGGTATCATCCTATTACAGGGATCCTTGTGGGGCGTGTCTCTATTACAGGAGTTCCTGGGGGGGCCCCCCCTATTGCAGGGTTCCCTGTGGCGGTCTCCCTATTTCAGAGGTTCCTGCAGGGGTTCCCCCTATTATAGCGGTCCCTGTGGGGGGGGGGGGGGGATGGACGTGTCTGTTAGAGGAGATGTGAGCAGGCTGTACATTGTTTGGTTGGGGGGGGGGGGGGGGGGGGAAGGGTGGCAGGGTGGCCCTCAGATGCGCTTAGATGTTCTCTACCAGCATTTCCTGGCGTGTTGGCCCTTGCGGTCGCCGCCAGATCCACCGCACCAGGGCCACCATGGTAGAGACCACAAGTGATCCGTGGCCATGTGAATCCTGGCCGTGGGGACTGGAGAAACACGGAAGGCCAGACCATCGGGTGGTAGGCCTACTACATAGATGTAAATGGGTCATTAAGACCCATCTGCATTTATTTACATCCCCCCACCCTGCGCATCGCGGAACTTGTTCGGAGTATCCTGTACGGATTGATGTCCAGTGCCGATTCAGATTTACCCCTGATGCTCGATTCTTCATCCCATCAGGGAACGTATTCCAGGAGAGCTGGGATGGAGAATCCCACCCATAAACGCCCAAAAAGAGAATCCAGCCCATTAACTTTCAGAGTAAAAAAATACTGCGAAGATATTGAGACATGCTCAATATTCAATGGGCAAAAATGACCTTCATACCTTCACTCAGAACTTCATTACTCATGAGTTACCAGGTCATGTGCAGAATATAAATGGTATTTCACGATTCCCCAGGAAATATCCTCTATTATGTATTTGCTGAAGTTAAAAATCAGATCAGGCTTTTCTCAATGATCAAACTGAAGTGTATATACACTGGAAGAAATTGAATTTCCACACAGTTTAGTGTCTTATTAATCAAAGGAACAACAAATGCAAGTTGTAATCTATCACAATTTTTAAAAACTTATCTACAGTTACTTTGCCACTGTCTTTTATACGAACTGCCCTTAAGATATTGAAAAGGTTGGCAGAATTGGATATGAGTACATTATGTCAATAATATTGAAAGTTTTTCATGTGACTCTGACATAATGACTGACAACTTGAGTGGGATAATTAGCTGACAGTAAAATCCAGATCTAATGTCGTTAGTACTGGAATGAAGTGTCGGCTTAGGTTATGTGCTTGAGTCCTGGAAGTGGGCTGGGACCCACAACTTAGAAGGCAAGCTACTGCTTAATCAGCCTCTGCAGGTGTCTTCAAGGACAAGGAGTATCACCATGAACCACCAGCGCCACAGTCAGAAAGTGAAAATGGTTGGTTCTGGCAACTATGTTTTCTTGGGATTATTAACCTGAGCACTCGATATACAATCAGAGATCTCCAATGTGGTGGAAATACTCCTTGGCTCAATTCTCCACAGCCACATCTTCCCCTCTATCAGGGAAGACCTTTGGCCCGAATTGGTAGGTTGCAGTTTTGATTTTTAACTGTGAATGCAGTTGTTCGTATGTTTGCTCTGATGTTCTGCACTCTGTCCTGAACTTCAAAGGGGCAGATCACCAGGAGATTCAATGAGGTGGAGAAGCATGTTGATATATAGAATCATAGAATAGTTACAGCACAGAAGGAGGCCATTCGGCCCATTTTGTCAATGCCAGCCTGATGACACCCACGTGCCCTTTCTAATCCCAAGATGCAGATCCAGGTACTTTTTAAAAGAGTTTAGGGTCTCTGCCTCCAACACCAACTCGAGCAGCGAATTCCAGACTTCCGCTGCCCTTGGCGTAAAAAGGTTCTTCCTCATGTCCCCTCTACACCTTCTGTCCCTTGGTTGTAGAATTCTCCATCAAGTAAAACAATTTGATCCTGTCCATTATATCTCTTCCCCTCATAATCTTGTACACCTCAATTAAATCACCCCTCAGCCTTCTTTGTTCCAAGGAAAATAACCCCACCCTATCCAATCTCTCCTCGTAGATACTTTTCTAGCCCACGCAACATTCTTATAAACCTCTTCTGCACTCTCTCCAGAGCAATTGTATCCTTCCTGTAATGTATCCCAAAAGATACATTTTTTTTTCAAACCCTTACATAGCTTCATCCCTTCCTATCTGGGTAATCTGCTCTAATCCCAAAACCCTTGGAGATATCTGCACTTCTCTAATTCTGACCTATGTGCATGCTCAATTAAAATTTCTCCACCATTGGAGGATGTGCCTTCAGTCATCTGGACCCCAAGCTCTGGAAATCCCTCTGTCTTTCCACCTTTAGGACACACCTTAAAACCTAGCTCATTGACCAAGCTTTTGGTCATCCACTCTACTATCTCCTTATTTGGCTTGGTGCCACACTTTGTTTCATAATGTTCCTGTGAAGCACCGTGAGACATTTCATTACAATAAGGGTGCTATAAATATATCTTAATGTTGTTGTTGTTGCTGTTATAGAGGGATCAATAAACTATCTATTGTGATGACTGCAAACATAAGTGGTCTTTATCTTCCAATAGATTTGGAAAGAAAGAAAATAGCAAGAACTTGCACTTATATAGAATATTTCACAACATCGGGGCCTCACGGTAGCATGGTGGTTAGCATCAATGCTTCACAGCTCCAGGGTCCCAGGTTCGATTCCCGGCTGGGTCACTGTCTGTGTGGAGTCTGCACGTCCTCCCCGTGTGTGCGTGGGTTTCCTCCGGGTGCTCCGGTTTCCTCCCACAGTCCAAAGATGTGCGGGTTAGGTGGATTGGCCATGCTAAATTGCCCGTAGTGTAAGGTTAATGGGGGGATTTTTGGGTTACGGGTATACGGGTTACGTGGGTTTAAGTAGGGTGATCATTGCTCGGCACAACATCGAGGGCCGAAGGGCCTGTTCTGTGCTGTACTGTTCTATTCTATCGAAACATATCAAAATGCTTCATAATCAATGAAGCACTGTTGTAAGATCAGAGACAAGGCAACCAATTTGGTCCCTTAAAGAGCAAAGGGATGTTGACCAGATAACCTGATTTCAGTGACATTAGTTGAGATTTAACTGTGGTCCAAGACATTTTTGATAGCAACCTCAGAGAGCTGGGGAGACCTCACTGTAACAAGTCATCTGAATGATGGCAGCTTCGACAATGCAGTACTACTGCACTGGATGGTTAATTTATATGCTCAGCTCTTTGGAGTGGGACCTGACTCCATGGTCTTCTGCTTCAGAGCTAGGCGTGCAACCCACTGGGCCACAGCTAATCAAGAAAGAAAACTAAAGTATACACTTAACATTGTGTAATTCACATAATGAAAGGATGATGTGGCTGGAGGCTAAAAATCAGCAGAACCATATTATCTGCTTACTGTATCAAGGTATTATTGAAGCCAATGGAACTAAATAGGGAACAAGCCATTCACTGGTGACCATCATTTGTTCTGCATCCCAAACCATGTTCAGTTTCATCTGCACCCCCACCATCCACGTGTCAAAGAAAACAACATGAAAAACAAAAGTTTCTGAATATTTCTAGCTAAATGAACAGATATTGAAAACAGAATCTAAATGCCTCTTGTAGATGTGATGAAGTTGTTGCTTTGCTGGTACAGTTACTGGAATTGGACATCAGTGTTGCGTTCCTAGCTTCTTTACACACTCGCCAGTCACACACACAGGATTGGTAAATTATGGGTAGCTTCTATTTGTTTGAAGACTAGAACTAATTTACATATGCACATTACAGGAGAGCAAACAGACCCACTCTCAAAATTTAGCACAAACAATAACCACCACCACCATGAACAGCAACACAGACCGCCAGTCACATGCTGCTTTACATCCTGGTTCTCTGATGACATGTGTACACAATTTGCACATTCAACATTTCCGAAACTGCTTAAAATGGAGTGCTAACAAAGACAATGGCCGAGTTTCTCTGGCCTGCGTGTTTCATGGCTGCAAGGGGCAACCCTCCGTTGGCCAGCAGTGGGATCTTCTGGTCCCGACGCTGCAAATCTGATTTCCCATTGAATCCACTTCACACTGCCAGGAAACCTGTGGCGGGGTGCACTGTCAACAGGACCAGAAGATCCCGCCAACTTGAACAGCCGGAAGATCTGGCCCAATGTAACAAAATAAATATGACAGTTGTACTTCATTTACATTTGAAAATAAAAGTGTGCAATTATATGGCACCTTATAACTCTTACGTGCCGTACATGTAATGAATTAATTTGAATTTCAATTATCCTAATGGGTGCAATTGTAGCAGCCATTCTAAACTCTGTAATGTGCTGTAGAGAGCAATGAGACAACTTGCTGTTCTCCTTGGTAATGTTGGTTGGGGAAGAATGTTGGCCTAGGCACTTGGAGAACTTTCAGCTCTTATCTGAGTAGACCTCAGGAATCATAGGATTACATAAATGAAATTTAATATATCCAATGTAGCACGGAACTCAGAGGTCGGGCCGTCATTTTGAAAGGGTGCCCCAATCTCGAAGTGAGCTCACCACCCCCCCTCCCACGATGGGAAATGTCATCCCCACACACATGGACACTACCCCACACCCCCCAAGTGAGGACACTCGTTATGGGGTCCTGGGAGTCCCCCCCTCTTCAGGCCACCCCAATCTCCTTTATAGCACCCCCTCCCTTCCAGGATTCCCACCCATCACCCCCTCCAACCGGAGGCCCCTACTTACCGACCCTGCACTCCCGCACCCTTAAAATCCCTCATCGACCCTCATTTCATGGGCATGGCCCTCTCGGCCCCTGACTCTTGGCAGTGTCACCCTGGCACTCAGGCACACTTGCACTGCCATCCTGGCACCCAGGCAGTGCTCCTTCCAGCTTGGCAGTGCCATCCAGGTACCTTGGCAGTGCCAGGGTGGCAGTGCTAAGGTGCCAACTGGGCAGTGCCAAGGTGCTCACGTTCAAGGGGGAGGGCATGGAGCCACCCTACACTAACCCTGACCACCCATGGATCTCCGATAACCCGGGAGACCCTGCGGGTACCGTTCCGCCTGGTCCGCGTTTTTGTGGACCAGCACTGATCGGTGCCCGGCTGCGGCTTTGCTGGGGAGGCTGAAGAATCAATGGTCGTCAGTGCATCCCGGCAGATAGGCCATAAATAGGTTTACGACCTACTTCCGCGAGCGTCATTCGGTCCCGCCCATTTTGGGCGGAGTTACGACTCTGACATCTTGCGAGACTTCAGTGAATCTCGCGAGGCGCAGAGCCTATCAGGAGGTCTGCTGGAGGCCTCTTCCAGGATTCTCCGGCTGTGTTATGTTCTCGCTTGGGCGCAACGCGGCAAGAAAATCACGTCCAATCTCTCTATCCACATTTCATAAATTTTAAAGAACGATTTTGTCTCTTTTCAAGAGAGAAGACATTCAGCCTTTCAATCCTTTCCTGAGATGTTCAACCATGCATTTCTGGTATCATCCTTGGAAATCTTCTCTGCACCCGCTCTATATCCTTTTTGTTATATGGTAACCAGAACTGCACTCAAACCACTGGAACAGGCTGAACACATGGGTTTAGGTCTTTTCTGAATGACGACACCTCTTGATGCCAAAGTGCTTTCTGAGTACCTCACTGAACCACTGGCTTACATATTGAGATTTGACTCAGTGATAACAAGACTGACTCAAGTTGACAAATAAGTGAAAATGCAAATAAAGTTTACCCTATTGCAATTCTGTAGATGAGTGACATTAAAACTTACTGGGGGTAACTTCCCAAATGAAAATTGGATGAGATGTATTACAGGCAGTTGATGCATCATTACCCATTTTGCAAAGCTAGCCCTTTAAAATTTGAGTAAACATTTTGAATGGCTGACTGAGCAACAGAAGCTTGCAAAAGGTCACCATGGACCTGGGCACATAAATACAGTGAGGCTGCTGAGGAATCTTTATACATATATGAAGAGCAAGAGGGGAGCCAGGAAAAGGGTTGGCCCACTCAAGGACAGGGGAGGGAATCTATGCGTGGAGCAAGAGGAAATGGGCGAGGTACTAAATGGGTACTTTCCATCAGTATTCACCAAAACAAAGGACTTGGTGGATGATGAGTCTGGGGAGGGGTGTGCAGATAGTCTGGGTTACATTAAGATCAAGAAGGAGGAGGTGTTGGGTGTTTTGAAAAACATTAAGGTAGATCATTCCCCAGGGCCTGATGGAATCTACCCCAGAATATTGAAAGAGGCAAGGGAGGAAATTGCTGGGGCTTTGACTAATCTCTTTGTATCCTCACTGGCGATGGATGAGGTCCCAAAGAACTGGAGAATAGTTACTGGTGTTCCTTTGTTCAAGAAGAGTGGCAAGGATAATCCAGGAAATATCAGGCTTACATCAGTGGTCGGGAAATTATCGGAAAGGATGTTGGAGATAGGATTTATTCCCATTTGGAAGCAAGGGGAGGTATTGGTGAGAGGCAGTGTGGTTTTGTGAAGGGGACATCGTGTCTCACTAACTTGATCGGGTTTTTTGAGGAAGCGACGAAGATGATTGACGAAGGTAGGGCAGTGAATATTGTCTACATGGACTTCAGGAAATCCTTTGACAAGGTCGTTCATGGCAAATTGGTACAGAAGGTGAAGTCACAAGGGATCTGAGGTGAGCTGGCACGATGGATACAGAATTGGTGAGGGTTGTTTTCTGAATGGAGGGTTGTGACTAGTGGTATTCATAGGGATGAGCGCTGGGACCTTTGTAGTATATATAAATGATTTGGGGGAAATTTAACTGATTTGATTAGTAAGTTTGCGGACAACACAAAGGTTGGTGGATTTGCGGATAGCGATGAGGACTGTCAGAGCATACAACAGGATATAGATTGGTTGGAAATTTGGACAGAAAGATGGCAGATGGTGTTTAATCTGGACAAATGTGAGGCAATGCATTTTGGAAGGTCAGTATAGGTGGGCAATATACAGTAAATGGCAGAAAGTGGTAACGTAGGTGGAGAAGGTAATCAAGAAGGCATATGGTATGTTTACCTTCATCGGCCGGAGCATTGAGAATAAACATTGCCAAGTCTTTCTGCAACTGTATAGAACCGTAGTTATGCCGCGCTTGGAATATAGTGTTCAATCCTGGTCACCACATTACCAGAAGGATGTGGAGGCTTTGGAGGTTTACCAGGATGTTGCCTGGTATGGAGTGCATTAGATATGAAGAGAGGCTGGATAAACTCAGCTTGTTCTCACTGGAACAACAGAGGTAGAGGAGCGACCTGATAGAAGTCAACAAAATTATGATGGGCATGGGCAGAGTGGATAGTCAGAAAGTTTTTCCCAGGGTCGAAGAGTCAATTACTAGGGGACATAGGTTTAAGGTGCAAGGGGCAAAGTTTAGAGGAGATGTACGAGGGAAAGTTTTTACACAGAGGGCAGTGGGTGCCTGGAGTTTGCTGCCAGAGGAGGTGGCAGAAGCAGGGACGATAGTGAGGTTTAACGGGCGCCTTGACAAATACATGAATGGGATGGGAATAGAGGGATACAGACCCCTCCATTGTAGAAGTGTTTTAGGTTAGATGGGCAACATGGTAAACTTGGAGGGCCGAAGGGCCTGTTCCTGTGCTGTACTTTTATTTGTTATTTGACTGGTGAGATACATTGTTACTTCTTGATAAAAGAGGGTGGGGTGGTTTGTTCAGTTGGCTTGGTGGCTAGTGTGTGGTTCAGAATAACACCCACAACACTCGTTTGATTCCCCTTCCAGCTGAGGTAGATGTGGGACTTGCCTCCTTACCCTGTCCCTGAGAGTGGGAGGAAACAGCAAATCTACTACCAACAAAAACTGCCAAGAAAATAGCTTGGAATAAAGTATCAGCAGGCAATGAACCCGGAGCCTTCAGGCAGGTCATAACATGTCATGGAATGAGATAAAGAGATCAAATATTTCTCAAAAAGTTAAAACTCAGTATTATATAGAACATACTGTACATAAGGAGGTCATTCAGCCCATCGAGTCTGCACCAACCCACTTAAGCCCTCACTTCCACCCTATCCCCCTAACCCAATAACCCCTCCTAACCTTTTTGGTTACTAAGGGCAATTTATCATGGCCAATCCACCTAACCTGCACGTCTTTCGGTACTTGTGGGAGGAAACCGGAGCATCCGGAGGAAACCAGGGGAGAACGTGCAGACTCCACACAGACAGTGACCCAGCAGGGAATCGAACCTGCGATCCTGGCGCTGTGAAGCCACAGTCCTATCCACTTGTGCTACCGTGCTCCCTATAGTCTCGCTTTCCATCAAATGTTCAGCATTATGATATCTTTGCACTAAATCACTCATATTTGAATATTTGGGGGCTGAAGGCGGGTTATGTCTTCTGTGAGAATAGTTGAAACTTGTTCAAAACCAACAGGGATCAAATCAAGCTTCCAACCTCCCACCTTCATGAAAAGTATCAGCCCAGCCCAACATATTGAAGGATATAATGGAGAACCAGAGAAGGGTACTTCCTGGTATAGCATAGAGAAATTTCAGAAGCATAACCACTGTGAACATTTGAATTGCAAACATCCAAGAATAAATTTAATTCAGACCAGTTTTGATTCTGAAAAACAACTGGAGCTCATTTTTGAGAATCAATCGATGCTATCAAATAGACAGACCCATGCCTGTTTCATGTCCAGCAAAGTGTCACATTTTTTGTTGTGAAGGCAAAGCATTTAAATAAAAAACAAAGAGAAAGGAAACACAATCATTTCCTGCTGGTTTTCTGCCCTTGGGGAGGAGCCAGACATTCAAAAGTAGCTGCCAATTGACCCTCCCCCCAAATTGACTTCAGGTCATGCCTATTTATACAAATTAGACCTTGTGCTTTAAAGGGACAGGCTGGATTACACACAGCTCCACTTAAGTGGTAGAATAAATATATTGTGTGTTAAATAACTCAACACTGTTATGAAACAGCATATCCTGCAGTTCAGCATAATGCATTGGGGATCAGTGAGGATGAATAAAGGACAGGACAAAGAAGGACAGCTCTCCAGAAGGGAAATCTTAAAAGAACACCTTAATGCGCTTAATTAATGCTTTGCAGGTGTCAACGTATTTTGAGTTCCGTTTAAAGTTATGCTCCGCCTAGCAAAGTTCAATGAGATAGAGATTTGGAATATGGTGCGTGCACTGGGAAAATGTTGACCATTTTATTATATTTTTATCAGCGGGGCTATTTTACATAATTAGGGCCAATTGAACTTTCATCCATGGGTAGGAAAAAAAATAAACAGGCTGCATTTTATCGTTCATCGGGCATTAAAAACAAAAAACAAAATCACATTGGAAGCATGGAAACACATTTACTACTAATAGGTAGAAATGCACTTTTGACTGTACTTAATTCGGAAAGGTAACATGGGCTATTTCTCTTACCCGTAGTTCTAACTAGGTATTCCATTGATGTTGGGCTAGAAATGTTGGCGGTATTTTCATATGTTAGGACTGCAATAAATATGAATTTCTAATTTGAATATTCATTCACAGATGTTTGAACATTATTATAAATATTCACAAACAAGTTCACTGCCATTTGCAGAGTCCACAGTATGCACTGTACCCTAATCAGAAGTGATGTTTCAATCTCTACCTGCATGCAAACATCACAGATGGCCATTAGGAAATCTCCAGGATTGTTTCCATTATGATTAAAATGATCCCAAAATACACAACTATATTACTCTTATTAATACTGGGAAACTAGTGATTCATTCGGAATAATGTATGTTTGCACATTAGTTTAAGATGCTACTAACAGATGTACACTGAAAGCATATTACTAAAATCTTTCATCTGCTGAATGCCTTCTTTTATCCAGCTCTATTGTACTCCATTCACATCCCTTGTGTGTCCTTTTGTTTATTATCTCCTGTTGTGTGCATAGCTCACAGCCTCGGCAATCAGTTTTAGAGGAAGTCCAATATCACTAGGTATACAGATTATGAAAAAAAACAAGCCCTTATCAAATGAAGAATTGTGGAGAGAGGTCAGGTGCAGATAAACAAGAACATAGCACTTCTGAAGGTCAGGACCCCTGTAAGGTGCCTCTTGTTATGCCTGACCTTCAGATTTTCATCATCACTGCTCCTGACAACTTAATAATGTTGAGGTGCAGGATTCATTTTTCCCGTCGGAGAGCTGGTGTTGGCCGCCCTTTCCTGATTATTTCCCTGCACTCCCAGCTGCCCTTTACAGGCCAACCATAACTCCATCAATCTTGCTCTTCTCACCCTGCCCGTTCTCGGCTTCATGCTCTGCAGATAGATTTGACTCTTTTTTTTTTGCATGAAGCAGCTGTCAGTATTTGCTGAGAAAATGGCCTCCCACTGTCTTAACATCATGCTGAGATTAGCTGCTTCAGTAGTGGAGCTTATGGCAGCCTGTTATCTGTCTGACTTCCTGAGTACCCTATCGGCGAGGCAAAAATCTATGGAGTTTCATCTGTGAGGTTTCTTTATACAAAGTGCTTGAATGAGGGAGGGAAGGAAGGGGAGAGAAATAAAAGGAAGGAAAGAGAAAGGAAAATGAGAACATGGATAAGCACAAAGGGAGAGACAGGAAAAAGATAAGATACAAAGATCAGACCGACAGCCAAGGAGGATTTTGATTTTAATGCTTATTAAGTTCAACAACTTAAAGCACATTCTTCTCACCTCAAAAGCACAGAAATGGACAGTGATCTAACAAATGCAGCTTTGTTAGGAGGGCTATTAACAGCAATAAAGTGGGATGAGTTTGATTCACAGAGTGGATGATCTTTTACGCCAGTGTTCCTGGCAGGACTCGTGCGATTGCAGTTTGCTCACTGAATGAGCACAATTTGTTACAAAGATTGCCGAAGTCACTGGAGAGGATAATGCGACTGGCACGCAATGACTAGATCTCCCCCGTCACCCCACCCCCACCCCCCTCCCAATTAAGTCACTTTCGACTAATAAGATGATGTGGTGCCCTTTAGACACAGCCTTCACTGCTCCCGGCCTCCCACTTTATTATTAAACACAAGATCAGCCAGCTTAAAAATTAACCATATGGCGCTGCTTGTAGTTCGTTGATTTAGGTCCAAACCAGGACATGATCTAATGGATGTATCTGCAGAGGTGCTTGTACTGATGACACAAAATGTGCACAGCATTTCTTTCACAGAGAGGCATTTACCTCAGAAGAAATGGATGGACATATTTTAAAATTTCACTGGATTGTTTTTCCACATTTGTCATTTTGCACATTTTCTTAAATTACTAAATGTTTTTAGTACATAAAATAGGAATTGTAACAGACATTCCAGAACTAGGCAAATGCTTTTCGTTTTTAATCTACTGATCCAGAATTTGCAAGGTAATTAATGGAGAGTTTAATTTGCATGCAGTTATTGGTGTGATAAGCCAGCTATTTGTGAGCAAGAAGGTATACTCCATGGGCAAAGTTCCCACAAAGTGGCACATGGAGGCCACGTGGCCACAGAGCCTGGAAAGCATCATAGAAGCCTCACTCTGTTAAACGTATCACTTGCCTTTCCTTTCAGCTATGAAGATAGGCAGGTCAGATTGGGGTTGTTTCCTAGCAGAGAAGGCTGAGGGGGGACCTGGCTGAGACGTACAGCATTTTGAGGGCCATAGATAGGGGGCGGGATTCTCCGCCGGCGTGATTCTCCATTATGCCGGCGCTCGGGGGTTTCTTGTCAGCCTGGGGCTGCCCCACATTGGGAAACCCCATTGACCGGCTGGCTTAACGGAGAATCCCACCGGCAGGTTGGGGCAGAAATGTGGCGTGGCGGGGCGGAGAATCCCGCCCAGGATAGATAGGAAGAAACTTTTTACCTTGGTTGAGGGGGTCAATAATCAGGGGGCATAGCCTCAGGGGAAGGATCAGGAGATTTAATGGGGATTTGAGGAAAAACAATTTCACCCAGAGGGTGCAACTCACTGCCTGAAACAATGATGGAGGTGGGAACCCACACAACATTTAAGGAACATTTAGATGAGCACTTGAAATGCCATAGCATACCAGGCTACAGACCAGTTCCTGAAAAATGCAATTAGAATGGATAGGCACTTTATGGCCATCACATATATGATGGGTTGAATGGCCTCTTTCTGTGTTGTAAAACTCTATGGCTCTATGCGAACAGCCACACAGTAATATTTGAAGGTGTTACAAATTGAAAACAATTGTACACGCAACAATATTTTCAAGGAAACATTGCCCATGAGTTTGGAATCATCACAAATTGTTGAACAATTTGTGTTGCTCTCCCATTAGCCTCACAATAATGGCAGCTCACCATCATCCTTCAAGGAAGTCCCCAGAAATTGCTGCATTTACAATTCTAAAATGAATTAAACTTGACACTAAAAGTTAGGGCTGGTAGTTAACAATATATGGAACCTTTTGATGATGAAATTTATGCTCTCCCAAAGCTAGTCAACCTTATTAGCCCAGACATGGAACAACTGAAATTGAGAAATCCTTCTTGCAGGTAGTAAATTGTTCTTAAAATTTAGGGTTTTGTTTCCTTATTTTCCTTTTCTCTTGTTAAGAACCCCCTAATATTATTGCGAGAGTATCTCAAAACCTCAAAGGGTAACTTGAAACACTGGTTCTTAGCAGTGTATATTTGTTTGGAATAATGTGAGGAACAATGTACAACCCAGTGAGGAACCAGGACCGGGATTCTCCCCTACTGGTGGGGCGTCAACCACTCCGGCGTCGGGCCTCCCCAAAGGTGCGGAATTCTCCGCACCTTTAGGGGCCAAGCCCTCACATTGAGGGGTAGGCCCGCGCCGGAGTGGTTGCTGCTCCGCCAACCGGCGCGAACGGCCTTTGGCGCCACGCCAGCTGGGGCCGAAAGGGCTCGCCGGCCTGCGGAAGTCCGTGCATGCACCGGTGCGTCAGCGGCTGCTGATGTCATACCGGCGCATGCGCAGGGGAGGGGGTCTCTTCTGCCCTCACCATGGTGAAGGCCATGGTGGGGCGGAAGAAAAAGAGTGCCCCCACACGCAGGCCCGCCCGCCGATCAGTGGGCCCCGATCGTGGGCCATGCCACCATGGGGGTACCCCCCGGTGCCAGATTGCCCCGCGTCCCCCCCAGGACCCCGGCGCCCTCCCGCGCTGCCAATCCCGCCGGCACCAGAGGTGTTTTGATTCCCGCCGGCGGGATTCAGCCCGATTCCCAGATCAGTCATTGTGTAAACAATTAATAAAGAATATTTATTAAAGTAAAAGAAATGTTTCAAAACACACAATAAAAGAGGCTGTGACACTTATGTATATTGTATACGTATAACTAAAGACACCTTTTATCTGAAGTTACCTGTTGTCTCCAAAATTTAGTTACATTCCCTAAACTCACTGAAACACTCCTTTTCCCAAGCAACATCCAATTTTAGCAACTCTATTTTGGTCAAATCCAGCTAATACTTACCACACAATATTGCTTAGGTGACCAAATCTGGGAAGACATATCTTCCTGGTTCAGCAAATGTACTAAACTGCATCTTTTAGAGGACACTATCTGCAATCTGTTGGGGCTCTAAATGTTAGATGGAACAGGCCTCCATAGCTCAGATTATGGATGGACCATGGATAGACCATAGGTGGCCTACTTGACTGTTGGATGGAGAACTAGCCTACTCCCCCAATGAGGGTACTAGCAGTTATCCTGTTCAGTCTCTTTGTTATCCCACCCTGTGGTTTCAGCTGTCTACATCTTTCAAATTGCTCGCCTTTAGAGGTTATCATTTTTACAGCCCCACTGATCTCTGGTAAACAATGTTTATGTTGTGGCCATTTGTACCTCGATGCCTCTAGATGCCTGCTTATCTTGTTACTGGGCAAATTGCATCTCATTATTCCTTTCATTGCCTGCTAGTCTTGTTACTTGTCTTTACTTGTTTTCATCTTAGGTTCATTGTTAACCTTGTTAATTTCTCAAATTCCAACACTTTTTTTCTCAATTTATCCTATGCCCACCATTCCTCTTTTCCTTCACAAACCTTACATCTCATTGGTTAAGGAGATAGACTATAGTTCCATCATTCACCAAGGTCATTATCAACTGGCACTTCCAGCAATTGATAGTGAAAAATATGTTCAAGGTGAAGGGTGAACAAAATTGTGATGAACAGAACACACTGGGAAAGACTCCATTCCAGCAAAATCTGGACTGTTAAAGCAGACACAGGCAAAAGTGCAAAAGTAGACAATTGAATCTTACTGGGGCTGAAAATTTCTATCTGTTTTTCATTTGCTACTGACAATTGAAAGTTTATTTTAATGTTAGTGCTTGCACAGTTTGTAGCTGAATGCAGAATCTTCTCCATTTCTCATTATATTTTCTCTGTTATTTAAATGACCCAGCATGATACTTCATTCTGCAGCTAACTATGCAACCCTTATCGTTCAGGCTCCATCAAGTACTTGCTTAATCCTGTGAAGACTTGTTCACTACTTTTGTTCCTCATCTGCAGAAAGCCATCATGTCTCCCACTGTCCAATTCACCCAATGACCTGACCAGGTTATGAACTCAAGGCATGAAGAATTGTCAGAATGAACACTATTAATTGTATGTATGCAACAGTCAGACTCTTATTGAACAATCAAATAGCAAATAAGGGATGAAACTCTGTTTAGGTGCTCCTTGCATGGCATGGTCCTTGCAGGGAGCATTGGTGTGGTGATTGTAGACACACAACTCCTAATATTTCATCTATTTAGAAGGAGATAAAATAAGAACATTTATGGATGAAACTTCCTGATTATCATTGTCCATCAGCGTCAATCAATGGGGGAATCAGCCTCAAAATATGACTTGTATGATCCAATCCATCATATGTACCTTGTAAGCCTTTGTATAATCACACACCTCCCATGGTTAGTCTAAATGTAACATTTTATAGCTGAAAGATTGTCCATGGTATTTCCATTTGGGTTTTCAGATGGGAGATTGGCAGAACCCCTTCGCCTTCACAATGCTCTGGACGGTGACCAGACGCTGGGGCCCATGAAATTTTATTTTCCCCTCCTTGGATTCCTTCGGCAAAATTGACAGAATTGACGGTGCACATCCTTGCACGTAAAGAGGCAATTTTAGCATGGTCAATCCACCTAACCTACCCTTCTTTGGAGTGTGGGAGGAAACAGGAGAATCCAGAGGAAACCAATGCAGACACGGGGAGAACATGCAGACTCCACGCAGACAGTCACCCGAGGCTGGAACAAACCCGTGTCCCTGGCACTATGAGGCAGCAGTGCAAACCATGATTGATGTCAGCTCACCAAAGAATGAATGTGGAAATTTCCCAGTCAATCAATTAGGCCATGCATTTATACAACATCGTGTATACCTACACCACGTGGCTTGCATGTCACCAAGGCAGATCACCACCAGCTTCTCAAGGGCAAATAAAAATGAGCAATAAAAATGCTGTCATCAAGGGAGTGCCTATTGTAATTCTTTATTTTGACAGTTGAGTAGAAATATCTTCAAAGTCCTCAAGGCATTGAAGGAGCATTTTAGCATATTTGAATACACTGATGAAAACAGAACTTGAATAGATCTTCAGGGAAATGAAAGATATTGAGGCGTTGACTTTCCTGATTTTAAAAAATTTGGTCATGGGTTGGGCCAGCATTTATTGCCCATCCCTGAGATCATTTAACCTGGGCACATTAATGTGGGTCTGGAGTCACATATAGGCCAGACCAGGTAATGTTGGCAGATTTCCTTCGCTAAAGGATATTAATGAAGCAGGTGGGTATTTACAACAATCGACAATGGGTTTATTCAAACTTTAATTCCAGATTTTTTTTTTTTATTGAATTGAAATCTGCCGTGGTGGGTTTCGAATCTTGGCGCCCAGTGCTTTATAATAATAATCATCATCTTTATTGTCACAAGTAGGCTTAAATAAACACAGCAATGAAGTTACTGTGAAAAGCCCGCAGTTGCCACATTCCAGCGTCTGTTCGGGTACACTGAGGGAGAATTCAGAATGTCCAAATTATCAAAACAACACGTCTTTCGGGACTTATGGGAGGAAACCGGAACACCCAGGGAAATCTACACAGATACAGGGAGAACTCTGCACCGACAGTTACCCAAGTCGGAAATCAAACCTGGAACCCTGGCACTGTGAAGCAACAGTGCGAACAGTGCTACCCTGGGTCTCTGGATTACTAGTCATGTGACTAAACCTCTACGCCACTGATTTCCCAAATTGTACTTCCTCTGATTGTACTTCGGTATTAATTATCATTTAAGCACGGAGCGGATAATCAAATAGGCGGCATTTCACTTGTGTAATGGAGCCTGGGTGCTCTTCCATCCATTGAAGTAAAGGGTAGAGCACCTGGCAAGCTCTGTTATGAGCATTTAATTCCACCATCCAATATTCCTGTTTGCGCTGTACACAAACAATGTTATATAGCCAAATATAGGAATATTAAATCTATGCTGCACAATTCCTGAAAAAGTGATCTCACACTTAAGTGATATTATAAAGCAAAACATAATGCTGATCATTCTAGAAAGCAGTGAGCCTAGGTTTTGTCAGTGGAAAGACACAAGTTCTCATTAAACTCTGGCATAAAACCTACCAGAGTAGAAATTATTGTCTTAGTGTACTTTACTCTTAATGCTCTGTATTGCTATTTCAAGTGAGTGTACATTAAAGTAACAGAGGAATCTGATATGAGCGCATTAAGCTTTATTATGATAATATTGCTGACAATAATTTCTGTCCCACTTTGCATTGGCACAGAAACACTCCAAGGCCATTCAGGCTCTTAACTGCCGTCTACCAGTGAGACGAGAGTCGTTCTACTGAATTGAAGCGAATAGGGTTAAAAGGAACTGGGGAGATTGAAAATATTCAGTCGTGCTTTTTTCTAATTGGTTTGTCCCGCTAAATAAACAAATTTGAAACCATCAATGAATAGGATGTTGTCACAGCTCTGTTGTGGCCAATTGAAACAAAAATACAGGTTTTGAAAATAAAGTCCATTTAGTGAGGCTGGGGACATGGGTTAACTCTGTGTAGTTGTCCAACACAGTTCAATGAAACAACACTGAGTGGCTCCAGCTACGCTGACACTTCATTTAAGAGCACAATTGTCCTCCCTGCTGCCCTGAACAATATTTACCCCTTTCCCTTTCATCTAACATTTTCAGGTACTTATTCAAGGAAATTCGTAGGATATTACATAATTGAAGAAAGCTTCCATTTATATGGTGCTCTTTGTGACCACTGGACATCTCAAAACTCTTCACAACCAATTAAGTACTTTTGAGGTCTAGTCACAGTTGTGACGCAGAAAACGTGGCAGCTAATTTGTGCACAGCAAGCTCCCACAAACAACCATACAATGATGATCAGATCATCTGTCTTTGTGACTTTGTGGCAAGCTGCATCTCTGACAACGTAGCACTTACTCAGCAATGCACTGGATTGTTGACCTTGATTTTTGTGTTCAAGTCTCCGATGTGTGACATGAATCCAGAACCCTGTGATCAAGAGGTGAAAGAGCGAACAATGTTGAAAGCAAGCAGGCCCTTCAGTGCTAAATAATCGGAAATGTCTCTGGCTTAATCCAATGTTTTTTAAGCTACCAGTGTTGTGTTGCTTATGCGTACCATAATTTTTACTCCGGTTTCTACAAAATCTGTGGCCATATTAACTTACAGTACAATTATATTTTACAGCTCTGGTTGTGCCTATTTCATTATCAGATTATTTGAAGGTCCCTTGATGTCCATTCAGGCTTGATTGAGCCATGCTTTTCTTGTTAGAGTACATTGATTCATAGCAAAAATATTGGCAGATTGATCAAGCGCTTTGTGATTTAGTGACAAGTCAATTTGCAATGGATCAAAAGTGGGATCTTTTTTTACGAGGTTTTCCCTATCAAATTCATTTCAAGTTATATTTATTGTAAAATCACAAGAGGTCTCAATGTCCTGTTGTTATGGCAAGCAACACATTTGGTGCGTTGCCAGGAGCCAGCACCTGCGAGAAAAAATTTGCAAAAAATCACAGCATAATTTCTTGAACTAATTTGATGTGGTACGAGTTGATTCAGAGTTCTTCTAGGTGTTTGAATCATTTGCTTGGAGGCTAACTTATGCTAGTCTACCACATGTTGTCCCTAGGGTTATTCTATAACTCTCGTGAGACAAATCTCTGCCTCATTGTAGTTTCCACCCACACATTTTGAAATCGCTCTGCGTTTGAGATAACTAAATGACATCCAAAGACAACCTGTTAACACTCTGTAAAATCATCATTAGTATAAAGATTGCAATTAATTTACATATCTGTCACTATCAGTGAAGGCACCGATCTGCTTTCTTGGTAGCTTCAATCAAGTTATTTCCTCTATCCCGGCAGAATAACAAAGATCTTTATTTAGACTTAAAAATGCATTGCAGTGACTGTTGGCCCAAACTAACTACTCCAGCCAACTTTACGTGCACCTGTTTAGAGTCATAGAATCCCCACAGTGCAGAGGGAGGCCATTCAGCCCATCGAGTCTGCACCAGCTCTATGAAAGAGCACTCCATCCAAGCCCACTTCCCTGCCATATACCAATAACCCCTTAATCTACCCTACATCCTTGGACACCTGGCAAATCCACCTAACCTGCTCATCTTTGGACCGTGGGAGGAAACCGGAGCACCCGGAGAAAACCCATGCAGACACACGGAGAACGTGAAAACTCCACACGGACAGTCAACCAAGGCCGGAATCGAACCTGGATCGCTGGCATTGTGAGGCGGCAGTGCTAACCACTGTGTCACCATGCAACGGAATGGGTCTTCTCTGGATTGAGTGAAACATCCATTCTTTGACACACTTTGTAATATAATAATAATCTCTATTGTTACAAGTAGGCTTACATTAACACTGCAATGACATTACTGCGAAAAGCCCCTAGTCGCCACACTCCGGCACCTGTTCGGGTACACTGAGGGAGAATTAAGAATGTCCAATTCACCCAACAAGCATGTCTTTCGGGACTTGTGGGAGGAATCTAGAACACCTGGAGGAACCCACGCAGACACGGGGAGGACATGCAGACTCGGCACAGACAATGATCCAAGCCAGGCAATGAACCCGTGACCCTGGCGCTGTGAAGCAACAGTGTTAAACAAATATTTCAACATAAATCGACACAAAACAAAGTTAACCAATGTATGGTTCTATCCACGGTTACACTGGAGCAGACTTAGTTATGTCCTGTTTAGGATGCTGTTTGTTAGCTGTCTATGAAGAGTAGAGTGGATCAATGTTGAAAGGTGTTGGGTATGTTACCATCCTGGGATGTGTTTTATATGCTTCATTATTGGAAAATAAGATAATGGACAAGCAACTCAGAGTTGAAATCACCAAGTCAAGCTTTTATGGCAGTTATGGATAGACAGAAGGTGATCAAATCCATTATGTGTCATTTCTATACTTCCATCATTTCATACAATTATAGAATCCCTACAGTGCAGAAGGAGGCCATTTGGCCCATCGAGTCTGCATTGATACTCCAAATGCGCCTGCTACTTAGGCACGACTTCCCACCCTATCCCTGTAATCCCACCTAACCGTTGGACACTTCGAGACATTGTAGCATGACCAATCCACTTATTCTGCATATCTTTGGACTGTGGGGGGAAACTGGAGCACATTTGGAAGCTAAAGACAGACAAATCATGATAATCAAATAACAAGTGTCTATGTTTTAATTGACTACAAAGTAGCTGGATATATATTTGTCAAGGTTGGATGCACATCCACTACAACCTTCCATCAGTAACCTTCCTCTCTCCTCCCCAGTCCCTCTGCCTGATCAATGAGGTGACCAAGGTGGTCAGAGAGCAAGGCCACATAACCACCATAAGACCACCAGGAAATGGAGTAAAAATAGAATAGAGTCAAGAAACAATAACTACATGAAAAGACACATCAACTCCCAGTCCTGTAACTGCTGGACCAGTGGGAAATGATGTGGCAGGACATGAAAAATAGCTGCACAAACACAGAGGAACACAAGGGAAAGAGGAACATGAAAATGGTGTCATGCGTTTATTTTTAAAGTAACAGGCATATTTCATAGTGTCTAAACTGGGTCAAATTCAGATAAAATGGAATATCCAGGGGTTTTCCCAAATCAGCTTTGGGTTTGCAGTTTGTTTCAGTCCTTGTGCTCACAGGTAACGATATTTTCACATTGTCTCAATAGGAAGCAGCCTATGCTGAATCGGACCAGCAGCACTCATCGACTGCAGCAGATTTAAAACAGAGATGAGGAGAAGTTCTCTCAAAGGCTTGTGAATCTGTGGAATTCACTACCCCAGAGTCGGCTAGGATATTGGGTAAATCTAAGGTGGAGAGAGACAGATTTTTAATTAGTGATGGGTTGAAGGGTTATGGAGAACGGGCGGGAAAGTAGAGTTAAGGCGAGAGAAGATCAACCATGATTGTATTGAATGGCGGAGCAGACTCGAGGGGCTGAACTGCCTTATCCTGTTCCTAGTTCCTGGGCTGGACTCTCCGATTCTGGGGCTATGTCCCCACGCCGGTGTGGGAAGGCTTGCATTTTAGGCCAGAAAAAATGGCAAAAAACAGCCAACGATTCCCCATTTTACTAGGGGTTAGCAGGACGGCAGCATAGCGCACCCAGCTCTAGCAGCCGATATGCCCTGGATAATTGCTGAGTCCATGACTGCGCATGCGCACGGCGGCTTGCAGCGGCCGCGCCGTGCTACACGGTGGAGGTCACTTGTGGACCCGGCCCACGAAAAATGCCATCCCTTCGGCTTGTAAGCTCTGGACCACCCCCCTACAGTGCGCCAACCCCGAATAATGTCCCCCCCAGACCGGGGATAGGCCCTCCCGACTGTGGCGGCGTTGGACTGAGTCCAAAGCTGCCATGCCATGACGGGTGGGACCACATGTGGCCCACGCTGTCAGGAACTCGGCCAGTCGAGGCCGGAGCATCGGGGGGGAGGCCTCAAGCAATGTCCTGAGACCGTTGATACGTGGCACGGCGTACTCCTAGAGTACGCTGCTTTGGAGGGGATGGAGCATCGCGAAAGCGGCTCCGTCCCCGATTTGGTCAGAATCGGGTATTCTCCGGCTGATCGGCGAACACGATTTTGCGTCAGCGACCGGAGAATCCCTCCCTTTATGTTCTTGAGAGTCAGTTGAATGATATTTCAGTACTCAAATGTATTATCATTTTGTAAATAAAGCAACAAGGATCTTATTTTTTTTTAAATAGCTACCTAGCAAATAATTATTTCTAAGTCACAGAAAAGCAAGCCTTGCTCATGCCCACCCTCAACTCACTATTGAGGACCTCCCAACTACATGAGACAGATTTATAGCAGAAAATTCTATGTGCGGGATTCTCCATCCTGCCAGATCCATTTTCTGGTGTGGTGCAACCCTGCTGGCAGCGGGATTCTCCGTCCCGACAGCCGGCCAATGGGGTTTCCCATTTTGGCCACCCCTACGCCGTCGGGAAATCCTGAGGTGTGAGTGCGCTGCTGGCGAAGCAGAGGATCCTGCCGACGGAGAATCCTGCTCCATATGTATATACATTCGAGTTTTTCACTATTTTGCTCATTTAGTTTTGAAGAAATATTTTCAATTTTCTTTGCTGGAAGGAGTAATTAGATTTTGGGGGAAGGGAAATATGGCAAAGATACAAGTTCAATCAAACACAGCTGACAGGAGCAGAACTGGTTTGTGATGGCTGCAGGTTTTACACCCTGACCCGTTTTATCCATCACTGACCCCAATGAGTGGATTAGGCTAAAAGTGAGGTTGAATGAGGTAAATTTGTGTAATGTCAGTGAGTGTAACCACTAGAGAGAACAAGCCAGGGAACTAACCCACAGTCCCGATTAAAATTGACCTTTTTGTTAACAATTTAATTTCAGATCATTTCGCGAATGCTTTCCATTTCTAAAAATGTATATTCCTTTAAGTTAAGATGGTGACAATCACAGCGGCATCAACAGCAGCAACCATTTACAAAGTGTTTTTTATTTTGACGATGCGATGTGGCAGGCTGTGAGGTTTGTCCATACAGTAGCCGAATTCTCCGGTGATTCACTTTTCCCACCTCTAGTGCTGCCCCGCCCGTGGACTTCCCAGCAGCACGGAGTGGCTTCAATGGGTATTCCCATTGACAGCAAACTGCGCACCGGTGAGAAGCACGCGGCTGGGGAACCGGAGAATCCACCCCAAGTCCAAGGTTTCCCATACAATAAGCGCCTGAGGGGAAGCATAGCATTTCCCCAGAGGTGGAAAGAATAGCTGATCATCCTGGTTCCAGGCTCCATTGCCTTCCAGGATATCTCGAGGATGACCACTGATGGAAGCCTTCTGTTTCCAGGTCTTCTCTTCCTCTTAGTCACAGACAGTAGTTAATGGGCCAAGGGAGGTAAATAGGAAGAAACAATAATTACAGAAATATATGCAAATATTGGTTCATTTGAATTTTATAGGGTGCACATATTTGAGATGTATTGCCAGGTGTAAATCTATTTCTCTTGTGCAATATATTTGGCACTGACGACAATGGAAAAATTGGAATTGGCGACCAGTCTGATTTCTATTACACATTGCGGTCAAACATTAAAATTACCCCAGTGATTCATTAGAGTGTTAATGGGGACAAGGTATAGTTTAATGGCAGCGTACTTGTGATTTTTGAAGTTCGTCAGAGAGTCAAACTTCATGCTAATATCACATACCACTGATCTTAGTCTGAGGGATCCAGCAAAGAGAGAGAAGGAGTTGGGTACAAGATGCAAACCATGGAATTCTCCGTTCCTGAGGCTAAGTGTTGACGCCGGGGCAGTATTCGTGGACTTCTACGACAGCAAAACTGGTGCCGCACCTGGACTGATTCAGCGACCATTGAGGGGCTAGCACTGGTGCCATGAGGAACACAATCGGTTCCAATGAGATTCGTGATTGACACTCAGAAGGCTGACTAGCTGCAGCCGCATGTACACACTTCTCTGCCCAAACACACCCTCCAGCCAAAAGGATGGCAGCGAGGAGAGTGGCATCCCATTATACGGATGCTGAGCTTGAGGCCCTGCTGGATGCCATGGAGGAGAGGCGTGCGGCCCTGTACTGCAGCCCGGGAAGGCGGCTGCCAGCCGCCACTGTTTGCTGTGTCTGAGCGCAGGTGGCAGAGACCATAAGCACCACGAGCAACACTGTCGGGACCTGCCTGCAGTGCCGGATGAAACCTCATGACCTGCTCAGGGTAGTCAGGGTGAGTAGGCAGCACTGTGCCCCTGGCACCAATCCCTGTCCCACACACCCATAACCCCACCAACCCCCTCCCCACCAGAAGGGCATCCGAATCCCCACCCTGCACCACCACATGTCGGCATCCATACCGGCCTCCATGGCCGGGTGCCCTGGCCACTCAGGCCACCATCTACCCACCCCCTGGACTGCATGTATCAGACTGTAGAACACTGTGCATTTTCTGTTCTTACCCCCCCCCCCCCCCCCCCTTCCAGGAGAGGGTCATCCATAACCGTCAGGAGCGGAAGAAGACTAGAGGAAGACCATAGGCCTGAGGAATGGGCAGTCGCCGTGGTGGAGATCGGCTTCAGGCAAGGAAGTGAGACCCTGCTGAGATGTGGTTCCCACGATACTTGTGGCACCCGCCCGCCCCCACACCATCCTCACACGACTCTCACTCCTACACCAGCCTCACCCCCACACCTCCCTCATACCCACACCACCCGCACACCACCCCCATACCCACATCGCCTCCTCAGCCCTGCTCCACACACACACACCACTCAATACCCCTGCGGTCTGCACTCTAATCATGCACCTTATCTTGTGCCTTGCAGGACCTACTGGTGATGGGACGGGCACGTCTGGTGCCCCAGCAGCCACAGCCAGAGCCCCATGTGCCAAGCAGCGACAAGGACACCAACATGGAAGAGAGCCATGAACCCAAGACCCAGGACGGCCCAGAGCTCAAGTCCAGGGATGACATGGATTTCTTATCACAACTGTCTCCAACACCCTCCACCATCACAGGGGCACTCACCTCGGTTGGGCACTTTAGTGAAGAGGCTCCTGGGACACTATCTGGTTTGCACCGTAAACATGCGCTGGTACAGCAGGTGGAGGTAGGAACTGTTGGAGGGCGGGCCGAACCCAGGAACTAGCTGCCATCCAGACAGGTTTCAGGCTTCTGGAACGAACAGTCCCATCGATAGTGGAGATGCAGCCAGGGACTGAGAGGTTGTCGGCTAGCATCCAGCAGCTGCAGGGGCTGGTGGAGGAGTCAAACCGTGTGCAGGAGCAGGAGGGAGTGCCAGCCATGCATGCCACCCAGGCCAATGCCACACGGGTAACGTCCGCAGTGGAGGCCTTGGGGGCGAGGGTTTCAGCTATGGATCAGCATGTCCAAGGCCTGGGACAATCTGTGCAGACGGTGGCTGAGGCCCAGGACAGGGTTTCCCTCTCACAGGCAGTCATGTGCGAAAGCCAACTAGACATTACAGCGATGCTCCTGAGTGTGGTCCAGTCACAGCAGGCCATGGCTGAGAACATGGGCGGCATTTCCCAGGCATTTTCCTCATGGCGCAGACACAAATGGAGGTGGCCCAGCCAAAGAGGGAGATGGCGTAGTCACTGGGTGATGTGGCACAGACCCAGACGTTGGTGGCACAGTCACAGTGAGACTGTTGTGGGTCGGATCTTGTCTTGGTATGGCAACTGATTAGCCCAAGATTGTAAGAAACTACAGAGTCGTGAACTCAACGCAGAAACCACCTCCCATCCATTGATTCTGTCTGCACTTCCTGCTGCCTTCGGAAAGCAGGCAGCATAATCAAAGAACCCCCACATCTGGATTATTCACTCTTCCAACTTCTTCCATCAGACAGGAGCTACAAAAGTCTGCTAACATGCAGTAACACATTCAAAAACAGCTTCTTCCCCACTGTTACCAGACTCCTGAATGATTCGCTCATGGACTGATCTGATCTCCTCACACACCTTCTCCTGTACTATTTATTTACACTGTTTATTTATGAATGTCCTATGTTGTTTTCATGTATGAAATGATCTGTCTGAACTGTACGCAGAACAATACTTTTCACTGTATGTACCGCAGTACACATGATAATAAAACAAATCCAATCCAATGTGTTCAGTCCCAGACAGAGATGGTCCACTTACTGTGCTCCATGACCGTGAGAATACAGGCCCTAGTCAAGACAGCAGAGTGTCTCCAGGACTGGCAGTGCCAGGTGGCGGTGAAGCCTCAGGAGTTAGTTGCACTCACACCCCGTCCCATGGAGTAGCCCGGGGGCCATTGGGCACCCTGAGGGAGAAGGATGTGATGGGATCTGTGCCAGTGACTCTCGCGCGGTGGTGCCCAATCACCGCAGCACCTCAGGCTCCCCCCCACTTCTATTCCTGCCACATCTGGTGGGCAGTGGGCAGAACAGGGTGGCACCTCTCCACCTGGGACACCCGAGCAGCAGCCGGACTCATCGAGGCCCGATTGCCCCAGAAGATGTCTGCCAACGGGGACTCAGGTCGCAGGACGGGAATCACATCAGGCCGCCTCTACTCCTGATATGCCATCTGGGCATCCACCTAGGCACAGCGGTAGGGCCCATAAGGCCAGAAAAGTAGACACCAGTTCAGTTGGCATGGGTGCAGGGCATAGTTTAGTGATAGGGCATGTATCTGTATATATGTTTTCATAAACTCATGTGCACAATGCCTTGGTGCTCTGTCAGAAGGGTGTGAGAGGTGGGCTAATCTGGGCTGGCTGCAGAGGGGGTGCGGGTTGGGGGGAGCGGGGTGGGGGGTGGGGAGGGTGGGCAATGGTTAGATGTTGTAGGTGGGCTTGGCTCAGGGAGTGCAGATCAGCCAGGCAGGGTGGTGGTTGGCAGGGGTGCGGGGGGATGGGGTCGGATGCGGTTTCCGTATCCCTGGCCAGTCCACTCTAGTCAGAGAACTTGGAGGCGATCAGAGCGTCCCGTGTGCATTGGCCCTCGTGCACTTGTTGTGCGGCCTCCCGTGCCTGCCTGGGAATCATATCCTGCCCATACACATTCTCCCCCGCATCCTCCTCATCAGATGAGGATTGATGGTCATCCTCCTCTTCCAGCACGTCGCCCTCTGCAATTTGACATGATAGCAGCGTCCGCCATGATTTTTTCAGCGCCAAAAGCAAATCTCCGCCCAATCATATATATGAAAATTTTTATTACATTTTTTTTTTTTAATTCCCAGGTTGTGGGCATCGCTGATTAGACCAGTATTCATTGCCCATCCCTAACTGAGAAGGTGTTGGTCAGGTGGTGACTCAGCGACAGTGAAGGAATGGCGATATAGTTCCAAATCAGGATGGTGTGTAACTTGGAGGCGAACCTGGCAGTGGTGGTGTTTCCATGCATCGTTCTGTTCTTCTAGGTAATAAAAGTCATCGGTTTGAAAGGTGCTGTCAGAGAGGAGCTTTGGTGAGTTGCTGCAATGCATCTTGTAGATGATTTTTCTTTTATTTGTTCATGGGACATAAGTTTCACAGGCTGTGCCAACATTTACTGCCCATCCCTAATTGCCCTTGTGGGGGCAGTTTAGAGTCAACCACATTGCAGTGGGTCTGGAGTCACATTTAGGCCAGACCAGGGAGGGGTTTTTACAACAATTGATGATGGTTTCATTGGACTTTTAATTCCATATAGAAATTAAATTTTACCACCTGCCGTGGCAGGATTTGAACCCGGCTCCCCATTCCAAAGATGTGCAGGTTAGGTGGATTGGCCGTGATAAATTGTCCTTAGAGTCCAAAATTGCCCTTAGTTTTGGGTCGGGTTACTGGGCTATGGGGTTGGGTGGAGGTGTGGGTTTGGGTAGGGTGCTCTTTCCAAGAGGCAGTGCAGACCCGATGGGCCGAATGGCCTCCTTCTGCACTGTAAATTCTATGATCTATAATTACTCTGGGTCTCTGGTTTACTAGTCCAGTGACAATGCCACTACCCCACTGCCTCCCCATGATGTGTCAGTGGTGGAGGTGGTGAATGTTTCAGCTGGTAAATGGGGGGAGGGGGCGATGGGCGGGCAGAATAAATGGTCTGCGTTGTCTTGGATGATGTTGGGCTTCAAGATTGTTGTTTGAGCCGCAACCTGCAGGCAAGTAGAGAATATTCTATCAGACTCCTGAATTACAGAATTTATAGTGCAGAAGGATGTCATTCAGGCCATCAAGTCTGCACCGGCTTTTGACGATCCAGTTAGCAAAACGTCATCCAGATGTACTATGTCTCGTGGCAGACCTTGCAATCGACTTTTCATTGCTCTCTGGAAAATAGCACATGCCAACAACACACCAAAGTGTAGGCGCATATCCTGAAACAAATGTGTGTGTGTGTTTATCGTAACATAACCGAGGGAAGCCTCATTTAACTCAAGTTGCTGATATGCATGACTCATATCTAGCATTGTATAGACTGACTTCCCGCCAGCTTTGCGTACATGTCTTCAATCTGCCAGATTAACTGTTAATGTGTAGTCTCCACATGGATGGACTTGTCAGGCTTTATAACGGGGACAATTGATGCTGCCCACTCTGCAAATTGAACTGGCTGGATAATATCCAGTTCTTCCAATTTCATCAATTCCATGACCAACTCTTCTCGCAAGGTGTACGGTACTGGTCTCTCTAAAAAACAGGCGGTTGCCTCCGGATCTACATAGATCTTTACCAGCAGTCCCTTTATTTACCTCATTAGTCACAAAAAACATTCTCATACTTCTTCCTTGACTCAGGCAGTCCTTCCCGTACTTGAAAGATCTCCATTCAGTTTAACTTGATTTCCTTGAGCTAATCAGGGCCCAAAAGACCTCGCTCTTGGCCTGACAGGATTATTATTGTGAACTGAGTGGGCTGCTGCTGATAGCTTACTGGCACTGTGTTAGTACCCTTTACTTTGATGGCTTTGTCTGCGTAATTTGTTAGTTTTGCAATTGTACCCCTCAATAGGACGGCATGGTAGCACAGTGATTAGCACTGTTGCTTCACAGTGCCAGTGTCCTGGGTTCGATTTCCAGCTTGGGTCACTGTCTGTGCGGAGTATGCACGTTCTCCCCGTGTCTGCGTGGGCTTCCTCCGGGTGCTCCAGTTTCCTCCCACAGGTGCTAAAAGTCGTCTTTGTAGGTGTATTGGACATTCTGAATTCTCCCTCTGTGTACACGAACAGGCGCCGGAATGTGGCGACCACGGGATTTTCACAGTAAATTCATTGCAGTGTTAATGTAACCCTGCTTGTGACACTAATAATAATAATCTTTATTGTCACAAGTAGGCTCACATTAACAGTGCAAAGATGTTTCTGTGAAAATGCCCGAGTCACCTCGTCACTGCAAGTCAGCTTCCAGAATCAAACTGATACAGAAACCTGCTCTTGCGAGAGTGACCCTGGTCCCGGGCCACATGACTCTCTCAGTAGATCGCCCCTGAAAGGGGACAAACACCACAAAGCCCAAACCTAAATGTTGTCCAGATTTTGCTGCAGAGTGACCCGAGCTGCTTCAGTATCTGAGGAATTGCAAATGGTGCTGAATGTTATGCAAACATCGGCAAAGATCCCCAGTTCCCTGCCAGTTTTGAGAGCATATTTATACTTAATGGTGGCTATTGATGTGCAGGGAGGGATGATGAGAAGAGTCGATGTGATATGGGACATGGTGACATCACACAAAATGACATTTCTATGACATAATTGTATTCTATGTAAATTACGATTTTGTGATGTAAATTAGATTGTTGTATTTTGTGGTTACACAGAACAAGATTTGCCTTCTCATTTTTATGGCAATGATACTCTTTTACATATATAGGAAATCACAGTCACATGCCTGGGGACATAATTTTTGGCTTGCATGCTCCATTAAAGCTTCCATTATTTATTTTGTTTGCCATCATTCACAAATTTATGAGTAGCACATTTTAATTTCATATAAAGACAATCCTCTGTGACCAAACCTGTTAGAAAAATTACAAACTCATTTCATTTAATAAGTACAAAAGGTATCAGCTGCCAGCTGGAATGAACTTGGGAAGTATTAACATTTCTTACAGTTACTGTGCCTCTTTGACTCAGTATACATTTACACTTCCTGTGTCTCCTTATATAATCCGACTACACATATGACTGTACATATGGGAAGACAAGTTGGGTCTATGCAAGGCTCTAAATTCTGGTTTACTGCAATGGGTGCAAATGTGAACCACTTTCTTCACTGGCCTCAGTATTTAGTTAAATACGACCAGCACTGTAAGTATTTTAACACGTCATCACCAGTATATACCATGTATCCTCTTTATTTAAAAAAAATCTATTTTTGGTTAAAATCCTAATTGGATTTGAAATTAATAAAACATGTATATATGTTAATGACAGAAGGCTTTCAGTCTTTGCATCGCCGTTAAGGATCCCCGCTTCAGTCACATAAACTGTAAGCACGTTGTCCTAGTGGCTGGGTGACGAGATGTATCTGTGTCACTGTAGGGTTTTAGTATGCAGGGAGCAAGTGTAAGGAGATAAAAGGAGAAATGTCTATCTTTCAGTCCCAGGCAATACAGAATAAGTTATCAACGAACTAACATATAAGTCTGAATAGACCCTTTTGCCAGCAGTAAGATGTTATCTGTCTCGACATGTGAATTCCTCCCCGATGTCAATCCGTGAAAGTGCTGAAGAAAAATCTCTAATAAAATCAACCAGACATACCACTGGGCTATGGACAGCCCTCTCTCTTTTTATTTCTCCCTCTATGTCTCACTATCTTACTTGATGTAAGGCCATTGAGATGTGTTAATTGTTAAGCCCCTGCTTAAAAACTTTGCATCAGTTCTCCTTTGTGCTTGGCTCTTCTCTTCATTGAAGCATGCAAATTCTTCAACTTACACCAGAATATTAAAAAGGGGGTATCACTTGTCATTGTGAAACCAGCAAATGCACTGGGTACTGGTGTCACGCAGAGAGAGTTCCCATATTCTCTGCGTCTATCGTACACAGTTCCACATGAATCTAATTATACTTTCCCTTAGAATTCATGACGGTTAACCATGCAGTTTTAGATTTCAAATGTTGTTGTGGTTTATGCTCAATTTGAGAATGCATTCCCGTCTTATTTTAATAGTTCCCTGTGTACATTCCTTTTTTTTTCAAACTCCCTGGGCCCCAGTTGGGTCTGCTCCTGGGGTCTTGGTGTCAAATGTCAGGCCTTGTACTAAGCTGTCAAAGAGGAGAATAGGCTTAGATGATGGATGACTAGAGAGGCTGTAACCCAAACCTCTGTGCAACTGCTACCTACGAAAGCAGGCTACCCACAGTCGCTCCTCAAGGTCAGTGCACATACCATTACACCCACTGCGTTCTGCTTTGCAACAAGACTCTACATTCATTGCTGCTTTCTTCCGATATCGGAAAATCCACCCAAATTTACAGCCACTTAATCCCAATGAAAACATGATTTTTTTTTCTCTCCCCCCCAACCCGCTCCGCTCTGGCACTTGTCACTTGGCAAATGAGCACACTGGAGGCAAGGAACTGAAACTTTGCACAAGTCAGATGACAAGATTATTAATGGACTGAGCGCTGTCATATCTAATTTCATGCATATTCATGCTGCAATTGTGCAGATGGGACAATAGCTGTGAAAGTTTCATCCTGCGCAGTATAAAACAAAATAGATATATGCATATAGTTTATTAATATTTCATTACATTTATATCATTGGCACCTTCACTGGGCCATATACGTTTTTTCATGTGAAGCTGCCTTATTTTTGGTCTCATCTGTGAGCATTCATATTACAATTTACATGTGCCGTCCATAATTCTATTATTGATAAAAACTTAACAAGGTAATCAACTTATAAACAGATGAGCTTATAAATAGTGTGTAATTGGAGCCACAATGCAAGAGGTAAGTGATTTCATTTTCATTATTAGGGAACTTCAGCAATCAAAAAATATTGAGAGAAAGCTATTCATATTTTAATTGACTGCAGTGTGGTTTATGCTGTGGATCTGACACCTGTTCTCCTCTGTAATGATAAATGCAGCACAATGCCAAGTGTTTTATATATATTTAAAAATCATCGAAAGGCTTCTGAAGTTCAGAAGACGATATTTGAAGATGATTTTGTTTTTACAATATAAACCTTGAAGCATTATTAAGCCTTGTTTCGGGCATAGATTATTTTTCCCTCTTTTAGTCCATAATGGAGTCTAAATAGCACTTATTTAATTTAATTAACGTTAATCACCAGTGTAAGGGTTTGGAATTTTCTTTGATCTCATGTACAGGCAGTGATTTCTGAACCCTGATAACATCTCTGCCTGTAACTCCTGGCAAGCATGCCCTTTCTTCCAAGGAACTTGGGTCAAATTAAAGGTTAATTAATTCAGATGGAACTTGTGATTAACAGATCAGCTGGCAACAGGTTTGAATCTGTGGCTGTAAATATAAAATACAGCTCTTGTGCAATTCAAATGCCCTGTGTTCCAGCAGCGATTCAATAAAGACCTTTAAAGGTCTGAAGGATTAAGGAGCAAGACTGGGGGGCACCAGAGGGCAGTAGAGGCCAAATCAGCTTGAGTGAGCAAAGGCTGGTCAGTTTATCACAAATTCCTGCTAAGGAGCCATCACCAAGTTGGACCTGAAAGTTTTCTATAGATGTGGGAATGTATGAATGCACAAGAGGTCAAGGACTTGCAAATAGCCAAAGTTGCCTCATTTTGATGATGGGGAGTTCAAGAATAGTGCACATTGTTATTCTCTTTACCCGTGGACATAACATATTTTTCAAAGTTTTCACATTTCTTTATCCTTTCTGGGCAACTGGGCCACGATTCTATCATCCGGGATATTCTAGAAATCTTGATTTGCATTGATTGTCAAACTGTGGTGAAGTTGAGAGGATAATTTTGCTGGAAGGAAAACCTAGGGAAGTCTGTGAGTGGCAAGGGTTCCTTGTAATGTGACCCATGATTTCTGGCAAAGAATAACCCTGGCATTGCCAATAAGTAACTTCACCCGCATGTTTTTAAAAAAGTATGGCTGTATGAGATGCTCAATTAATCTATCTACAAAATAGTATATCATCTTTATTGTCCATGACCTGAACAAGCCTGGAATCTTTTATGCAACCCAAACAATAATCCCATTTGAAAAAAATATCATTGCTGAAGCACCTTTTCTAGGTTTTCCCCGTGACCTTGCAATGTTGTCTCCCAGTTTGTCACATACAGTTTGCCTTACAAGGGCATTGCTGGACATCGCTGGGACAGAAATCAGTAATGTGTATCTTTGTGGGTTACAGGCACGATTCAGCGGACTTGAATTAGAGACCCCCGCTGTTCAACAGCACTTTGCTGTCATTTTTAAAGGCAGCTTCAATCTATCGACCCACTCGGTGACTCCGACCCGACCTCTGGACCCCCCAACTTCACCAACATACCTCTTACGGAGTCCTTGAGCTCTCCTCATCCCACCTTCTTAGAGCAAGGCACCCCTGAGCTCGACCCCTGGCATGGCAACTTGGCACCCGGGTACCTTGACACTGCCCACCTGGCACCCTGACACTACCCCTGCCAGTCTGGTAGAGCCACCCAGGGGCCCGGGCAGTGGCAGAGTGGCATTGTAAGGGTGCCTGGATGGCAATGCCAAGGTGCCAGGCTGGCAGTACCAAGGTGCCCAGGTGCCAGGGAGAGTGCCAAGATACCACCCTGCCTAGTGCCCAACACACGAGGGCATCAAATGCCCAGCGAGACCCTCCCCCCACATGCCATCACGGCTGGTTCATGACTTTATGAACCAGTAGCAAACGGTGCCCGATTGAGGCATCACTGGCGAGGCAATGAATCCCGGGCCCCAGTTGCTCATTTAAATATATGCACCTGGATGAAGTCTGATGTGTTGGGTAAGCTGGGTCTACGAGGACTGCGTTTACTGCAGTGGTGAGAGAGACAGGCTTCCAACACTTGAAGAAATGCAACTCGATTTTATTGAATACTTAACTATAATACATGCTTTAACTGTGGGTTGACACTATGCTGACTTGACTGGAGACCTGAGGCTAGCCTGACCAGATTATCTTACTACCACATGGTGTTTGTTCTAGTTGCTGCTCACGAGCTCTGACTGTCTCAGAGGCTGGATCCCGGGAGAGCGGGAAAACTAGTGCCCACTGGCCTTATAGTGGTCGTGTCCTGTCTGGTGATTGGCTGCTGTGTTCTGTGTGTTTACTGGTCATCCTGCGTGTCAATCACTGCCTTTCTGCACACCATCATATACCTGGATGTATATTATGACAAAGTCCAGTGAGAGCGAGTTCCAGATCGCAACGCCTTGTGAGATTCTGTTGAATCTCGGGAGACATATCGAGCATCCCGAATCTCGTAAGATTAAATGGCCTCATCCCAACACCTAGTCGGGTGCGACGAGGCTGCTAAAGCGCACCCAACATTTCATCCATGCAATCTTCTCGGTTGGTTTCAATCACCTGAGCAGGGGTGAGGGTGGGGGTGGGGTGGAGGGGGGGAGGGGGGGGGGGGGGGGGCGGGGGGGAGGGGGGGGGGGGCTTTAAAAATAAAATTCCCAGCGTATTTTTCCCCTCATTGGCCCCAATGGCTTGTCTTTGCATCTTCGCTTCTCCCAAAGATTGTATATGTATGGAATAGGAACAGAGAGGGAGGAAGTGTTCAGACATGATGCCCTGGATGTCATGGTGTGGCGCAGGAACCAAATGGCCATTTCTGTTGTTGAATTTTTCCTGTACTGGAGAAACACAAACAGATCTCCATGCAGCTTAAACTGAACTTGGAAGCGAGGTAACGGTGAAGATTTACAAGCACTGATTCCAGATAAACATATACTTGATCCAAGCATCCTTACTGAAGCTCCTGTTCTCAGAGTTCAAGCCCCAACTGTGCCATATGAATGCAAAATCACACAACCTGAGTTCAAAGTCTCGCACGATGATCCAGTTTGATCTCAGTACACGAAATGCACTCAATGAACTTTAACAGGGTCAGATTCAGAACTCAAGTTACTTTTGTGGGAAATGGGTGTCTTTTAGTCTTTCAGGGTTGGATAGCTGAACAATTGACACGATCTCCGGAACGTTTTTGTAAATTCAGAAGGTTAAATCAAAAGCACACACTCTGAAGCAAAGAGTTCTATCTTCCATGGGTAGACCTCAAGCAGAGCACAAAGAGAAGTTGAAATATTCCAGGTTGATATGGGGGGTGTTTTGGGATAGTCCTTCTATCTTGGGCTCTAGGCATGAGATTTAGTTCGCAGACAGACTGTAGTGATGCACCGGGATTTCCCGGTCCCGCATTGCCAAGGAACCCACTGCGGAGGGTTACCTTCGACGGGACTGGAGAATCTCGCCCATAATCTGGTATGTTTAACTGTTGTTAGTACTACTTCTTAACAGGTAGAGAGCAGCTATGTTGCTCCTGAGCAAGCATCTACCCTCTCTTTCCCTTTCCCTCTCTGACAGTCTGACACAGGACCTGAATGATGTCAGTGTTACATCATTATCAACTTCGAACAATAACATATCCCACCTGTTAACATTTTATACTACACCACCCCCAGGTATACTACCCTACTTTCATCACCAACATTGAATCTTCAACTAAGGTAATTTCTGTAATTACCTTTTTTACAACTACAGATTCTACCCAACTCTAACCCCTACTGTTTCCCCTCCTCAAGTCACAGTGCTAGCAAATTCAATCTGCCACAGCAGTCTCAGCCCTCAGGGAAGACATCTTGGAGACATGAGGGTTTTCTTCTGGATCTGCCAGAGCACCATAATCTGCCAGAATAGGACAGCACTTTCACAACATTGCTGCATTAATTGCTGGGAGACAGAATGCATGTTGCAGGATGAAAGGTTGCATGTTGTAGGAGGGACTTAAGCAAGAAATTAGGAGGGCTAGGAGGGGTCATGAAAAGTCCTTGGCAAGTAGGATTAAGGTGAATCCCAAAGCTTTACATTCATATGTAAAAAGCAAGAGGGTGGCCAGGGAAAGGATAGGACCACTTAAGGACAGTGTGGGGAATCTATTTGTTGAGCCAGAGGAAATGGACGTGTAATAAATGTGTACTTTACATCAGTGTTCACCAAAGAAAAGGACTTTGTGGAAGATGATTCTTGGGTAGGGTGTGTGGACTGAAACTGAAAACTGAAAATCGCTTATTGTCACGAGTAGGCTTCAATGAAGTTACTGTGAAAAGCCCCTAGTCGCCACATTCCGGCGCCTGTCCGGGGAGGCTGGTACGGGAATCGAACCGTGCTGCTGGCCTGCTTGGTAAGCCAGCGATTTAGCTGAGTGAGCTAAACCAGCCCCTGACAGTCTGGGTCATGTTGACATTGAGAATGTGGAGGTATTGGTTCTTTTAAAAGACATTAAGGTAGATAAGTCTCCTGGGCCGGATGGGATTTACCCCAGAATACTGAGGGAAGCAAGGGAGGAAATTGCTGGGGCCTTAACTGACATAATTGTATCCTCATTGACTGCAGGTAAGATCCCAGACGATTGGAGAATAGCTAATGTGGTACCGCTGTTTAAGAAAGGTAGTAAGGATACTCCTGGAAACTGTAGGCCGGTGAGCCTCATGTCAGTAGTAGGTAAATTATTGGAGAGAATTCTCAGGGACAGGATTTATACCCATTTGGAAATAAATGGACTGATTAGCGATAGGCAACATGGTTTTGTGAAGGGGAGGTCGTGCCTCACTACCTTGATTGAGTTTTTTGAGGAGGTGACAAAGATGATTGATGAGGGGAGGGTGGTGGGTGTTGTTTACATGGACTTCAAAAAAGTGTTTAACAAGGTGCCTCATGGCAGACTGATAAAATCACAAGGCACTCTATAGTAAGGGGCACAGATAGGCACTTCTGTGGACGTGAAAGAGACTCCAGGATGGTATGTTGCTTCCCTGGTGCCAAGGTCAAGGATTTCTCTGAACGAACACAGGACATCCTGAAGGGGGAAGGTGAACCCAGAGGTCGTAGTACACATAGGTACGAATGACATAGGCAGGAAGAGTGATGAGGTCCTGCTGAAGGAGTTCAGGGAGTTAAGCAGTAAGCTAAAAAGCAGGACCGCTAGGGTTGTAATCTCAGGTTTACTCCCTGTGCTACATGCCAGTGAGGCTAGAAATAGGAGGATAGTGCAGCTAAACACATGGCTGAACTGGTGGTGTAGGAGGCAGGGTTTCAGATTTTTGGACCATTGGGATCTCTTCCAGAGCAGATAGGACCTGTACAAGAAGGACGGGTTGCATCTAAACTGGAGAGGCATCGATATCCTGGCTGGGAGGTTTTTTAGATTCACTCAGCAGGATTTAAACTAGTATGGCAGGGGGGTGGAAACCAGAATGTGAGCTTAGAAGGTGTAATAACTGAAGGGGAAATAGAGAACCAAAATAAAAGAACAACATCACCCTCAGGCAGTGCCAAAAAGGTGACAATTGTGAGAAAGGAGGTGGTCAATGCAGGATTGAAGGTGTTGTACCTAAATGCGCACAGTATATGGAACAAGGTAAATGAGCTTGTTGCACGTGTTGAAATTGGCCGGTATGATGTTGTGGGCATCACAGAGACGTGGCTGCAAAGGGATCAGGGCTGGGATCCAAATATCCAAGGATATCTGTCCTATTGAAAGGACAGGCAGATGGGCAAAGGGGGCAGGGTGCATTGTTAGTAAGGAATGAAGGTAAATCGATAGCAAGGAACGATATAGGATCAGAAGGCACAGAATCTCTGTGGGTAGAGTTCAGGAATTGCAAAGGTAAAAATACCCTGATGGGAGTTATGTACAGGCCTCCTAGCAGTCATCAGGATGTGGGGCAGAAAATAAATCAGCAGATAGAAAAGGTATGTAAAAAAGGCAATATTACAATAATCATGGGGGACTTTAATATGCAGGTGGACTGGGAAAATCAGGTTGGTAGTGGATCCCAAGAAAAGGAATTTGTGGAATGTCGAAGAGATGTTTTCTTTGGAGCTGCTTGTGACAGAGCCTACTAGGGAACAGGCAATTCTGGACTTGGTGATGTATAATGAGGTAGACTTTTATTAGGGAACTTAAGGCGAAAGAACCCTTAGGGAGCAGTGACCACAATATGATAGAATTTACCCGGCAGTTTGAGAGAGAGAAGCTGTAATCAGATGTAACGGTATTACAATTAACTAAGGGTAACTACAAAGACATAGGGAGGAGCTAGCCAGAGCTGATTGGAAAAGGAGCAGAGCATGGAAGACAGTGGAACAGCAATGGCAGGAGTTTTGGGAGTTATTCGGCAGGCATAACAGAAATTCATCCCAAGGAGGAGGAAACATGCTAAGGGGAGGATAAGGCACCATGGCTGACGAGGGAAGTCAAGGACAGCATAAAAGCTAAAGAAAAAGCAGACAAAGTGGCAAGGATTAGTTGGAAGCCAGAAGATTGGGAAGCATTTAAAAGCAAGCAGAGGACAACTAAAAAAGCAATAAGGGGGGGAGAAGATGAAGTATGAGTGCAAGCTAGCTCATAATATAAAGGAAGATAGGAAGAGTTGTTTTCAATATATAAAAGGTAAGAGAGAGGCAAAAATAGACATTGGACCACTGGAAAATATGGTGGGGAAGTACAAATAGGAAACAAAGAAATGGCAGATGAATTGAATAGTTACTTTGCATCAGTTTTCACGGTGGAAGACACCAGTGGGATTCCAGAGCTCCAAGAGAACCAGGGGGCAGAGGTGAGTGCAGTGACCATTACGAAGGAGAAGTTTCTGGGGAAACTGAAAGGTCTGAAGGTGGATGAATAACCTGGACTTGATGGAGGACGAGGAGATTGTGCAGGCATTGGTGGTGATCTTTCAGGAATCACTGGAGGCAGGAAGGGTCCTAGAGGACTGGAAAGTGGCTAATATAGCACCCCTGATTAAGAAGGGAGGAAGCAGAAGACAGGAAGTTATAGGCCGATTAGCCTGACTTCGGTCATTGGTAAGATTTTAGAGTCCATTATGAAGGATGAGATCGCAGAGTACTTGGAAGTGCATGGTAAAATAGAATTGAGTCAGCACGACTTCGTCAAGAGGAGGTCATGTCTGACAAATCTGTTAGAGTTCTTTGAGGAAGTAACAAGGAAATTAGACAAAGGAGAACCAGTGGGCATGATTTATTTAGATTACCAGAAGGCCTTTGACAAGATGCCGCATAGGAGACTGTTAAATAGGGGTAGCACAGTAGTCAGCACAATTGCTTCACAGCTCCAGGGTCCCAGGATCGATTCCTGTCTTGGGTCACTGTCTGTGTTGAATCTGCACGTTCTCCCCGTGTCTACTCCAGTTTCCTCCCACAGTCCAAAGATGTGCAGATTAGATGGATTGGTCATGATAAATTGCCCTTCGTGCCCAAAATAAAAGAAAGGTTGGGTGGGGATGCTGGGTTACGGGGATAGGATGGAGGTGTGGGCTTAAGTGGGGCGCTCTTTCCAAGGGCGGTGCAGACTCGATGTGCCGAATGGCTTCCTTTTGCATTGTAAATTCTATGAAATAAGTTAAGAGCCCATGGTGTTAACGGTAAGATTCTGGCATGGATAGAGGATTGGCTGACTGACAAAAGGCAGAGAGTGAGGATGAAGAGGTCTTTTTCAGGATGGCTGCCAGTGACTAGTGGTGTGCCCCAGGGGTCGGTGCTGGGACGACAACTTTTCACAATATACATTAATGATCTGGAAGAAGGAACTGAAGGTACTGTTGGTAAGTTTCCAGATGATACAAAGATCTGAAAAGGGGCATGTAGTATTGAGGAAGCAGGAGGGCTGCAGGAGGACTTGGACAGACTAAGAGAGTGGGCAAAGAAGTGGCAGATGGAATACAATGTGGAAAAGTGTGAGGTTATGAACTTTGGAAGGAGAAATGGAGGCATAGACTATTTTCTAAAAGGGGAGATGCTGAGGAAATTAGAAGCACAAAGGGACTTGGGAGTCCTTGTTCACGATTCTCTTGAGGTTAATGTGCAGGTTCAGTCGACAGTTAGGAAGGCAAATGCAATGTTAGCATTCATGTCGAGAGGGCTAGAATACAAGACCAAAGACATACTTCTGAGGCTATATAAGGCTCTGGTCAGACCCCATTTGGAGTATTGCGAGCAGTTTTGGGCCCTGTATCTAAGGAAGGATGTGCTGGCCTTGGAAAGGGTGCAGAGGAGGTTCACAAGAATGATCCCTGGAATGAAGAGCTTGTCATATGAGGGACATTTGAGGACTTTAGGTCTGTACCCGTTGGAGTTAGAAGGATGAGTGGGGATCTTATTGAAGCTTACAGGATACTACGAGGACTTGATAGAGTGGACGTGGAGAGGATGTTTCCACTTGTAGGAAAAACTAGAAGCAGAGGACACAATCTCAGACTAAAGGATCAATCCTTTAAAACAGAGATGAGGAGGAATCTCTTCAGCCAAAGGGTGGTGAATCTGTGGAACTCTCTGCCACAGAAGGCTGTGGAGGCCAAATTACTGAGTGTCTTTAAGACAGAGATAGATCGGGGGCGGGTTCTCCGCTGGCGGGATTCTCCGTTTTGCCAGCACCTGGGGGTTTCCTGACGGCGTGGGGCTGCCCTACAATGCCCATTGACCGGCCGGCGTAATGGAGAATCCCGCTGGCGGGTCGGGCAGAAATGCAGCGTGGCGGGTCGGATAATCCAGTCCCCATTTTTGATCAATAAGGGGATCAGGGGTTATGAGGAGAAGGCAGGAGAATGGGGATGAGAAAAATATCTGCCATGATTGAATGGCGGAGTAGACTCGATGGGCCGAGTGGCCCAATTCTGCTCCTATGACTTATGATATTGGAGATGAGGTGGCATGATGGATACAGAACTGGCTCGGTCACAGGAGGCATAGGGTAGCAGTAGAAGGGTGTTTTTCTGAATGGAAGGTTGTGACGAGTGATGTACCATGGGGATCTGTGCTCTGGTCTCCGTTGTTTGTAGTATACATAAACGATTTGGAGGAAAATGTAGCTGGTCTGATTAGTAAGTTCGCTGATGACACCAAGGTTGTTGGAGTAGCAGATAGTGTTGAGGACTGTCAGAGGATACAGCAGGACATAGATAGGTTGGAGACTTGGCAGAGAAATGGCAAATGGAGTTTAATCCAGACAAATGTGAAGTAATGCATTTTGGTAGGCCTAATATAGAGGGGAAATATACTGTAAAATGGCAAAATTCTTAGGAATATAGAAAGTCAGAGAGATCTGGGCGTGCAGGTCCACAGATCTTTGAAAATGGCAACATGAGTGGACAAGATAGTCAAGAAAGCATGCGGAATGCTTGCCTTCATTGGACGGGGCATCGAGTATAAAAACTGACAAGTCATGCTACAGTTGTATAGAACCTTGGTCAGGCTGCACTTGCAATATTGCACATAATTGTGGTCGCCACACTACCAGAAGGATGTGGAGCCTTTGGAGAGGGTGCTTCGGAGGTTTACCAGGATGTTGCCTGGTCTGGAGGGTGTTAGCTATGTGGAGAAGCTGAACAGACTCGGACTGTTTTCATTCGAATGACGGAGGTTGAGGGGTGACCTGATAGAAGTCTACAAGGTTATGAGGGGCATGGATAGAGTGGATGGGCAGGCACTCTTTCCCAGAGTGGAGAGGTCAGTCACGAGGGGGCAGAGGTTTAAGGTCCATGGGCAAAGTTTGGGGGGGATGTGCGAGGCAGGTTTTTTACACAGAGGGTGGTGAGTACTTGGAACGTGTTGGGACGTTGTGGAAGCAGATACATTGACGGCGTTCAGAAGGCAACTTGGTAAATACATGAATAGGATGAGTCTGGAGGATACGGCACAAAGAAGTGCTGAGAGATTTGGCCAAGAGTGGTATCATGACCAATACAGGTTTGGAGGGCCGAAGGCATGTTCCTTGCTGTATTGTTCTTTGTTCTGTGGCTGAACTATAAGAACTGTGGTTCCTTCGATGATACTAATGTGTTTTTTACATCAAAGTCTTCACTAGTGCTGTGTTCCAGGATGGTCCTTCGGTCTTTGGACTCCAGGTGTTGGACTTGTTTCTTATACAGACTGTAAGCATACTCTGGTCTCTGCTTAATGCTTGTACAATGCTAATACTACTTCTAAACAGGTTTCAGAGTAGGCATCTTGCTCCTAGGCATGATTTCAATCTCTGTCTCAAGAGAGAGTATAACACACGGCTGACTGATGTCTGTGGTGCATGATCATCCACATTGTACATTTGCATGTCCCATCTGTTAACTCTGTATACTACATGGAGTTCAACCACAAGGAGCATAGAAGTGATTCATGGCTGAGCTAGTGAAACAATACAGATTCCTTGAGACTTGACAATTCCTTGAGGAAGTATAGTCGCACAGTGGTTAGCACTGCTGCCTCACAGTACAAGGGAACAATCTTTGATTCCGACATTGGGTGACTGTGTGGAGTTTGCACTTGCTCCCGTGTCTGTGTGGGTTCCCTCTGGGTGCTCCAGTTTCCGCCCACTGTCCAACGATGTGCAGGTTAGATAGATTGGCCAAGGTAAATTGCTCCTTAGTGTCCCTTAGGTTAGGTGAGGTTACTGGGATAGGGAGGGTGGGAGGACTGAGGTATAGTGTTATTTCAGAGGGTAGGTGCAGATTTGATGAGCTGAATGGCCTCCTTCTGCACTGTAGGGATTCTATGATATCAGAGAATCGACTTTGAGGAATGTTGAATCAATAGGTGGAATTCTCAATTGTATATGGTCCCAACCAGAAGTACATGGCATTTACTCAGCGATATGGCTAATCTCACTGAAATATCATGGGTGAACTCCAAGCATCAGAAAAGCCACTTGCTGGCAACAAATCCATATAAGGTTGAGAATTTCATGTTGCCTGTTGATTACAAATGTCACCACTCACTATTGCAGTCCACATTCGGCGAACACTGTATTATTGCACGTCTTGGTAATGCGAGGTAATTTGTTTTTCTTTCTTTCTCAAAGAGAAGACAAGACGGCCAGGATTTTCCAGTCCTGTCCACAATGGGCAAAATGGCAGGTGGGAGAGGAAAATCTCTCAGGAATGAGAAAGTCAATTTCTCATCGGCGTAAAGACCGGTTGCGATCAATCGGTCCCACCCTCAATGGTGCCATGCTTTACCCACTGCATCATGTCGGGAACGTAGTTTGAATATATTAGATTCATGAATGCTCATTATCAAGGACGTAGTCATAGAGTTCACTAAATGAGTAATTTACCACCTCGAATAAATGTAGGACATCCAATCGCCTGGCCAAATCCATCTCATAGTAGTAGGTCTACTGAAATGTGAGGGTGGGGCGGAGGCTGGATGCAGAGGTGGGTGGTGGAAGGGGAAGCATTCTGTGACACTGAGAGCAATCACTGTGATGGCCAGGATTGTATTGACTAATAGGTACCTGGACTGTAACCAAGCATTTGAAACCACGGTCACTCACATGTCAGCAATAGAAAGAGAACCTTTGGAGGCTAAAGCTCAGTCATGTCTTTTTTTCAATATTCCTGCAGAGAAGAAACATTTTGAAAGATGGAGGGCGTATTTAATGTTCCCTGCATCATCACATGTAGTCAAGAGGAAAGGTGGAGAAGTGTGCTTCAGTGGTGCTAAGCTTACCAAAGAGAGGAGCTTCACACTCATGAGGAAGGGGAGGAAAGCCTCCTCTGTAACCAGAGGATGAGGCTCCCAGAGATGCTGTGCATCGGTGCCTCTACAAATTGAGTGGAATGAATGGGCGACAGTGTCCAGGGATCTGGTGGTTCACATCGGGCACATTCTTCATGAGTTGTGGCCACGGAGATCGGGAGGACATCCTTTACCAGTGGCTCTGAAATTCACCGCCACTCTCCATAAGGAACCTCTGTGGCATCGCTCAAGCTTCCACCCGCAAGTGCATACAGGAGGTGACGGATGCCCGCTTTGCCAAGTCCACAATTCCCGGCATTTTTCCAGAGATGAAGCTAGCCAGCCAGAGTGCTGGGCTTTGCTCCTGTTTCTGGATTTCCACAGGCACATGGTGACATTGACAGCACTCGTGTGGCTAAAAAAACTGTCTGGCAACAGACAATGCAATACATCAATAGGAAAGGCTTCCACTCACTCAATGCTCTGCTGCTGTGTGACCACAAGAAACACATCATTGAAGCATGTGCAAGATACCCAGGAAGATGCCACGACTCCTGCAACTCAAGTAGATTACATCATCCGTTGGTGGCAAGGTAACATTCTTGGCACTCACTGCCACAGACACCTCCTATCAAGCTGGGCTGGTGACCTTGTTGACCTCCGCTGGCCATCCTGCAGATTGAAACGTTCACAGCGGGCCTCAACAGTGTCCAGAATGTGATTCAGCAAGGCGTCACGAAACCTTGGGGCACTCATCCTAATTCTGAGGACAATCGCTCACCTGGAGCAGTCCGAGACAGCAGACATTGAAAGATCCGTGCGCCATTGTGGTTTAAACACAGTGCCCGGAGCGCAAATCCGCTGATGTCATGGCAGATGGGCGAATCACAGGGCACCCACCAGCAAATAGAATGCTTCTAGCTGATGCATATTTAATAAGGTGTGCGCTCGCATGCAAAAATGCGCCATTGCCGTCAGCAAGGAAAAGCCACTTTTCCCACCCACCAACGCATTTGGTCCACAAAGCGGAGAATCCTGCCCCAGGAAACTCGAGACATCATGGAAAGGGATGCCAGGGAGGATGTCAGAAATTGGGAAAAAGAATGCCTATGGCATCCATGTGTTCAAGATAACATGTTGTTTCTGCTGTTTTTTCCTGTATGAACTGTAGCTGACCCCTGGCATTAAAACCTTATGATTCTGAAAGTGTCATCAGAGTTCCACTCTTCAGTAAACCATCCGAACTTCCTTCCCTCATTTTTCAGTCGAGACCTGTGACAGGAAGAATATACATTTCCCTGGCCACCTGAGCTGCCATCAGATCCACAGCATGCATTTTCAATTTGGTTACTTTCTTCCCAGGCTCCAGCCCAAGCAGCCACTTGGGAGGGATTTAAAGCCAGTCAGAAGGGAGAGCGCTGACTGCTCAGGCAGGACTGATACGATGCAACAGAAGAGAAAAATGGTACTGGTCGGAGAATCCGAAAACAGTTGACCCTCACCTGAAAAACCTGGAAAGCAATAACTCATGGCCGTTGCATTTCGCAGATCGATAGAAGCATTGATGCAAGTGTTTGCAGGAATATGAGATGCTGTGCCGAGATGGTAGTTCAGGGAGAAGATTCCAGTGGTGAATTCTGCACTACGTTGACGACTAGGTTACCAACTTTGAAAGCCGCCAGTCCCAAAAGAAAGTCTACATTTCCTCCCTGAATTCTCATACTGCTATCAGGTCACTGACCATTCCGAACCAGCGTTCAGTACCCATGGCAAGTCTGGACTGTGCATAAATTATGGTGCTACCTCTGAGGGTAGAAGCACTTGGATGCCCTCCTGACTCCCCTTCAATGTCAGCCCTTCAGGTGACAGGTACACAAGGCCAGGATAACCATGCAACCCTACACAGAAAGATAGACACGCGCACAGGACCCTGAGGTTGTTGTGCATGTAGACTTGTTTTGGAAAGTTGAATGTGTTAGGTGGTATGTTGGGAACTTTGTGACTTATTGAGTGCAGAGCAATCTCTGTGGGTCAAACCACATTTATGAGAAGAATGGGGAAAATGTCTTTGACTCCTTGAACCCTCGGGAATCCTGCCATTCTGTGAAACTGCAGTGCATTGGCAAGCTGCTGCTGACTGCCCTTGGGGAGTGAAATAAAATTACTTGGTCCAGTAAACAATGCACCCATGACTTGCTTAGTGCAGTTGTGTGTCGCTGATTGGCTCTTTTACACTGGCCCCTGTGGCAGCTTGGAATTAACTCAGAGTATAAAAGCTAACAATAGTTGTAACCTTTACTAACACTGGCAGTGGAATGACTATGTCAGAAGTGGGATATAAGTCATAACATCTCAATTGTAGAGTTTCTCCTGCATTGGGCCAAGTTGTCTTTGAAAAAGAAAGAATAAAAAACAAATTACCTTTGCAATGTGAACCCTACTCAAACCCTACTTCTGGAGCAGCTGGAGGTAGGAGAAATTGTCATATGGGAGTACTGGTGGCTGAGTGCGATGAAATTTCAATGGCTCCCAGCTTAATCCAGCATTCGTCTATTGTCCCTGTTCCATTCCTCTTCGTCCAAAGAAAGTTAGATGACAATTCCCAATGGGAAGTCCAGTGAATTGGGTTGAGAGGAAAGGATGGCCACCTTAAAACAAGTGATAGAAATAGGTAGATAAGAAAATTAAAGGCAGTATAGTAGAGACTTAAAATATGAGTCACAAAATTGAAACAGAAAAATGAGTCATTATTTATGGTGATAGACAAGAAGGAAGTGACAATGCATGCAAGACCAGTGGCAGTGTGGGTGGATATTACCCGTGTGTGTTCTGATTTGACATGCACAATGCCGCAGGAGAGCATTCCGTTTCTAGTAGAATTGGGTGCCCAATCTTTGTGAATGCTTTTACCTTTTACCCCTCTGTTGAAATGTGAGCACTCGAAATTTACAGTATCCCAAACAGACATGTGATGCCCGGTAAAGGGTTGTATCCATGCATCAATTTGGTCTTGAGTTTGTTTTAGGGGGATTAAAGTTGCAGCAATTCGAGTGTCTGCAAAGGGACAGAAGTCGGTATTGTCCTGCATTTCTGGTGTTTCTCGTGTTTCCTCACAAGTAGCCTTGGAGTTGAACTGTGACACTTCAAGAGAACGATTGCAAGGTGCCATCATCGGCCATTTGCATGGGCAAATGGCGAGTCCAGCATCGCAGTCTGTAGTGTTAACATCTGCTAAATAAAGCTCTACATTTTGGTTGAACCTCCAAGGCCTGCAGACTCAATCTTGAATCCACCATAGGTATGACCAACAACAAAATTGATCCTTTTTAAAACTAGCCCACTCTATGCACCACTGTCTTAATTTGCATAGTGCACACTGGCATTCAATCCAATAGAAACCACACATTTACTGAAGTGTATCGACAAACTCAGTGAAAAAATACACCTTGATGCAATAGCATTTACACCAAATAACCCAGCAGTGGAAATATTTGAGCCAAATCTTACTACAGTTGCTTTACTGAAAGTGGCTTAGAGGCACAGTGGTTAGCACTGCTGCCTCACAGCGCCAGGTTCAATTCCAACCTTGGGTGGCTGTGTGGAGTTTGCACATTCTCCTGGCAAATGCCTGGGTTTCTTCCCGGTTGTCCGGTTTCCTCCCACAGTCCAAAGATGTGCAGGTTAGTTGGATTGGCCATGTTAAATTGCCCCTTTGGTGGGATTACATGGACAGGGAGGGGAAGTAGGCCTTGGTAGAGTGCTCTTTCACAGGGTCAGTGCAGACACTCAATGGGCCAAATGGCCTCCTTCTCCACTGTAGGGATTCTATTATTCTATTCTGTGAAAGTTCACAACAAAGTGTTTTCAAACTGGTAAAGGCGTTTAGTGAATAGAAAGGTTTTAAGCTTCAAATCACACACAGGAGAATAGTTGAAAAAATTATAAGTTGATAACTGTTAAAAAAACAAGAGACAGCGATTTTGTTTTGTGGCACTCACTTTTCTTGCAGTAGTGGTTTTAAGATTCCTTTTAAAAATGAAAGCAGTTGTGTGTGACGTTAAACAAAGGACATTATTGATTTTATCATCTTAGATCATGAGTTAAATCATATTTCATGGCAGGACTTGTGGTCATGAACTTCTCTAGCTGTGAATTTAATAAAAACATCCTCACAGTTTTCTACCGACGGTGGAATTTTATGCCCTCCTTTGGAGTTGGCTGGCAGGTGGGGAGGGGAAGATGTAAAATCGGATGCAATGACGATAGGGCCAGAGACGGGGAATAACGAGCTGTGGTATTCCTTCCATTTCTGTGCCCTCTAGCACCAACCACAACTCTGTCTCTGCCCGCCCCACCCACAACTCTAAACCTCCCTCTCACATTCTTCAGGCGTCGAGAATGGGGACCCATAGTCACAGTGATGTAATTCGAACTGTTTCATATAGATTTAGCAAAGCATCTTGGCTTCTGTACTCTATGCTTTATTTATAAAGCCGTTCGAAAGTTTGGGTTTCAGTATGAAATACTTCACAACCATGGCTTTGGTAGACAATTACACGCAAATTGGTGATTTATATTATGCATCCAGCTCCATCTCTTTGAACCTGGCCCAAGTAATATCCGGACAGCAACATCCAAAGGACTTGTAACTCATGCACTGCAAACAACAATCCTATGTACAAATGAGAATTCCTTAAATTAACAGTACCATATTCTGCTGGTGCATTGTAAATGTCTTGCCAATTATATTGTTTAGATTTGTTGGCTACATTGTTAAGGTTATGAGGAACAGTTGATGGCATTAATTGTCTTTGAGAAATATAAAGCAGGGATAGCAGGGACACTGGTTTGAATGGGAGGAGGGCTGTGATACTGAACAATCCAATAAACTCTCTGTCTCTTGGCTTCGGCTTCACCAATTGGCATTACTCCTGGTTTCACTTCTTTAGCACACTGTTTAGCACACTGGGCTAAATCGCTGGCTTTGAAAACGGACCAAGGCAGGCCAGCAGCACGGTTCAATTCCCGTACAGAACTCCCCGAACAGGCGCCGGAATGTGGCGACTAGGGGCTTTTCACAGTAACTTCATTGAAGCCTACTCGTGACAATAAGCGATTTTCATTTCATTTTCAACTTTAATGGCAAACTCTTCCAGAAAATTAGTACCATTCAAATCACCTCCAATCATCTGCTTTTTCTAACCACAGAATTGGACTTTGTTAACAGAAAAATTACAGGGCGGGATTCTCTGGTCGCCAAAGCCGAAATTGTGTTCAGCGACTGGCCGGAGAATCAACGTTCGCACAAAAATCGGGGGGGCGGTGCTGCTTTTGCGATGCTACGCCCCCTCCAAAGCGGCGTACTCTAGGTGTATGCCAATGCCGTATCGACGGCCTCAGGACATTGCCTGAGGCCCTCCCCCGATGCTCTTCCCCCGCCCGGCTGAGTTCCCGTCAGCTTGGGTCTCTCATGTCATTATTTTTCGGGAACTCAGCATGGTGTCTGCGGACTCAGTCCAGCGCCACCACAGTCGGGGGAGAGCTGATCCAAAGGTGGGGGGGGGGGGACTTTGGCAGGGGCTAGGGCACTGTTGGCCGGTGGTCCGCGGGTCGCGGGCCTGCCAAAGGAGGGGCACTGTTTGTCAGGCTGGTACCGTGCGCAACTGGCGCCATGGTGCACGGCGCGGCTGCTGCAGGCCGTTGCTGTGCGCATGCATGGCCACAGACCCAGCAATTCTTCAGCCATATCAGCAGCTCATGCTGGGTGCTCGACACTGCCTGCCTGCTAGCCCCCCACCAAACTGAGGATTGGTGGCTGTTTTGCACTGAATTTTCCATCGTAGAACGCCACCATCCCCACGCCGGTGTCAGAACATAGCCATGAACATCAGAGAATCCAGCCCTACATTTTTCAGTGAGTGATAAATGTTTTCTCATTTTCAATTGAAATTAACCACACTTACAAATACCCAACATGGAGCATACAATAGGTGAGCAAAGTACTACAAATGCTGGTCTCAGACCCACTCCTCTCTCCCTCAAACTGAATGTAAAATGCAATCATATTAAGGTCAGTCTACCTCGGGGCACCTTCATTATAGATCTTTAATTACTCCCGTCTGGTTGCACAATGCCAAGACGAGTACAGCCTGCCCTCTGGTTGGCTCCAGAAGGTGCTGATCTAAGAAACTATCCCAAAAACATTCAACAGACTCTTCGGGCGAAATGCATCCAAAACATTTCTAAATGTCATTTTGGGTGAGTTTGGTGGGGTGTTTTTCATCAGCTTTTGGGTGAGATCCACACCGCTATTCGACCACAATTAGGACGTGATGCTTAGGGTGCCCCGATTCCAGCAAAATCCCGTCCGGTAGATCCTGAGAAAGGCCTCCCCCGGGATTCCCGATGGCCTTTATGCCTCGTGAGATCTAAGCAATCTCACACGATTAAGTGGGATTAGAAACCCACTTAGCTATGCGGATGCCAGATCGGTTGGTCTCCCAGCACCTCAACCAGAAGACCCAAGCCAGGCGCTGTTCCGTCATGGTCTCCATAATTAGAGACCAGGGGGAACCTTACCTACGGGGGGGGGTCTCTCAGGCGATGATCAGAGGCCACTGGGTGGTCGGCCTCTGGACATGGAGGCACCCTGGCAATGCTAGTGCCACCCTGGCACCTTGGCTCTGCCACCTGGGCACCCTGGCATTGCCACCTGGGTGCCAGCCTGACTCTGCCAGTATTCCCAGGTGGCACTGCCAGGCCGACAGGGGCGCTCTCGCATACTCACACACACTCACTCTCTCACACTCACCCACTCTCACTCTCTAACTCACACACTCACTCTCACACATGCTCACTCATTCTACTCACTTACTCTTTCACACTACTCAAGTCTCTCATTCGCACACACATTCTCTCACACATACTCATTCACGCTCACAAATAATCACTCACTAAAACATCTCACACACACACACACTCATTCAATCACTTTCACACACTCACTCACATGCGCTGGCTCATTCTCACACACACTCACTCTCTGATACACACAAACTCACTCAATTTATTCACTCATTCACGCACACAAACACACTCATACTCACACACTCTCACACATACTATCTCATACACTCACTCATTCTCACTCTCCCCCACACAATCAATCTCACACACACTTCACTCTGACACACTCACTCATTCACTCTTTCAGACTACTCAGTCTCTTACTTTCACACAGCTTCACTCATTTTCACATACATCCGCTCACACTCATACTCATTCATTCACTCTCATATACACTAACTCAGCCTCACGGTCACTCAATCACACATTCACTTTCATGCACGCTCACTCACTTCTGCATTCACTCACTTCAACACGCACTCACATTCATTCATTTTCATACATACTCATTCATTCTCACATATATTCATTCACACACTCACGCTTGCACAATCTCTCACGCACACTCACTCGTTCACTCTCCTCTCCACACTCACTCAATATCACATTCACTCATTCAATCTCATGCACACTCACTCACTCTCATACTCACTCAATCACAAGCACTCACTAACATACACATTCACTCTCTCACTCACTCACAACTCACTATTTCACACCTGCTCACTCTCACGCAAACTCGCTCTCACTCATGCACACTCACACACTCTCATGCACACTCACTCAATCTGACACACATCAGGCACACACACACTCACACATACACTCACTTTGACACCCACTCATTCACCCTCAGGCACACTCGCTCAATCTCACACATACTCATTCCCTGTCACGCACGCACTCACTCTCACATTCAGCCATTCTTGCACACACTCTCTCACTCTCGCACACTACTCTTTCACACTCACTTGTTCTCAAGTAAATTTTCTCACACTCATGCACACTCACGCATTCTCACACTTACTCTCACATGCAGTCATTCACACTCACACTCACTCTTATGCACACTCACTCTCACACACACTCACTCTTTTGAGCCGAGGGGGAGTGTGGTAGTGAGGCCACTGCCCCTGTATAAAATTCCCCCCCTCCTGTCAGGATTTGCTGGGTGTACAATCAGTTGGCTTTCAAAAGAATTTCTCGTAATGGAATTTCTTTGCAAAAGTGAACAAAACCTGTGTGAATGCCATTAAATCTGCAGTCGAGAATCAAGCCATTCAGCCCAGCATGTCTGTATGGTGGGTTTGCTCCACACAGGCTTACATGCTCCCTACTGCAGCGAATGCTATCAGCATATCATTCAAATATTTCTCCCTGACGTATTTATCTACAGCTTCCCCTTTTGCACATCTGTGATCTTCCCCGTGTGGCAGCCAATTCCACATTCTAACCACTGCCTGCGTAAGGAACATTCTCCTGAATTCCTTATTGGACTTTTTCACACCAATGTTGTATTCATGACCCCTAGATTTGGATTCGCCAACAAGTGGAAGCATCTCCTTTTATGTCAACCCAATCGAAACGCTTCATAATTTTTTAAAAATCCTTCTCGAATGGAGAATACTTCCTACAGCCTCCTGCACAGTGGCTTAGCTGTTCCAGTTGTGAGGTACTTTAATGCTGATTTTCAATTATTACTATTGCACTTGCTGGTGCTAAAGTACAGACAAGATAGGCACGCAAAGGAGTGGTTTGTTTTAATTCTGAAGGTGCTAGGTCACTGGAACCTAGAAATTGCTGTTGATGATATCAGCAAATGAATGCTTGACAGGTTCATGTCTCCACTTGTTTAAAGAGGAATTAACCTACTTTGAATTAAGGTGGCATTCACTAATATCGTGAACTAATACCTTGGCCTATGTGGCTGAAATGTGTTTTGTTCCAAATGCACCCGTAATATTTACTTCAATATGCGCCATGACTTTAAATATGTTATTGATGGAAACCAAAGAATTGCCTTGAAATTGCAAATATGATTTAGGAACATTTCAATGACTTCATTGTGCTTTTAACAGTTATTAGGGATATTATTTGAATTTATAATATCCAAACACGGTGTCCCCTGACTTTCAGATGTTCTGTCTTGATTGCTTTAAGCAATATGATGCAAATTAAACTCTCCATTTTGGAAACGTGAATTTTTGTTCTAATTAAGCAAATGATTTCTAATCAATTGCAGATCCCAATTAATGGAAAGTTTTATTAATACCTTCACTTCTGTTCTAGTGTTTTAATGGCCCTGGTAAGCTCTTTAAAACGACACTAAAACAGTCAAACGCTGTTAATTTCTTTTTTCCCTGGATATTGAAAATAAACAGTGAGGTTCCAATGTGTTAAGCATCTGCTGGATCTTTGTACCATGGGGAGGCATCACTTTGCTGGCCAGATGCATGCTGATAATAATCTCAACAGGAAAGAATTGGAAGAGTGTTTTCTGCCCCTTTACTCGGCTTATTTATGAGTGACCCAGTAATGTGCTGGTGACCTTGAGAAGTTTAGTTGACGCTGGAATGATGTGCTGCCACTTACCGCCTTATTCGCAATGACTGACGAACACTTGCTGTTGGAAAGCTGAAAGTGTGTGTGTGTGTGTGAAGGGTATAGATATCACAATCGATTGGGGGGGGGGGGGGGGGGGGGGGGGGGGAGGTGGCGGTTACTGCTGGATAGCTATACTCCACTTACTCGTTATCATCTTTTTTACCTTAAACTTGGAGTGTGATGTCGTGAACCAGAAGTGCCTCTCCCTTTTGGCACGGTTTTTATTTTTCATCCAAGAACCTTTCAAAATGGCCACACCAAGAAAAGAAAGCAAACATCGGGGAAAGGGGAATATTCAGATGTGTTCAAATATCGCAGGGGCGCTATCTTTGTTCAACAATTGACGTAAATTGCCCTCACATACGTTATCGTGTCACTCAGACCTGATTTCCCAGTGTGGAAAATGTACACATCTTCTGGTTCCCATTAGCCACCTCCCCACTCCCAAGCCAAACGATAAAATATCCCCCCCCCCCCCCCCCCCCCCCCCCACCAACATGGATCTCTTTTAAAGCAAAACATTTTGAAGCACATTAAAAATTTAGGAAACACAGAGGGGTGCTTGACGTTGGTGCTATGGGCACTCAGGAGGTTGTTAGATTTTAACATCTGTGCCCTGGCTGCACACACTGTCAAATTTATGATACCAAAACCATAGGAAAGCTTTATCATGTGATTTGCGAGAGTGTTAGCTTTTGGCGCAATCTGGTATGAGTACACATGCTGTACTGGACATTTTACTATCGACAAGCTTCTTTTCGAACTTTTGATGTGGGACCAACATTATCAATCAGAATTTATCAGAGGGAGTGGTAGCATGGCCCCTTTAAGGCGCGATTTTCCACAGGCCACATGACCCGTCTATCTGGATTACTGGTCCAGCAACAATACCACTACACCACCATCTCCGCAATGATGCATGAATACTATGTATGAAACCACATGGCTGTGTGGTGTAAACTGATACAGAAATTTCATACTCAAAAAATTTCATACACTCTGCGATGACTCAAGATTACCACATGACTCTTTGGTATGAATGTGGGTGAAATCCTGGCTGTTGGTCAATTTTTTCACTGGTTACATTGCATCAAGCCAACACTCATGATATTAACACCAATGCCAATATAATTTGCACCTACAAATATTTTTTTCAACCTGTGGAATAAAATACCAATGAAATCATTTTTCTTGCAGCAGAAAGGAAAGGTCACTCTACATTTCTCAGAAAATTCTGGAAGATTCCATGAGATACTCCAACTTGATAAGCACCTTTGAGTGTTTTTAAAATTCTTTTTGTGGAATGTGGGTGTCGCTGGTGAGGTTAGCATTTGTTTCCTATCCCTAACTCACCTTGAGAAGGTGGTGTTGAGCTTTGTTCTTGAAGTTCATGTGGTATTCATAAGAATACTCATGGTGCTGTTAGGAAGGGAGTTCCAGTATTTTGACCTAGCGACAGCAAAGGATCAGCAATATGATTCCAAGTCAGGATGGTGAGTGACTTGGAGGGGAACTCGCAGGTGGTGGTGTTCCCATGCATCTGCTGCCCATGTCCTTCTGGATGGTAGGGGTCGCAGGTTTGGAAGGTGCTATCGAAGGAAACTATGTGAGATGCTGCAGTGCATCTTGTAGATGGACACACTGCTGCTACTGTGCGTCAGCACTGTGATAGAACATAGAACATAGAACAGTACAGCACAGAACAGGCCCTTCGGCCCTCAATGTTGTGCCGAGCCATGATCACCCTACTCTAACCTACGTATCCACCCTATACCCGTAACCCAACAACCCCCCCTTAACCTTACTTTTATTAGGACACTACGGGCAATTTTAGCATGGCCAATCCACCTAACCCGCACATCTTTGGACTGTGGGAGGAAACCGGAGCACCCGGAGGAAACCCACGCACACAGGGGGAGGACGTGCAGACTCCACACAGACAGTGACCCAGCCGGGAATCGAACCTGGGACCCTGGAGCTGTGAAGCATTTATGCTAACCACCATGCTACCCTGCTGCCCCGTGATGGAAAGTTTAAGATTGTGGATGGGGTGCCAATCAAGCGGGCTACTTTTTCCCATATGGTGTTGAGCTTCTGAAGTGTTATCAGAGCTGCACTCATCCAGGTAATTGGCGAGTATTCCATCACACTCCTGACTTGTGCCTTGTAGATGGTGTTCAGGCTTTGGGGAGTCAAAAGGTCAGTTACTCGCTGCTGAATTCCAAGCCTCTGACCTGTTGTCACAGTAGCTGGACTATGGCTAGTCCAGTTCAGTTTCTGGTCAAAGGTGAAGCCCAGGATGTTTTTTCTTAATTCCTTTATGGGATGTGGGAGTCGCTGGTTAGTCCAGCATTTGTTGCCCATCCCTAGTTGCCCTTCAGAAAAGTGGTGGTGAGTTGCCTTCTTGAAGCGCTTCAGTTCTTGAGGTGATGGGACACCCACTGTGCTGTTATTGAGGGAGTTCCAGGATGTTGCTCGAGTGACAGTGAAGAAGCAGCAAACTATTTCCAAGTCAGGGTGGTGAGTAACTTGGAGGGGAACCTCCAAGTGGTGGAGTTCCCAGGTATCTGCTGTCATTGTCCTTCTAGGTGGTACTGGTCGTGGGTTTGGAAGATGCTGTCTAAGGAATCTTGGTGAATTACTGCAGTGCACCTTGTAGATGATATTGAGTGTTGTTGGAGCTGCACTCATCCAGGCAAGTGGAGAGTATTCCATTACACTGCTGACTTGTACCTTGTAGATGGTGGACAGGCATTGGGGTGTCAGGAGATGAGTTACTCGCCGTAGGATTCCTGCCCTTTGACCTGCCCCGGTAGCCATGGTATTAATATGGCTCGTCCAGCTCAGTTTCTGATCAATGGTAATCCCCAGCATGTTGATTGCGAGGGATTCAGCAATGGTAATGCCATTGAATGTAAAGGGGCTGTGGTTAGATCCTCTCTTGTAGAAGATGATTATTGCCTGGCGCTTGTGTAGCGCACGTGTAACTTGCCAATTGTCAGCCCAAGCCTGGATATTATCCAGGTCTTGCTGCATTTGGACATGGACTGCTTTGTTATCTGAGGAGTCACGAATGGTGCTGAACTTTGTGCAGTCATCCTCAAACATCCCCACTTCTGGCCTTATGATGGAAGGGAGGTCATTGATGAAGCAGCTGAAGATGGTTGGGATTAGGACACTACCCTGAGGAACTCTTGCAGTGATGCCCTGGAACCAAGATTATTAACCTCCATCCACCATAACCATCTTCCTTTGTGCCAGGTATGACTCCAACCAGCAGAGAGATTCCCCCCTGATTCCCATTGACTCCAGTTTAGCTCGGGCTTCTTGATGCCATACTCAGTCAAATTTTGCCTTGATGTCATGGACAGTCATTCTCACCTCACCTCCAGCATTCAGGTCTTTTGGCCATGTTTGAATCAAGGCTGTAATGAGGTCAGGAGCTGAGTGATCCTGGCGGAACCCAAACTGAGTGTCCGTGATCAGAGTAAGTGCTGCTTGGTAGCACCGTTGGTGACTCCTTCCATCACTTTGCTGATGCTGGAGAGTAGACTGATAACGCGGTAATTGGCTGGGTTGGATTTGTCCTGTTTCTTGGGTACAGGACACACCTGGGCAATTTTCCATATTGCCGTCCAGATGCCAGTGTAGTAGCAATACTGGAACAGCTTGGCTAGTGATGCGGCAAGTTCTGGAGCGAATGTCTTCAATAATATTGCCGGAATTTTGTCAGGGCCCATAGTCTTTGCAGTATCTAGTGCCTTCAGCCATTTCTTGATATCAGGTGAAGTAAATCATATTGGCTGAAGACTGACATCTGTGATGCTCGAGACCTCCGAAGGAAACCAAGAGGGATCATCCACTTGGCACTTCTGGCTGAAGATTGTTACCAATGCCACAGCCTTGTCTTTTGCACATACGTGGTGGGCTGCTCCATCATTGAGGATGGGAATATCGGTGGAGCATCCTTGGAGCAGCACACTAGCACAGTGGTTAGCATAGATACTTCACAGCTCCAGGGTTCCAGGTTTGATTCCTGGCTTGGGTCTCTGGCTGTGCGGAGTCTGTACATTCTCCCCGTGTCTGCATGGGTTTCCTCCAGGTGCTCCGGTTTCCTCCCACAAGTCCTGAAAGACGTGCTTGTTAGCTGAATTGGACATTCTGAATTCTCCCTCAGTGCACCTGAAAAGGCGCCGGAATGTGCCTTCTCTGGTCTTTTCACAGTAACTTCATTGCAGTGTAAGTTAAGCCTACTTGTGACAATAATAAAGGTTAGTATTAGTATTAGAAAAGCGGGCAGCAAAATCAAAGAACCCTCCCACCCGGGTTGTTCTCTCTTCAACCTCTTCCATCGGGCAGAAGATACAAACGTTTGAGAACATGCAGCTAAAGATTTAATAACAGCGGTTGCCAAACTCCTAAATGGCACCCTTACGGTCTGAACTGATCTTTCTACACTCTTCTCGACAGTGTATAACTAACTATATTCTGTATGTTTCACCCAATATGTTTATGTAGTTACATTGTATATTTATAGTATGTTCTATGTATTCATGTATGGAGCATTCTGCCTGGACTGTACACAGAAAAATTCTTTTCACTGTACCTCGGCACACGTGACAATAAAATCAAATCAAGAATCAAATCAAAGTGTCAACAGAAACAAATAGGGCCAAATAGACTCCTTGTAGGAAGTGTCATTCTGTAGGACCTGCACGGTACAAAATCCAGTTAAATGGTCCTTGGTTTAGTGCAGCTAAGGTTAGTGTCTACATCACACAAATGGGACCCTGCCAAACATGCATTTTTTCGGAAATAGTACAATTCAGATTCATAGAACATAGAACATAGAACACTACAGCGCAGTACGGGCCCTTCGGCCCTCGATGTTGCGCCGACCTGTGAAACCATCTGAAGCCTATCTGACCTACACTATTCCATTTTCATCCATATGTCTATCCAGTGAGCACTTAAATGCCCTTAAAGTTGGCGAGTCTACTACTGTTGCAGGCCGGGCGTTCCACACCCCTACTCCTCTCTGAGTAAAGAAACTGCCTCTGACATCTGTCCTATATCTATCACCCCTCAATTTAAAGCTATGTCCCCTCGTGTTGGTCATCACCATCCGAGGAAAAAGACTCTCACTGTCCACCCTATCTAACCCTCTGACTATCTTATATGTCTCTATTAAGTCACCTCTCAGCCTTCTGCTCTCTAACAAAAACAATCTCAATTCCCTGAGCCTTTCCTCGTAAGACCTTCCCTCCATACCAGGCAACATCCTAGTAAATCTCCTCTGAACCCTTTCCAAAGCTTCCACATCCTTCCTATAATGTGGTGACCAGAACTGCATGCAGTACTCCAGGTGCGGCCGCACCAGAGTTATGTACAGCTGCAGCATGACCTTGTGGTTCCGAAACGCAATCCCCCTGCTTATAAAGGCTAGCACACCATATGCCTTCTTAACAGCCCTATTAACCTGGGTGGCAACTTTCAGGGATTTATGTACGTGATGCCGAGATCTCTCTGTTCATCTACACTACCAAGAATCTTGCCATTAGCCCAGTACTCTGCATTCCTGTTATTCCTTCCAAAGTGAACCACCTCACACTTTTCCACATTAAACTCCATCTGCCACCTCTCAGCCCAGCTCTGCAGCTTATCTATGTCCCTCTGTATCCTATAACATCCTTCAGCACTATCCACAACTCCACCGACCTTCGTGTCATCTGCAAATTTACTAACCCATCCTTCTACACCCTCTTCCAGGTCATTTATAAAATGACAAACAGCAGTGGCCCCAAAACAGATCCTTGCGGTACACCACTAGTAACTGAACTCCAGGATGAACATTTGCCATCAACCACCACCCTCTGTCTTCTTTCAGCTAGCCAATTACTGATCCAAACCGCTAAATCACCTTCAATTCCATACTTCCTTATTTTCTGCAATAGCCTACCGTGCGGAACCTTATCAAATGCCTTATTGAAATCCATATACACCACATCAACAGCTTTACCCTGATCCACCTGTTTGGTCACCTTCTCAAAAAACTCAATAAGGTTTGTGAGGCATGACCTACCCTTCACAAAACCGTGTTGACTATCGCTAATCAACTTGTTCTTTTCAAGATGATTATAAACCCTATCTCTTATAACCTTTTCCAACATTTTACCCACAACCGAAGTAAGGCTCACAGGTCTATAATTACCAGGGTTGTCTCTACTCCCCTTCTTGAACAAGGGGACAACATTTGCTATCCTCCAGTCTTCCGGCACTATTCCTGTCGACAAAGACGACATAAAGATCAAGGACAAAGGCTCTGCAATCTCCTCCCTGGCTTCCCAGAGAATCCTAGGATAAATCCCATCTGGCCCAGGGGACTTATCTATTTTGACATTTTCCAAAATTGCTAACACCTCCTCCTTTTGAACCTCAATTCCATCTAGCCTGGTCGACTGAACCTGAGTGTTCTCCTCGACAACATTGTCTTTCTCCAGTGTAAACACTGACGAAAAATATCCATTTAACGCTTCCCCTATCTCCTCTGATTCCACACACAACTTTCCACTACTATCCTTGATTGGCCCTAATCTTACTCTAGTCATTCTTTTGTTCCTGATATACCTATAGAAAGCCTTAGGGTTTTCCTTGATCCTATCCGCCAACGACTTTTCGTGTCCTCTCCTCGCTCTTCTTAACTCTGCCTTTAGGTCCTTCCTGGCTAACTTGTAACTCTCAAGTGCCCTAACTGAGCCTTCATGTCTCATCCTAACATAAGCCTTCTTCTTCCTCTTGACAAGTGCTTCAACTTCCTTAGTAAACTACGGTTCCCTTGCTCGACAACTTCCTCCCTGCCTGACAGGTACATACTTATCAAGGACATGCAGTAGCTGTTCCTTGAAAAAGCTCCACATTTCGATTGTACCCATCCCCTGCAGTTTCCTTCCCCATCCTATACATCCTAAATCTTGCCGAATAGCATCATAATTGCCTTTCCCCCAGCTATAATTCTTGCCTTGCGGTATATACCTATCCCTGCCCATTGCTAAAGTAAACATAACCGAGTTGTGATCACTATCACCAATTCACTATTCACTTGTGAAGTGTCAGGAATGAGCAGTTACAGTTGTGAAGAAAGTTGGGGCTTTTACACTGTGACAGAGATGGTTTGGGGAAAATCTACTAGAAATTTTCAGAATTATGAAAGATTTTGAGGTGGCAGTGAAAGAAAGATTGCATTATTTCGCAAATTAGTTACAAAGGAGCATAGTCTCATGGTGACCAATAGATCATTAAAGGAGGAAATTTCATTTTTTTATTTGTTTCACTGAAAGTTATAGAACATGGAATGCTTTATACCATGAGTCATTATTGTGGTGATATGCATCACTGTAGATACACAAGGGGTTAATGTAAGTACACATAGACTAGCTAGACACTAGAGGGAGTACCAGAGACATGACACACAGACACTCAACCAATAGATCAGTAAGATAGGACACAACCAATGGGCATTCACAATACACACAGAGGTGACACTACCACGGGGTGGGGGGGGGGGGGGGGGAACATTACACCAACCCATATATAAAGGACACAGCACACATGATCTTCCTCTTTCTAGTGGAGACACTCAGTGAGTACAGAAACAGGTTTGATTCAACATCACACCCACCACGTGGATTATAGCAGACTGGTTCGTCAGTCTGAGTAACTATAGAAGGATTAACAGTAGAGGCGAATCCGAGTAGGAGAATTGTTAATAGTTTAATAAACGTGTTGAAGTTATCTCCACGTCTGAACCTTCCTTTGTCAGAGTGCATATCAAAGAATCAGCTTATGCTACTCCAAGAGCATAACAAGACAATTATTGAGGCAGAGACTTCAACAAAATTTAAAGGAGGCTTGGATAAGCATCTGAAAATGTGGAATAGAAAATGGTATTGGGAAATGGAACTGTAGCTGTCAGTCTTGTGGCGCAGTGGACTTACTTCTGGACGATAAGCTCCATGTTCAAGTCCCACTTCGGGACTTGATAGCCACTGAATAATGTGGCAAAACAGGTCAACGATCAGCCTGTAAATGCTTCCAGTATGGTAAAGGTGGTAAAGCGCAGGAGAGATCCCTGGTCAGCCACACTGCTGAAGGCAATGGTAAATCACTTTGTCAAGCATAATCATGGACTATTGCAATGGAAATCTAGAGCCTGGAAGAGGAGCTGTTGCAGAGTGAGCAATGATGCAATCACAATGGGCTGACCGGCCGGCTCTGTGCAATAATTTATTTGCTTCTAGATGCATTATTTCTCCGGAAGTTATTCTCCAGACATGCTCTTTTTCTAAAACTTGCCCCTGTTGTCTAAAAAGATTGCCTAAAGATTATCAACTGTTCACATATTATTTGATGTAGTTATAATTTTCGTTGTTTTTTTTCACTTTTCTACTATATTCCAGTCTTAATGTTTCCTGAACACATTTCAGACTTGAACCTTCTTCCTATTGTACATTTCCATCTTTATGTTGTTTGAAAATACATCTCTGTATATCTTAGTAACACGATGATAAACTGTGCACATAGTTTCTTAGTCGTCATCTAACAAAATTTTTTGATTATTACAGTTATCATTTCTGTTGTATCCCTCCAGATGTTAACGTAGCTAGGACAAGTTTTATTTCAGAATGCCATTAATTGACTGAAATCAACACTTGGAACAGCAAATGGCTTCAAAACTTTATTGTTGATTGAAGCATTAAAACCCTCGAGCCTTCCATCCTGAAGGCTTTTTAACCTTGATGGATAGCTGAAGACATGCAGGATTAAGTATTAGAGAACCATGTCGGGTCCTGTGGGAGGACGACTTTTACCTGTGAGTTCTGATCAAACTCTGTCCTTGGTAGCAGACTTTTAAAAAAATCATTTCATTCGTGGTGCAGAATTTCAAGAGTCTGATAGGTTTGCTTACTACTTTCTTTTTGACGACTTATCGGCATTCTAGATCTGCTCGGAGTCTGATTAAGGTTGCTGCTCATTACAGAGTGTTATTTCTTTTTAATGAATTACATCCGACAAGATACATTCTGATATATGTTCTGAGTGCAGCTTCCACAAGATGTTCCTGTAAGCAAGTACCTCAAGAAAAAAAAATCAGGTAATGTGCGCAGTACAAAAATATAATTTGGAATAAGATTAGTAGTAAGTCCATTTGCCATCATAGATGCCACTCTTCTAAAGTTTTCGCATAAAGATTGACAGTCATCAGATTTGTAAGGGGGGGGGGGAACCTTTTGTGGCTCCATCTTCTTTGATTTTAACTCGTGCGATGGGATTTTCTGACCTTTCCCGCCGGCGAGATCATCTTGTCATGCCGATGGCAACCCCCCGCTGTGGGTTCGCCAGTGACAGAGTGTCCAGACAACTGGAAATCCCATTGACAGTAGCGGGAGCGGAGGATCCGACCATCGGCCAATAGCGAGCCACCTCCGCTGTCACAAAACACGTCATGGTGGGGTATGGAAAATTTTCCCTGTGAACCCATAGTGGAATGCAAAGTGTACTTCATTTTAGAAAACCCAACATAAGAATAGTGAAAGGGAAGAAGGTAAAACTTGCATTTATCTCGCACATTTCTCAACCTTAGGGCAGATGAAAGTGTTCTGCAACCAATGAACTGTTAGAGTGCTGTTGCCATAGTAATGTAGGAAACATGGCTGCCAATTTATGTACAGCAAGCTCCCACAAACAGCAATGTGCTCATGTGCAGATTATCTGTTTTGGCAATGTCGGCTGAGCAATAAATATTGACCACGACATCAAAGTGAACACCCCTGCTCTTCTTACCAATTTTACCAATACGTTAAGAGCAATAGAATAACGAAGGAAAAGGTAGGGCCCATCAGAGATGTCATGGAGTCATAGAATCATACGGCACAGAAAAAGTCTGTCCGTGTGGAGTTTGCACAATCTACCTATGCCTACGTGGGTCTCACCCTCACAGCCCAAAGATGTGCAGGGTATGTGGATTGGCCATGCTGAATTGCCCCTTAATTGGAAAAAAAAAATAATTGGGTACTTTAAAAAAAATGAGTGTCTCAACCTCCACCACCCTTTCAGGCAGCAAATTCCAAACTCCAACCACCTTCTGGGTGAAAAGGTTTTTCCTCACATCTCCTCCAACCTCCTGTCCTTTACCTTCAATCTATGCCCCTGCTCATTGACCCCTTCACCAAGGGGAAAAGTCTGTTCCTGTCTACTCTATTTTTGCCCCTCATAACTGCATATATCTCAATCATGTCCCCTCCCACAGTCTCCTTTGCTACAAGGAAAACAATCCTCGTCTATCCAATCTCTCTTCATAACTAAAACTCTCCAGCCCATGCAACATCCTGGTAAATATCCTCCTCACTCTTTCTGGTGTCCGTCGAGGCTCGGGGTACAATATCAGCCTCCTCCCCTCCACGACGTCCAGGAGGGTCTCCAATTCACCGTCCCTAAATTGCGGGGCTGCTCGTCTAGTGGCCATCTTGCCCATGACGCTGTTTGTGGGGGGTGTGAATCGTTATGAGCAGCCGCAGCATCGCATCAATGATGGACCCAGCTAATCGACGGCCGCACCCTCGTGCGCTTCACGTCCCACCCATGCTAGCCCCTTGTCGGTCGTCGATTAGCTCCACTTGGGGCCTGGTGACGCCGTCGTGATACTCCACGGTTTCAAAACTTAGCCTCATTTTCGGAGAATCCAGAAATTTGGTTTAAAACAAATAGTGTGATCCGGTACGTTTTTAATTGTAGTCTTTTCACCCCAATTTCTGTAATTCTGGTTACGGGGATAGGATGGAGGTGTGGGCTTGGGTGGGGTGTTCTTTCCGAGGGCCGATGCAGACTTGATTGGCCGAATAGCCTCCTTCTGCACTGTAAATTCTATGATTCTATGGTGTTATTACATCCCCCCTAAACTGCATACAATATTTTAGCTGCAGCCTAACCAATGCTTTATACTGTTCCAGCATAACTTCCCTGCTCTTCAACTCTATGTACATGGTAACTTGTGGGCTGATTCAGAAAATACCAGAGGGTATTGATTTAAGGTGATTGGTAGAAGGATTAGAGGGGACATGAGGAAAAACATTTTCACCCAGAGGGTGGTGAGCTTCTGAACTTCACTGCCTCAGTTGGTGGTTGCATCTTAAACTCATTTAAAAAGTACCTGGATCTGCATCTGAAGTGCTGTAACCTGCAAGTCTATCGACCAAATGCTGGAAAATGGGATTGAAATGAGCAATGTGTTTAATTTTCCCTTTTTGGCTGGCACAGCCACAATGGGCTGAATGGCCTCTTTCTGCACGGGAACCTTTATATGGTTCTACAAAATAGTATTGTAGATCTTTTTTATATCCACTTAAGAGGGCATATAATGCTTTGGTTTGACATCTCATTCTGAAGACAGCAACTCTGACAGTGCAGCATTTGTTCAGCATTGCACTGGCGTGTCAGTCAAGATGCCAGAAAGGTGCCAGATCATCAGGAACTGAGTTCTTTTCACTATTTCCACAAACTGCTGTGCCATGCGTGCCAGCCTTTAACCTGGTGTTTTAAGACTTCTTACTGTGCCAAGTTCAGGTTCGGCTTGTCGTGTGGACAGCTGTTTTCAGTGATTTTACTGTGAAGTTTCAGAGTGAAGGAAAAACAGAGAGCATTAGAAAATGGACCATTACCTTTAATTGAAAAGAGGATGATGGCAGTAGCTTCACAGATCTAGGGGCTGAACTGACAGCAGATCCTATTCAGCCAAAAAAAATTATTTTGTTGCTGATTATAACTCAAAGCATGTTATTTAGATGATTGGTATGATTCTGACTTCAAGTAGACCAACCACTGGAGTTGAACTCCCATCCCTACATTTAAAGTGATTCTGGAGACTAGAATATGGGCATTGCGACAGCAACAATCAGGTACAGAACACTGTTGATGAAGACAAACATTCCATGGGTTTTCACACCGGTATCCACGCATGATTTAGGAAAGAGACTTCGGCAAGTTGAGAAAGAGATCATCCAAAGACAAAGGTTTCACATGTAAATTAACAATATAAGAGCTAGGAGCAGGAGTAGGCAATTCAGCTTCTCTAGCTTCTCTGCAATTCAATATTATCATGGTTGATCGCCTCTTGGCCTCAACTTCACCTTCCTGCCCGTTCTCCATAACGTTGAAGCAGGTCTTTCTCACCTTCGCCCCTCCTGACCCCACCACTGTCTCTAATGTGTCAGATTGCTTGTCCGAGATCCATTGCTGGATAAGCAGGAAATCCATTGAGCAAAGTATTGAGAAGACCAAAGTTATTGGCCCATCTTCTTGTCGCCAACGGCGACCTTACACTCCTCCTGCTGCAGGTTCACCAGCGGGAGGGGCTGCATACAATGGAAAAACCATTGTCAGACAATGCCGCTGGCCAACAGCGAACCACATCTTTTGCCGCAAAACTCACTGTATGTGGAGGGGTGGGTGCGAGGTGGAAAATTCCCACCCATTGTCTTCAGTTCCCTGAATCTGTGAAGAAGGAAACCAACTCAGACTTTGATGGTACTCAGACACATTCCCTGGTTCCAAAGTGACATTGAAACCCCTCCTTATTTACAGAGATGGGGGAGGGACTGCGTGTACTGAGCGCAGCCAGCGGGCATTCTGGAATTGCAGGAAAAAAATCTGACCGCAGCGTTGGGACGAGGATCACTTGATCGGGAGATCTGCTCTTTCCTGAAAGATGTGGATGACCTGTGGGTTTGTGTTGTTTCACTTCTTCCCTGCTGCTGCTTTCTTACCATATACTGCTTTCACTTTAGTATGGCCTTCACTTTATTCATTATTGTTATGCCCACAGCATTTTGGCAGGTGGGGCAGAGTAAAGTGATATCAGTAAAATTCTGCGCAAGCGCAGACCAGTGCACACGGGTATCAATGGCTGTCATTTATAAGAGCATAAGAACATAAGAACTAGGAGCAGGAGTAGGCCATCTGGACCCTCAAACCTGCCTCGCCATTCAATTAGATCATGGCTGATCTTTTGTGGACTCAGCTCCACTTTCCCGCCCGAACACCATAACCCTTAATCCCTTTATTCTTCAAAAAACTATCTATGTTTATCTTGAACACATTTAATGAACTGCTTCTCTGGGCAAGGAATACCATAGATTCACAATTCTTTGGGTGAAGAAGTTCCTCCTAAACTCAGTCCTCAATCTACTTCCATTTATTTTGAGGTTATGCCCCCAGCTCTGCTTTCACCCGCCAGTGGAAACATCCTCTCTGTATCTATCCTATCTATTCCCTTCATAATTTTATATGTTTCTATAAGATCCCCCACATCCTTCTAAATTCCAAAAAGTATAGTCCCAGTCTACTCAACCTCTCCTCATAATCCAACCCCTTCAACTCTGGGATTAACCTAGTGAATCTTCTCTGCACACCCTCCAGCGCCAGTAGGTCCTTTCTCAGATAAGGAGACCAAAACTGAACACAATACTCCAGGTGTGGCCTCACTAACACCTTTTACAATTGCAGAATAACCTCCCTAGTCTTAAACTCCATCTCTCCAGCAATGAAGGACAAAACTCTATTTGCCTTCTTAATCACCTGTTGCACCTGTTAACCAACATTTTGTGACTCATGCACAAGCACAACCAGGTCTTCCTGCACAGCAGCATGTTTTAATATTTTATCATTTAAATAATAATCCCTTTTGCTGTTATTCCTACCAAAATGGATAACCTCACATTTGTCAACATTGTATTCCATCTGTTAGACCCTAGCCCATTCACTTAACCTATCCAAATCCATCTGCAGACTTGCAGTATCCTCTGCACGTTTTGCTTTACCACTCATCTTAGTGTCGTCTGCAAACTTGGACACATTGCACTTGGTACCCAACTCCAAATCACCCGTGTACTACTGATTGCCAACCAGAGAAACACTCATTAATCCCCACTCTTTGCTTTCTATTAATTAACCAATCCTCTATCCATGCTACTACTTTACCCTTAATGCCATGCATCTTTATCTTATGCAGCAACCTTTTGTGTGGCACCTTGTCAAAAGCTTTCTGGAAATCCAGATAAACCACATCCATTGTCTCCCCGTTATCTACCGCACTGGTAATGTCCTCAAAAAATTCCACTAAATTAGTTAGGCACGACAAGCCCTTTATGAACCCATGCTGCATCTGCCCAATGGGACAATTTCCATCCAGACGCCATGCTATTTCTTCCTTGATAGATTCCAGCATCTTCCCCACTACCAAAGTTAAGCTAACTGGCCCGCTTTCTGCCTACCTCCTTTTTTAAACAGTAGCATCGTGTTTGCTAATTTTCAATCCGCCGGGACCACCCCAGAGTCTAGTGAATTTTGATAAATTATCACGAGAGCGTTTGCAACTTCCCTAGCCATCTCTTTTAGCACTCTGAGATGCATTCCATCAGGGCCAGGAGACTTGTCTACATTTAGCCCCATTAGCTTGCCCATCCACTCTGTCCTTCCGAATAGTTTGATACCCTTGGATATTTAACTCCCAGTCGTGACATCCTTTAACCATGTTACAGTAATGGCCACTAAATCACAGTCATTCACAATGATTTGCACCATCAACTCATTTACCTTATTCCAAATACTACGAGCATTAAGGAAAAGTACACTTATGTTGGCTTTTATACCTCCGTTTTGAATCTGAACACCTTGGGCGGGATTCTCCCGGGGGTCGGAGAATCGCCTGGGACCGGCATCAAACCCGCCCCCACCGTGTCCCGAATTCTCCGCCTCCCAAGATTCGGCGGGGGCGGGAATCGCGCCGCGCCAGTCAGTGGGCCCGCTGAGCCGGTCGGCCCGCGATGGGCTGAAGTCCCGTCGCTGACAGGCCTCTCCCGCCGGCGGGAATCAAAACACCTACCTGACCGGTGAGATTGGTGGCGCGGGCAGGCTCTGGGGTCCTGGGGGGGGGGGGGCGCTGGGCGATCTGACCCTGGGGCGTGCTCCCACGGTGTCCTGGCCCGCGATCGGGACCCACCTATCGGCGGGCGGGCCTGTGCCATGGGGGCACTCTTTTTCTTCCGCCTCCGCCATGGCCTCCCCATCGCATGCGCCGGTATGACATCAGCAGCCGCTTCGCTCTGGCACATGCGTGGACTTACGCCGGCTGGCGAAGTCCTTTCGGCCCCAGCTGGCGTGGTGCCAAAGTCCGTTCACGCCAGCCGGCGGAGTGGGAACCACTTCAGCGTCGGCCTAGCCCCTCAATGTGAGGACTTGGCCCCTAAAGGTGCGGAGAATTCTTCACCTTTGGGGCTGCCGACGCCGGAGTGGTTCACGCCACTCCGACACGCCGGGACCCCCCACCCCGCCGGGTAGGGGAGAATCCCGGCCCTTGATCAGTAACCTCTCCTAAATTTTTTTTCCTCTCAACTTTTCTCCTAATTTTCCTTGTCATTGAACCCATATCTTCATGTAACAATTTGCCGCGTCACTTTCCATTTATGTTTTTACTTCCCGTTTTATTCCTTTTAGTATTACTGGGCCGATGCACTGAGCTCCCCTCAGTCACTGTACCTTGTACTATCGCCCTTTTTGATTTTTGACATGGCTTCACGGCCTTACACTTTCCCCCTTACTGCCTTTATTTCTGTCCCTGTTTTAGTACCTTCCGACTTCCTGCATCAGTTCCCATCTCCTTGCTATATTTATGGCCATATTGCACTGACAGGCGACATTGTGTTAAAAAAAAGGCATTCACTGATAGCTTTTCACTTCTTTAAAAAAACTTTTTTTTTAACTACAGCACAAGAAAAATGTCAATCATCCAAACCATTTAAAGTATCAATCGCAGAAACTGCAAGCACCTGGACACTCTTTACCTTGTGTAAATTGACAGCATAGATCAGAGATCTAGAGCTGTGAATCAAACAATATTTTCCATTGGGCCCAGCTGCTTCAATAGTCTAATGGATGCCTGGGCTCTCAGCCAAGCCTTATTATGTGTATCAGGCAGTTTTGGGGAGCATATCTTAGCATGAGGGGCCATTATGGCTGAACTTAGCATGGCGTAATGTGGACAGCATTGCTAACAGGCAATGGTTTACACCTCCTCTGAGGTGCCATGAACAACGGCTCTTTGAAAAGCTGAACCGCCTTCAGGAAAATTGCAGAGTACTAGGACATGCTTATCCCCACAATGGAGTCAGTCAGGTCACATGCACAGGCGATGGCCCCGAGCTTAACCAACCAATATCCTTAAAAGGCAGTCCTAAAAATTGGAAATCCCAAGGAAGGAGGCGTGGATCCCGGAATGAGGATGCACATACCATTTTCAAAGGACTCAGTGAAAATCCAGCGCAACATTTCAGCTTAATTGCATTTCATCTCAACTGATAACATAAATTCTGTTTTTCTCTCTCCACAGATGCTGTTTGACCTAGTGAGTATTTTCAGTGTTTTACCTCAACAATCGTTTGTTACCTCCTTTCATTTCATTTCCTGCATTTCCTCAAAAAGCGTGAAGGGAACCGAGAGTTGACAGAGAGTGCAATTGACTGGGAGCAGGGTCAGAGGGGAGAGTTCCAGTTGGTTCACATGGCAGCTACACTCTGTAAGGTAAGAGTTGCTTGATTGTTTTTTTTTTGTTTTTGTTTCTTGGGCAGCAAGCTATGTTTGTATCATTTAGCAGAATCACAAATTTTAGAGGGTTCACTTGAGAGAGTAGCAGCAGTATATGTACATATATACATTTTGTAATGGGCCAAACGGGTGTTTCATCTTTTTTTTTCCTTTTAAATCTCTTTTGGAATTCAGATCAGAGGGGATCGAGGCTAGGGCAGTTGCATGCTCCTCCTGTAGGATGTGGGTGGTGAGGGACACCACTGGTGTCCCCACTGACTACTCCTGCGGGAAGTGCACCCAACTCCAGCTCCTCATAGACCGCCAAAGGGAACTGGAGCTGGAGCTGGGTGAACTTTGGATCATCCGGGAGGCAGAGGGGGTGATAGATAGGAGTTACATGGAGGTAGCCACACCCAAGGTACAGGACAAGAGTAGCTGAGTTACAGTCAGGGGAAGGAAAAGGAACGAACAGACAGTGCAGGGATCCACTGTGGCCGTTCCCCCTCAAAACAAGTATACCATTTTGGATGTTGTTGGGGGGGGATAACCGACCAGGGGAAGGCCCTAGCGGCCAGGTCTCTGGCACAGAGATTGGCTTTGTGGCTCAGAAGGGAAGGGGGGAGAATAGAAAAACAATAGTGATAGGAGACACAAAGGTGAGGAGAACGGATAGGGGATTCTGTGGTTGTGAACAAGACTCCCGGAAGGTATGTTGCTTCCCGTGAGCCAGGGTCAGGGATGTCTCGGATCGAGTCTACAGGATTCTTAAAGGGGAGGGGGAGCAACCAGAAGTCGTGGTGAGCATAGGCACCAACGACATAGCTCAGAAAAGGGATGAGGATCTAAAAAAATATTTTAGGCAGTTAGGTTGGAAGCTAATGAGCAGGACAAGCAGAGTAGTGATCTCAGGATTGCTACCGGTGCCACATGCAAGTGAGGTAAGGAACAGAGAGCGAGTGTAGCTGAACACGTGGCAATCGGGCTGGTGCAGGAGGGAAGGCTTCAGATATGTGGATCATTGGGATACCTTCTGGGGAAGGTATGACCTGTACATGAAGGATGGATTGTACCTAAACTGGAGGGGCACCAATATCCTGTGTGGGAGGTTTGCTAGAGCTCTTCGGGAGGGTTTAAACTAGTTTGGCAGGGGGATGGGAATCAGAGCTATGGATCAAAGGATAGGGCAGCTGTTGAACAGGCAGAAATAATATTCAGTGAGTTTGTGATAAAGATAGACAGTTGTTAGGGCAAAGTTTCACTCAGTGGAATGGGTTAAACTGTGTCTGTTTCAATGCAAGGAGTGTCAGGAATAAGCGAGATGAATTCAGAGTATGGACCAGTACTTGGAACTACGATGTTGTGGCCATTACGGAGACATGAATTTCACAGGGGCAGGAAGGGTTCGATGTTCCAGGGTTTAGATGTTTTAAGAAGAATAGGGAGGGAGGTAAAAGAGGAAAGGGTGTTGCACTGTTAATTAGGGAGTGTATCACAGCTGCAGAAAAGGGGGTAGTTGAGGAGGGTTTGTCTACTTAGTCAGTACGAGTGGAAGTCAGAAACAAGAAAGAGCCAGTCACTTTATTGGGAGTTTTCCATAGACCCCCCCAATAGCAGCAGAGAGATAGAGGAACAGATTGGGCGGCAGATCTTGGAAAGGTGCAGAAGTAGCAGAGTTGTTGTCATGGGTGATTTCAAGTTCCTTAATATTGACTGGAACCTCCTTACTGCAAATGGTTTCGATGGAGCAGATTTTGTCAGGTGTGTACTGGAATGATTCCTGACTCAATATGTAGATAGGCTAACTAGGGGGGAGGCCATATTGGACTTGGTGCTTGGCAATGAACCAGGCCAGGTGTCAGTTGTCTCGGTAGGAGAGCATTTCGGTGACAGTGTCCACAACTCCTTGACCTTTACCATTGCCATGGAGAGGGATAGGAACACACAGTATGGGAAGGTATTTAATTGGGGGAGGGGAAATTATACTGCTATTAGACAGGAGCTGAGGAGCACAAAGTGGGAACAGTTGTTCTCGGGGAAATGCACAACAGTAATGTGGAGGTTGTGTAAGGAGCACTTATTGTGAATGCTGATAGTTTTGTCCCACTGAGATGGGGAAGGAATGGTAAGATGAAGGAGCCTTGGATGACAAGAGAAGTGGAGCTTCTAGTCAAAAGGAAGAAGGAAACTTACGTTAGGTTGAGGAAGCAAGGATCTGGCTTTGTTCCAGAGGGTTCCAGGAAGGAACTCAAAAATGGACTGAGAAGAGCTAGAAGGGGGCATGAAAAAGCCCCAGCAGGAAGGATTAGGGAAAACCCCAAGGCATTCTACACTTATGTGAGAAATAAGAGGATGATCAGAGTGACAGTGGGGATAGTGGAGGGAATTTGTGCCCAGAGTCTGAGGAGATAGGGGAGGCCCAAAATGAATATTTTGCTTCAGTATTCACCAGAGAGAAGGACCTTGTTGCTCATAAGAACAGTGTAAACCAGCTTAATAGACTCGAACAGGTTGATATTAAGAAGGAGGATGTGCTGGAAATTTTGAAAAGCATCAGGATAGATAAGTCCCCTGGGCCCCTTGGGATGCACCCAAGGTTACTACAGGAAGCAAGGGATGAGATTGCTGCACTGTTAGCGATGATCTTTGCATCCTCACTCTCCACTGGAGTAGAACCGGATGATTGGAGGGGGGCGAATATTGTTCCCCTGTTCAAGAAAGGGAACAGGGAAATCCCTGGGAGTTACAGACCAGTCAGTCTTACCTTTGTGGTGAGCAAAATATTGGAAAGGATTCTGAGAGATAGGATTTATGATTATTTAGAAAAACATAATTTGATTAAAGATAGTCAGAATGGCTTTGTGAGGGGCAGGTCATGCCTCACAAGCCTCATTGAATTCTTTGAGGACTTGGAATATTGTGTCCAGTTCTGGTCACCTCATTATAGGAAGGATGTGGATGCTTTGGAGAGCAGCAGAGGAGATTTACTAGTATGTTACCTGGACTGGAGGGCATGTCTTATGAAGAAATGTTGAGGGAGCTAGGGCTTTTCTCACTGGAGCAAAGAAGGAAGAGAGGTGACTTGATAGAGGTGTACAAGGTGATGAGAGGCATGGATAGAGTGGATAGCCGGAGACTTTTCCCCAGGGTGGAAATGGCTGTCACGCGGGGACATAATTTTAAGGTGATTGGAGGAAGGTGCAGGGGAGATGTCAGAGGTAGGTTCTTTACACAGAGAGTGGTGGGTGCGTGGAATGCACTGCCAGCAGAGGTGGTGGAGTCAGAGTCATTAGGGACACTTAAGCGACTCTTGAACAGTCACATGGACAGCAGTAAATTGAAGGGGTGTAGGTTAGGTTGATCTGAGATTAGGATAAATGGTCGGGACAACATCGTGGGCTGAAGGGCCTGTACTGTGCTGCACTGTTCTATGTTCTAATAAGGCCACCAGTTTCCACCTTATTACATTACCCCTCTCCATTCCAACTCATCTGCTACTGAAACTATACCTTTGTTACTTCTATTCTTGACTATTCCAATACGATTTTGGCGAGTGTCTCGCATTCTACCCGACCACATTTTAAAACGTCACTGCTTAAATCATAGCTCATTTCACATCACGTCCCCACATTGCCCCTGCAGTTGGAAAATGAACATGTTTTATGGGCACAGGATTAGGTTAAATGCAGGATACTTTCAACCTAACCAAACAGCTTGTATCTATGTAATTCTGTGCAACTCAGTATTAAATGCTATTGAAATGGAGATTTGCTAATTGTTAGCTTGGCCTAGGTTGCACAGACCAAGGTAAGTAGGCGTTCTTTCCAAGGCAGGCTCTCTGGTCATCGATTTCAAATGGCATTAGCTATTGCTATATAGAAGCCCTTGATTCAGACTACCTTGCCTTCTTGTTCCCTGGCAGGTGAAATTGAAATTTAACAAGAGGATGTAGTATTTTACAAAGGAATGTTGGGCCTGAACTTCCGTAGCATTGCAAAGTCAGATTGCCACTCCATGCTGAGATTTTACATGGAAATGCAGCTATTCCTTTCTCACCTGGCCTTGTGACTCAGGCTGGGCATGGAATGTATAGTGCAGTACACTACTGAGGCCTTCAGTCAAAGATTGGAGAGTCAGAGGTAAGGAAGCCACCCACATTTTTACAGAGTAGTTCCCTACAAACAGGTAATTTTAGAAGTCCAGCTACATTCAGAAACAATGGAGAAGGTAGGATTGTAAGGTAAGTGGGTAGCAATGGGGGGGGGGGGGGGGGGGGGGGAGTTTGGTCAGTTGGTCGGGTTGGGTGGGGATCAATTAGTCAGTGGGGGAGCTCAGTAGGGGCATTTAATCGGGGTGGGGGGGGAGATTGGTTGGTCAGCGGTTAGGTGATCAGTGGGAGGTGGGCAAGTTCAATGGAAGGGTGTTAGGTGGTCAGTTAGGGGTGTTGCGTGGTCAGTGATGGGGGTTCAGATGGTGGGGTGAGCAGGGGAGGTCCCTGGTGGGGTGGGGGGGAAAGTCAGCATTTTAGTTACCCAGGAGTTGGAAGTGATTTTAGTTCTCTTCACCTTTCCTGTGTAACTATTACTGTAAGATTGTTGTAATTTGTGATTTAAATTAAACTTTCGGATGGTTCCAATTGTGGAGCCATCCTTACCTAAGGACTGTTCTGGCAGGGGGTGGGGTGAGATGGGGAGAACGGTTTTCCGAGCACATTGTTAGGGTACACCTCCCCACACACCCCATTTAGGCATCCCAGGGCCCGGGGTTTCTTCAGAAAGATAGGTTGCAATTGCTTCAACAATTTTTCACCATTTGTAACTCGCTACTCACAAGGTTTGTAAACTGATATGTCTTGAGAGAGTTTCGACACTGAGTTCTCGAACACAAATGAAGTTCATTGTACAGGGTCCTGTAGTTATTTCAGGCAGTTCCTAAGGCAGTATAGTTAAGTTGAAATATTCTCCAGCTCGTGCATTAGAACCACTGGGGTATGAAGGTCACCAATCCAACAAATCATGTGCATTTGCTGATAATTATTTCACCTTGGAAACCAGCCCTGTGTTCAGCAGTGGGAGGTTATTTGTGTCACAATAATACATTATATTATGTTTTACCAACAAATATTCCCCCTTCCGATTCTCTCCTGAAGCCATTGACTTTTTGCTGGTGTCTGGCCTCCCATCAATAATTCATCCAATGGCCTGTCTTTATGTTTGAGCCAAGACCAGGAATGTCCACAGGGTAATTACCGTTGCAATGCTTGAAACTGTAGTTCAGCATCCACATAACTCTGACCATCTTTTACAGATGCACCATAGATAGCATCCAATCTGGCTGCATCACAGCCTGGTATGGCACTGCTCGGCCCAAGACCTCAAGAAACTTCAGAGTCGTGAACACCGCCCAGTCCGTCACACATACCTGACTCCCATCCATTGGCTCTATCTATACCTCCTGCTGCCTGGGGAAAGTGGGCAGCATAATCAAAGACCCATCCCACCTTGGCTTACTCACTCTTCCAACTTCTTTCATTAGGCAGGAGATACAAAAGTCTGAGAACATGCACGAACAGACTCAAAAACAGCTTCTTCCCTGCTGTTACCAGACTCCAAAATGACCTGATTAATACTGCTCTGTATGCTTCACCCGATGCCAGTGTTATGCAGTTACATTGGGTAACTAGTGTTGCCCTATTATGTACTTTTTTTCTTTTATTTTCATGTACTTGATGATCTGTTGAGCTGCTCGCAGAAAAATACTTTTCACTGTACCTCGATACACGTGACAATAAACAAAATCCAAATGCATAAGCTTCATTTGAATGAGGATATCTGTCTCACTCCATTTAAGCATCCAGGTATCTGAGATAACATCACCTAACTTCTGCAGAATGTTTCTCTCCTGACTGGAGAGCTGGCCTCATCATTGGATGAAGGCACTGAAGTCTCGGAAGCCTTTTGCTCTTCATTCTGGTACTGCATGTCGATTGAACGTAGTCCGCTGGCTCCTCGAATTCTCTCTGCGTTTTCAAGCTTTTGAACACTATTGTGTGTCGAGTTGAGAGGGAAGGAGGCAGAGATTGAGCGTGTGGTGGTATGATTAACATAGCTGCCTGGAGGGCAGCATGGTGGCCTAGTGGTTAGCACAACCGCCTCACGGCGCTGAGGTCCCAGGTTCGATCCCGGCTCTGGGTCACTGTCTGTGTGGAGTTTGTACATTCTCCCCGTGTCTGCGTGGGTTTCGCCCCCACAACCCAAAAATGTGCAGAGTAGGTGGATTGGCCACGCTAAATTGCCCCTTAATTGGAAAAAATAATTGGGTAATCTAAATTTAAAAAAAAAAACATAGCTGCCTGCCATTGGTGCAGAACACCGGCTTACCATTGGCCCTGGTCGGTCATGTGCCTCTCGACCGATTGGTTGAGACCAGTCATGTGACGGCTCCCCGATTGGTCGAGAGGTTGATGGGTATAAATACTCAGAACGCCCTGCTGTCGTCCATTTACTGTAGTCGACCACAGGGCTAACATCTAGCTTATTAAAGCCATACTTTTGTACAGCAACTCGTCTCGCGTTCAATTGATGGTACATCAGAGCATTAATGAAATTATTTGTCGATTTTTTTCTGCACCTGCCCTCATTTAAGATACAAGCCTCACCACACTTCTGTGATTGAACTTTGACATTTTCCAATCCAAGGGAGGGTCATCCTGTGATTAGTTCTCAGTGACATCATGTTGGCAATAACAGCTCAGCACTACCTTCTCGAGGGCAATTAAGAATGGGCAACATATGCTGGCCTTGCCAGCGACACCCAAAATCCTATGAAATAATAAAATAAAAGTAGTCACAATGTAGGAAATATTTAAGAATAGAAATACAGGGCTCTTAATATTATACGTCATTAAGAAATCTTTGCCTGCTCCAGTGACACTAATATTGATAAGCTGATTCTGTGATGAGTAGTGGAGACTTTCTGCAGCATGCTCTCCAGTATGAGAACCTTGGCACAAAATATATTCAAAGACTAGAGAGGAAGCACAGTACTCACAGGGTTAATATGCATTATAAAAAACCGCCCTGCCCTCACATAAAAGTTTGTTAAAACTGATTTCACTCCCAGCTGGAACCCTTGATAAAACAATAGAAAAGCTTGGAGGAAATAATAAAAAAAAATGTATCCTCATTCAACCCAGATGTTCCAGTTCCTTTTCCAAGAAATCTTTTTTTTTTTTCATTTTGTGTCATTCTGTACAAGGAAATAATGTATTGCACTCTTTTTTTTGTTTCATATCTGGGCTAGGTCATTCAATTATATGATGAAGCGAAAACGAACTTCAGCAGTTCCCTCACAGTTTTCAAATAAATTACCTTAAAAGGCCAGGATAGCTTAAATTGTTTCATATTTTCCTGAGGCAATTACAAAATAAGTTGTGCTGGTTTGCCGTTTTCTCCATTTTGTCAACTTTTAAACATATCCTTTCAATCTAATTCACCATTTCTTATCTTTGGAACAACACTTTTTCACAATGTTCAGGGTGGGGTGCTTTATCTCTGTCGGAGAAACATTTAGTAACAGCTCCAACTGACAGCAGCTGCACAATAACGAGGCCCGCCATGTCAAAACACTAAAAGTCCTCAAAACCTCACCTCGTGGAACATATCTCAACAGTCTTTTTGGGTTGAGTTTGCCAGGGATGGCAGCTGGGAGGAGCTTTTTTGGAGAATTCAGGTGGGTGGTTTCTAAACTGTGACAAATCTCTCTGGCCTGGTGAAAGACAGATCAAGTATCTCAGAGGCTTTGATTTTGCTTTCTCTCTCTCTCTCTCTCTCTGTACATTGAATCAAAAGACAAATTTGAGCTTCTTTCTCACTAAATTTCTCTACGAGGCCAGAATTTCCCACTTCTCCCCATCCCCTCCCTCCTCCCAACCGCATGGGACCAGTGAGCCATAGAAACCTCCATTCAAATCGGAATTTTAGGCCCCCTCCCCACGGCGGGTATTTCTAGTCATTTAATTTTTGAACGGCTAGCCACATTTGACAGCCCCTCCCTCGCCGCGTCGGGGCCATAACATTATGCCCATCGGCAGGACCGCACGATTCCACACTGAGGGGCTGGAAAATTGTGGCTTATGTACGGAAATTGGAGCCAATTTCCTCTGAAATGACTCGTCATGGATTTAGAATTGGTACTCTGAATAAAATGCAGTTTGGTCCCACTCCTAACCCAGCAACAACACCACTCAGGCACACCTCAGATACAAACAATGGGCCAGACAGCGTCGCAGCTGTGAGTGAGAATGGAAAATTACTGTCATTTAATGCTGAATTTGAGCATTGCTTTGGACTCTTAAGATTGCAGCAGCTAAAACTATAACTGTACTGTGGGCACTGGAAGCCTTGGAACCTGACCAGCAGTCAGGGAGAGCAGTGAAATTTGAGGCATTTTAATGGGATGTGCAATTGACATCACTTGGTTTCTCGAAGTTTCAAATTACTATCAAGTATGCTCTGAACATAAGGGAATACACATTATTTTATGAAGCTGCTTCAGTTGCGGCATGATGCCCAGCTTTCCTTCTCATGTTCCCTGCCCTGTTTAAATAGTTGCCTTACAGCTGTGCACATGAACTGTATAAACAGATGCCATTAGATATTTCATTGAGGCTCAGCTGAACTCCAGGACTGGCCTCCTTCACCTCTGCTGCCTACCTCCACTGTCTGCTTGTTGGGGATACCAATAGGTTTCTGATCCCTGATTGGCAGAGGTCATTCGTCGATTAACCAGTGACCACTGCCAAAGAGACCACTTGTTGGCAAGGCCTCTTGGTTCACTTGACTAAGATAAAGGACATTGCTTCAATCCTTACAGCGACATTGCTTCCAGCATGAGTGCAGCCCATGTCAAAAAATCTTAATGTATTCCTTTAGCACAAAGCCTGTAATTAAAATATATCAGGGTTTCATAAATCATAAATGTGGATACAAACTCTTGTAAAATGTGCAATTTTCTTCCAGATTTTTGCCTTCAGGCCCTTAAAATGCAGGTGGACGCAAACAGCAACTTTTGTCTACATACGACTTTTAACGCTGGACAATGTTCCAAAAGTGAGACTCACAGTGGTGTGAGAAAACCAGGTGCTTAGCTAAAGGAGAGTTAAGAAGAGATGTCAAAAGTCTTAATCCCAAGTACACCACAGGTTTGTGAGATTCTCTCAACTAACTGGGATTATGAAGATATTCTCCTCCTCCCTTTCCATGTAAGCATGGGGGAAATAGTCATCTATCCAGCTGTACACCACAAGAGACAAAAATGAAAGAATGACAATTTTTTTTAATGCCCCCTGTTGCTACAGCTTTGCCCAGGGATAGCTGTCATTCCCTTTACACTTAATGTTACTGCAGGAAAATAATAGCAGGATTTGTATAATGATGTGCACAGTGTATCACACTGTACAGATGCTCTGCCTTCTGTTAAAGGATCAAAACTGTATACAATCAGTGTAATTCCAAAAGGAACTTATGTGGTCAGCTCAGGATCAGTTTGACTCTGTTGGTAGAACACTTGCCTTCTGAGCCAGATGTTTCTGGAATCAAACACCAGCATGGACGAGAGCACATAACCTAGCTGACCCTTCATTGCAGAACTGAGGGAGGACTGTGCTGTTGGAGTAATCATGTTTCAGATGAGACATTAAGCCAATTACAGACAGTCTGCTCAGGTGCATGCAAGAGATCCCATGATGTTATTTAAAAAGGAACAAGTTGGTTGCTCTCTGATTGTCTTCAGGCAATCAAACCTAGTCCAGAAGGATGTATTGACAGTGATTTACATCGGCAGATATCTATCTATTCCTTTGTTTTATTCATACATGGGGGCCAGGATTCTCCGGGATTCTCCGACCCCCTGCTGGGTCGGAGAATCCTTGGTGGGGGGGGGCAAGTATCACGGCACGCGGCCCCGACGTCAGCTCGCCGATTCTCCAGTGCCGATTCTCGGGCGCCCGCGGGATAGCCGCCATGCCGGTTGGGGGCCGTTGAAAGCCCCCGACGTTTCTCCGGGCCTCGACGGGCTGAGTGCCCGCCGAGTTCGGCTGAGTCCCGCCAGCGTGGGTCACGTATGGTCCCACACAGCGGGCCCTTGGAAGTTCTGTCTGCGGGGGCTGTCCTGGTGGGGAGGATGGGGGATCCGACCCTGGGGTGGGCCTCCACAGTGGCCTGGCCCGCGATCGGGGCCTAGCGATCGGCGGGAGAGCTGGTTCCGTGGGGGCCTATGTTCCTCCGCGCCGGGCCCCTGTAGTGCTCCACCATATTGCCCGCGGGCCAACGCGGAGAGGGGAACCCATGTGCAGGCGCGAACTCGCACCGGCTGTAGCGCGCCTGCACGAACTCGCGCCGGCGGTGCTGTGCCAGCTGGAGCAGCGGAGACCACTCCGGTGCCGACCTTGACCCCTAGGAAGGGGTGAATACCTGATAATTGAGGACCGTTGATGCCGGAGTGGCTCGCGGCTCTCTTCACGCGGGCGTCAGAACTTGATCGCGGGATTGGAGAATCCTGGCCGGGATGTATATGACGCCGACTGGGCCAGCATTTGTTGCCCACCCCTAACTGCCCTAGAACTGAAAGGCTTGCTCAGCCATTTCAGAGGCCATTTGTGATTCAACCACATTGCTGTGGATCTGGACTGTGAAACAGATGGGGTTTTTTTTAATGACAATTGGCAATGGTTTCATGGTCACCAGCAGACCGTTAATTCCTGATTTTTTTAATCTCCTCTGGGAGGTGAACTCTGTCCCCATCTGAAACCGATCCAGTTCTCTCTTGAAAAAATTCAGCAAATCAGCATTCACAATGCAAGCTGGCAGACTTTTGGAATGGTAGGGTCGGAAAAGCCTCCAACATGGAGGGAGATCATTTTGCCCATGGTGCCTGCACAGACTCTTTGAAAGAGTAGTCATGCTCAGTCCTGCTTCTCGTGAATAATCCCATGAGTTTTTTTATCCTCATTATAATGATCCAGAAGTCCTGAGAAAGAAGGTTCACTTCAGTTTATTATAAACTTAAAGGTTTAGGCTAATTGTGCCTAAATACAACAATAGGATCCCAGTCAAGTGTGACATCATGGGAAATGTTCAGAACACAAAAGAGTTAATGTCTTATCATAATTAACCACAAGTTGGAGTTAGATGCAGAACTATATAAAGCACTGACTCACAGACTTCTGAGAGAAGGATGGAGAGGAGAGCAGAGGAGAAGTGAAAGAGATCAGAGTACAATTATAGATAGAGTGTAGAGACTAGTGTTGGTAGAGTGTAGATTGTAGATTACTAGATTATTGTTTACTATAAGAGAAAGTGGTCGAGCTTTAATGAGTGCTGTAAATAAATGTTAGCTTTGTTAATGAACTTAGCTTCTGTGGGCTTTGTGAAAACTACAACATCCATCCTGACAACAGAATCACAAAGAACGCCACATCAAGGGACGAGCAAGAGTGCCGGCCCTGGGTTTTGTGTGGGCATAATCTGACACTGTGGATGCTGTAATCGATGGAACCCTAGAGTTCCTGGGCCCCCTCTCCAACGTTTACACGCGCTAAAGCCAATCTATGGCTCTTTTTAGGTCGAGCGTAGCCTCTGCCAATAGATTCCTCTGGGTTGCTACGTTATTTATCCTGCATAATAGTCGCCCTCTGAGCATCTGTGGGAGAGACTGTCCATACTCACAATGTTCCGCTAGTTTCTAGAGTCATGCTAGGAATTCTGTTACTGATTGATTTTCCGGGGATTCATCCAGCCGAATATCTATGTAGTATTACAGATGGTTTTGGGTTTGTAGTGATTCACCATTGCTTCGATGAGTTCGCCAAAGGTTTTTGTGTCTGGGTTTGCTGGGTAGGTGAGGTTTTTGACAATGCCGAATTTGGGGCCCCTGAAGCCATCAGGAGAATGACCTGTTTTGGGTCGGTATTTAAAGGGCGAAGTAACGAGCTCCAGCTGGGCTGACCTCCACTCACTAGCGGAGAAGCTCATATTCTATGAGTCCCGCAGGAAGATCTATCAGTGTATCCCCATGGGCCTCATTGGGGTTATCACACTCATGTACCTGTCCAATTCCTTTTAAAAATCAGCTTCCACAACCTTTTCAGGTAGAGCATTCCAGATCCCGACAACCAGTGAAAACAGTTCTCCAGATTGCAGCAAAAGATATTTTTTCCAGTTATTCCCTGTCCATGACATCTGATTATTGACTCACTCACCTACCTCCATCAAAATTCCTCAGTAACTTAGAAAACCACAGGTTCACTATTCCCTGAGGAGTGAAGTATAATGGAGCATCCAGACTGGTTTTGCCCTGCAATAATGCACCATCTTCCACATTGTTAGCTCTCCCTGTCAATTTAATGTCATCCGCAAATTTTGGCATCATACAATTTACAGTGCAGAAGGAGGCCATCATGTCCCCAATTCCTGAGTCCAAGGTTCCAATCTTGACAGTGATGGATGGTGCAGGTCTGGGATGGGGATAGCAGGTATTGCTTTTCCAATATTAATTTTTGGCAGGTGATATCACCAGCAAGGCCAGCACTTATTTCCCATTGCCAAATGCCTTTGAGTAGGTTGTGATGAGCGACCGACTATTGAACACCTGAGGCCATTTCAGGGTGTAATTAAGAATCAACCACATTGCTGTGGATCTGGAGTCATAAGTAGGACTGACCAGGTGAGCAAGGCAGATTTCCTTCCCTACAATAATTCAGTAGTTTCATTATCATTATCAATGAGATTCAGTTTTTATTCCAGATTTATTAATTAATTGAGTTTAAGTTTAACTAGTAACCAATGTCGGATTGAACGTATGCCTCTGATACTGAAACATTAATCCAGGTCCCTGCATTACTAGTCTGGTAATGTTACCACCAAGCTACCTGGAAATTTATGTTTTGCTGCATGCTTTGACTTGACAGCACTTGTGGAATTTTTGCTGTAGGTTCCCTGCCCAGACGTCAAACTGGTGGACATTCTTGGCTTCCAGTCAGGTGGGGGTCACTCTGGTAGCCTCCAATGGCTCCTGGGAGCTCAAGGGAGGCTGATCCTTGATCCTGGAAAGAGTGTCCGATCCAATCTTCAAACCTGGGGTTCTACCTCCAGGGTGGGATTCAATCGCAATCTCCAGGAAATGTATCTAGTGGGTTCTGATGGGGGGAGTTTGTGGCCAGGCAAAGCACTTCTTTCCCAAGTCCTGGGAATCCTCTCCGACCAGAATTTAATCAGATGTTGCAATAAATATCCCTGAAGAAGTTATTTATATTGGACTCAAAACGTTAACTCTGTTTTTCTCTAGACAGATGCTGCCAGACCTACTGAGTTTTTCCAGTATTTTCTGATTTTATTTCAAATTTTTAGCATCTGCGGTATTTTTCTTTTATTAAATCTGATACTACCAATCTAATTAGGACATTTCATTATTCAAACCGTTCCTCGAGATGGTGCTGTCTCCAATCTCCCTGTCCCATCCCCTGTATACTTGCAAATAGATGGAGTCGGTTCGGGTCAGTTTCCATATTTTTGTTCCAAGTTTTAACATCTCACTGAACCGCAACCCACCTATTTTTGGAGGTTAAGCTTCACCCCCAAATCTTTTATATATGTGAAGAACAACACTTGTTCACCTGCAGGACGCCATGTCCAAAAGTATGAAAAACCTCTTTTTGTGAGGGCCATGAAGAATCCAGCATGAGTTGTAGGATAGAAAGAAATAACATTTATTTACAATAACATATAGCAGCAGCAGCAGCAGCAGCAGCAGCAGCAGCAGCAGCAGCAGCAGCAGCAGCAGCAGCAGCAGCAGCAGCAGCAGCAGCAGCAGCAGCAGCAGCAGCAGCAGCAGCAGCAGCAGCAGCAGCAGCAGCAGCAGCAGCAGCAGCAGCAGCAGCAGCAGCAGCAGCAGCAGCAGCAGCAGCAGCAACTCCCTTTCTGCTCACTCCTCTCTCTCTGCTGGTTCCATCCTGGCCAGCTCTATTTATGCAGGGAATCTGCTAATGATTTCTCCGCCCCCCTCATTGGGGAAGCTCATACTCCCTAAGGATTGTGGGATTGCCATTAGTCCCCAGCCAGTGAATTTATAGAATTTACAGTGCAGAAGGAGTGGTAGTCAGGCAGGTTATAACACTTCTCTTTACAGAAGTATTGATGAAAAAAATGAGACATGCTGTTGAATATTTTTGTCTTGTATTCCATAGAATCTGTAGAATGCAGAAGGAGATCTTTAAAGCCATTGAGTCTGTACCGACCCTCCAAAAGAGTCCTCTACTTAGACCCACCCCCCTGCCCTAACTCCGTACATTGATCATGGCCAATCCACCTAACCTGCATATCTTTGGACATTAAGGGTCAATTTAGCCAATCCACCTATCAGGGAAGAGGTAAGTTGGCCCTTTGGGGGAAAGGAAACGGGGTAATATTGGTACAAACCAAGGAAATCAAAAAGGGGGCCAAACTTCACATGAAAGGCGTGTTTGGGCCTTTAGGCAGTATGAAGGGAGGAGGTAAAGGGGAAGGTGTTGCACCTCTAGTGGTTGCAGGGGCAGGTACCGTGGAAAGGATATGAAGAGTTTCGGGAGATGGATCAGAGTGTCATGGAGGGAGTGATCCCTGCAAAATGCTGTGTAAATTGACGCTCCTTTTTAAATTTGGTATTTTAGTATCTGTTCTGTTTGACTACAAAAATCTTCAACAGCATGTATCTTTTTTTCGGCAATATTCAAGTTCCTGTGGCTGTCTCTTTTAACATCTTCCTTCTGTTTTCCATTTGGTAGCCATCTTTCATTGCAATCTGCTACCTGGGCCCTGATTCCACCTGTTCTGGCCTCCGTCGTGAGTTTCTTATGAGGCACCTAATAAAGATAAAAATTGAGTTGAGATGTCTAGTTAAACATTTGGCCCAATTTTAACTCTGTGCAACAGGGTGGGTCTTTAATGAGTTAAAATTGATCCCACTATTTTCTTCAATCTTCTCCTGTGCACTTTCTCCATTTGTGGTAATTTCACCGCCTCCAGATTTCCACTGAGTGTCAATTAAATGTGCAATGAGAAATTGTGGGATATCTAAAAAATATATATATACTTCATGACCAGCATGGCAAAAATCCACAGGTTCAGTTCGTTTTGCTTAGCTCATCTCCGCTACAACAATTATTTCAGCTATTTTATTATGACATTGCAATAAAATATATGAAATAATAAGTATAAAATGCCAGTGACAGTTATGACCTGTGGAGATTAGAGGACATGCAGTGTCATCAACATTACTTCCAGGTCACAAAATAACTCACAAGATATTACTCATCACACATCTGGTAGAATGTCTTCACAAAGTGCTTTGCTCTATTGCTATTGCTGACTTAAGGCCCTCTTGCCGCAATCCCATGCTGTCTCTGCTGACTCAGGATATCTTTATCTGTGTTTCTAGCATTCTGCATTTCTCCACTCCATCTTGATCTGCTTTTAACTGCTTTAGTCTTCTGAGTCATGACCTCCTGTCTTTTAACTTCCCTGCAGCCTTTCTCTCTCTCGCGCGCGTTGATTTTGCAAGCAAATGAAAATAATGAGAGGAAGACACAAATGAACAACTTTTTAAAAATGAACATTTTTAACACACAAAAAAAGATTTAAAACGCAAATCATCAGGACAAGAAAAAAAAGAAAATTAATGACATTGTTAACGAAACTGACGTGCTTAAAAGAAAACAAGTAAAACAGAAAACTGAGAAATAGAGAAGAAATAGATAACCCAAAGGGAACAAATGGTCTGGAGGAAAAGTAAATTCATTTGTTTGAATGGAAAATAGTCACTGAACAACATGTAAAACTTAAAGTGGAAGACAAAGGAAGTTAAAGACAAAAAATGATGGTAGCAAGACATTTTTATGAAAAAGAAAGAAAATAAAACATAGAAACTAAGAAAAAGCCCAAACAGCACATTTAACAAACGACCCTTTTTGCAGGTGACCTCCTTGATTGCCTGCTCAAATGCATAGCTTAATAGTGGAACATGGTGGAAGTGGGATCATAGTGGGTAGATTGCTGATCTTTTTGAACTGCCTCCTGCCCAGTCTCCACCAGAAATTAATGGGGAGTTTAACCGGGGCTGGAGGGTCAGCCACTAATGCCAATGATGAGAGATAGGTCTGATGACTTTAACTTTATATAAGAGGGTGGGTTTTGAATGAGTTGAAGTTTTGCTCCGAATGTGAAAAAGGAGGGCACAGATCACTCACTTTGGGTAAAAGTAACCAATGGTAGCAAACGTACACCAAATTACCAGGGACATGATGTACATGACCAAGCGAGGCTGAAATCCTTGACCACCAACTATGCGATGAAATAAAGGTGACTTGGAAATTCCAACTTACCAGAAACAAAATATTAGTTAGGAAGGAAAGGACTTCTAGAATTCATGGAAAATTGGTCAATATGCTATTGTGAATTACATTTGACATAGTAATTGTGAAGCTTACCAAGACCCAAACAAAATTGCCATATTTTAAGAGGAGAAACTTTGTATGCTTGAGAATTCTTGCCATTGTGGTCCAGAAAACTTTGAATATGACTGGGAGTTTGGAGGAACTTTCGCCCGTCCAAGGTGCTGCCTCTGAATGCAATGGAACAATGTGTAGCTATACACAGCATTTGAGTTTAAAAGACATACCAAAGTGATAGATAGAACGGGACTGCCAAGCAACTCCTCAGGTACAAGAAGCATTTCAGGCCAGGTAGTAAAATGGTCAGGAATTAAGATGGAATCTACACCAAAAGGTAGGCCTAGAGTATAAATTGTTGCATCAAAATGACAGCGAAAAAAATTAAAATTAAACATTGCAAGAAAAATGAAGGATAATATGTTCCTTTCAGTTATGAGAGTAAAAGGAAATTGAAGAATAGAGTGGGGCCACTGAAAGGTGAGTGCATGACCACTGTTGCCACAGAAGCTCAAAGGTGAGAAATTTGTTTGCCTCAGTTTTTATCAAAGAAGAGGCAAGGAACACATTTGACTTGAAAAGGGAACTGGAACATATTTCAGAGGTAAATTGTGAGATTATTCACATTGCTTCTGAAATAAATTTGGGAGCAATTGCAGGAACCCCAGCACAAACTTCTGAAAGCCACTGAACATGAGAAAGGTGCCTTGGGGGGGGGGGGGGGGGGGGGGCGCATGTGGCATAGGGGTTAGCATTGGGACTGCGCGCTGAGGACCTGGGTTCGAATCCCGGCCCTGTCACTCTCCATGTGGAGTTTGCCCATTCTCCCCGTGTCTGCGTGGGTTTCGCCCCCACAACCCGAAAATGTGCAGAGTAGGTGAATTGCCCCTTAATTGGAAAAAATAATTGGGTAATCTAAATTTATTTAAAAAAAAGAAAAAAAAAAGAAAGAAAGGTGCCTGGGGACATGGGTTAGTCCGACGTTTAAAAGGGCTGGCAAAAGTGACCATGAAGACTATGGGACCAGTGAGTTTGATATAGTTACAAGTGAGGGGCCTCATAAGTGGATATAAATTGCTTTCATTTCAGTAAAGCCTTAGTTGTAATTCTTCTGGAAATGGTGGTACTGGAAATACAGAATTCAGGAATCAGTGGAAATATTCTGCAGCAGATACATCATGGGCTGGATTCTCAGCACCCCGACGCCAAAATCGCGTTTGGCGATGGGGCGGAGAATCCGTTTTCCCGCACAAAATCGGGACCGCGCTGGTTCTGTTATTCGCTGCCCTGCGAAAAGCAGCGTCCTCATGGAATACGTCTCGCCGAGAATCCATCGCCTCAGACCCGCCCCGACATTCTCCACCCCCGACGGCGTGGTTCTAATCTGGCCCTGCTGTTCGGGAACCTCGCGTGGTGGCTGTGGACTCAGCCCGGGGCCGCCACAGTCCTCAGTTTCCTTGGTTTTACCAATATTACCCCATCTCGTTTCCCCCAAAGGGCCAGCTTACATCTGCCCTGAATGCAGGGGGGGCCTTATTCGGGACTGGGGGCTTTGTGTGTGGGCGGTCCAGGTCGGGCGAGCGGCCGATGTGGGGCACTTTTACGGCAGCCCAGGTCCGTGGGCCTAATCCGGCATGGAACAGGCGCGGCTGCTGCTGTGCGCATGCGCGGACGCTGATACGGAAGTGCGATGGGCTATATCGGCAGCTGGAGCTGCGAGCTCCACAACAGCTGCCCACTAGCCCCGTGCAAGACGGTGAATCTGTGGCCTTTTGATGCCAGTTTACCTGGCGGAGAAGACCACAGTTTTCAATACGGCTTGGGGACATAGTCCCAAAAAAGGAGAATCCAGCCCCATATGTTGCCTGATAGGCCCCCAGGATATCATGCTACAGGAGCCATCAGCCATGGATGGGCAGCATGGTAGCACAGTGGTTAGCATTGTTGCCTCACAGCGCCAGGGTCCCAGTTCGATTTCCAACTTTTGTCACTGTCTGTCCGGAGTCTGCACGTTCTCCCCGTGTCTTCATGGGTTTCTTCCGGGTGCTCCCTTTTTCTCCAACAATTTCTGAAAGACGTGCTGTTAGGTAATTTGGACATTCTGAATTCTCCCTCCGTGTACCCAAACAGGCACTGGAGTGTGGCGGCTGGGGGATTTTCACAGTAACTTCATTGCGGCGTTAATGTAAGCCCACTTGTGACAATAAAGATTATTATTATTATTAAAGTGTTACAACTTGCACCTCCAGAGATTCTTTTGGGACTTCTTTTGTTTAATATCTGGAGCTTGGAGTCACAGGAACACTGGCTAAAGTTGAAGATGATACAAACCTAATGAAGGTGGTAGTCTTCAAAACTGAACGGGTTAAGCTACGGGAGAAATTCAATATATTTAAGAATTGGGCAGATGAAATTCAATATAAACAAAATGCGAAGCATTTCACATTTGGACAAAAAAAATCCAGGGACTATTACATAAATTGGAAAAAAAGGAGAGTGGAAAAGGTAAATGATCTCGGGATCCTGATTGACAATAAATTGAAACTATCGCAACAATACTCAGTGAAATTGCGATGTAGATATATTAAATGGTGATTAATGAGCTGAAATAGTTTCTTCTAATTCATTCAAGGTATATGGGTATCACTGGCTAAGCCAGCATTTGTTGCCCATCCCAACATTCCGTGAGAAGGCAGTGGCGAACCCCCTTCTTGAACCGCTGCAGTCCCTGTGGTGTAGGTACACCCAGAGTGCTGTCAGAGAGGGAGTTCCAGGATTTTGACCCAGTGACAGTGAAGGAACGATAATATGGGCGGGATTCTCCAACCCCCCCCACGGGAATCACGCCACGCCGATCGGCGGCCGCTGGCAGCGGCTCCCCCGCCGATTCTCCGGCCCGTGATGGACCGAGTGGCCGCCCGTTTTCAGCTGGTCCCGCCGGCGTAAATCAGAATAGGTACTTACCGGCGGGACATGGCTGCGCGGGCGGCTTCCGGGGTCCTTGGGGGGGGGTGGGGGGGGGATCTGGCCCCGGGAGGTGCTCCCACGGTGGCCTGGCCCACGATCGGGGCCCACCGATCCACGGGCAGGCCTGTGCCGTGGGGGCACTCTAGTCCTCCACATCGGCTGGTGTAAAAGTCCGCGATGGCTGACGCAGAGATGAACCCCCCCTGCGCATGCGCTGGGATGATGCCAGCACACGCTGGCACTCCCGCGCATGCGCCAACTCGCGCCGGCCGGCGGAGGCCCTTCGGCGCCGATTGCCGTGGCACCAAGCCCCTTCCGCGCCAGCCGGTGGGGCGCAAACCACTCCGGTGCCAGCCTAGCCCTTGAAGGTGTGGAAGATTCCGCACCTTCGGGGCGGTCCAACGCCGGAGTGGTTCACGTCACTCCTCGACGCCGGGACCGCCCGCCCCACCGGGTAGGGTAGAATCCCGCCCCACATCTCCAAGTCAGGATGGTGTGGGACAGGAAAGGAAATTTCCAGGTGGTAATATTCCCATGTGTCTGCTTCCCTTGTCCTTCTGGGTGGTAAACGTCATGATGGCAGTGATTGAGGGTTTGCAAGCTTGGTGAGTTCCACTTAAGAAATAGTGCCACTTAAGAAATCATTGGTGCAACTGGACTTAGAATACTGTGTACATAAATGATGAATGTGCAGCAATGTAAATAATATAGAAGAGAGTAACCATTGTGATTGAAGGGATGCAAGGGGTGGGTTCTGATCTGTGATTATTATTGGGTATGCTCCCACTGAAGAAAAAGAAGAAGTTGAAAGGTGATGCAACTGCTCTCTTTAGGATTCTAAAGGGACGAGATAATGTCAGCCAGGACAAACTGTATGTCCATGTACATAACAGTGGGGTGGGGGTGGTTAATTCAAACCTAATTTACTGAAGAATATTGCAGTGAGCAGTGGTTAATCTATGGAGCAGGCTCCTCAGGGGAGAAGATGGTCTTAGGTCATTCAAATGCAAGTTACAACTATTCTTTTTCCAGAAAGTAATAAATTGGGATATCAGAACTGAGTTGGATGAGACATGTCACGTGGCAAGTGTATCATTCTTGGAAAGAACAAGTGACTATGGGTATGGTTGCCAAATGCTCATTCACTCCGATTTTCCTCATGCCTGGGCACGTTATAGGCAAATTGATAGAGATAATTTATCATATTTAGTCAGTCACCTCCATTATAATTGTATCATGCAATCTCTGGAATGCCAGAAGGCAAATTAGGTGAGCCTTTGCCTTCTTTTAAGCTAGTAATTCCTGTGCCACCAATGTGTGATCTATCTATTCCTCTAAAGGGATGTAATTCAATTCAGTACATCTGATGCATCTTGGAAGAAATTAGTTGAACCTGTTTAGGAGGTGCTGGATCTGCGATAAGCAGAACGCATTAAAGAAAGTTGTAATTATGAACAAGGTTTATTTCAATATACTCCTAATACGCCTTCAATCCCCCAAAGGTGTCCTCCGCTGACCTGCACCTAGGCCAGGGTTTTTATACAGCTGGGGCTCTCCTTGGAGAGGGGAAATTGTGTCCACTTGAAGGGGAAGTCCTGACCCCCCTCGAACATCCTCCACTATACCACCCCCCCACACAACAACCTCCTCTGGTTCTGCCCCCGGCATTGCTCTGGTACTGCCTGGGCAAGACCCTCTTCCCACGGGAACAATGTACTCACCTGCACTCCCTTGGTATGTCTACACGCTGATTGCACACCATGGGAGACCAGTTGGAATTTATGCTGGCACGCCCTCACGCCAATGTGAATGGATAACTGAACTGGGGTGGTGGGGTGGAGGGGGGCGGGGGGAAGGCGGGGGGGAGGGGAGTGGTCACCAGGCGTAAGGCCTGATAATTATATTCTAATTGATTGTAGTCGGGTTCCTGATGTCAGGGCGGGTGGATGGGGGAGGGAACAATCGTGGCGACACCGTGCACTGGCGTAAAACGTGGTTTGAGTCTCTCACGGGATTTTCCGCTCCCCTCACTAAACACGCCTAAGAAGAATGGGAGTGGAAAACTCATGCCAATATTTAATTCAAGTCAACTGTCAGATTCTCTGAGGTGGCATGGTGTGCAGTGGTTAGCACTGCTGCCTCATAGTGCCGAGGACCCGGGTTCGATCCCGGCCCCGGGTCACTGTCTGTGTGGAGTTTGCACATTCTCCCCCTGTCTGCATCGGTCTCACTCCCACAACCCAAAGATGTGCAGGGTAAGTAGATTGGCCATGTTAAATTGCCTTTTAATTGGAAAGGTGAATTGGGTACTCTACATTTATATATATAAAAAAGAAACATATGATCAACTTATACCAACATACTGAATTCCCTGGTGTCTGATCTGAAGTTAATTCTCCCATTTATTTATTTGAGAATATATGTTGTGGGCACCTCTATTTATTTCCAGGGACATAGACCATTTTATGTGGACATCCTTATCCCCTATGTTGTGAGTTTTGAGTTGTGCATAGCCACTTCTGCCTGTAGTCACTCAGGCAATTCAGAGATCGGGCCAGTATAAATAAATGTTCATTTTCTTATCACAACTTTGATGTGGGAATCAGCCATGAGGCATTTCTGTTTCTCGTCTCCATTATTGACCCAATGGATGTCATCGAAAATGACATTGTTTGCCTTGCTGATGACATCACTTGCTAAAGCAGTTAACTCTGCATTTGAAAGATGAGCGGTCGATGCAGGGAGATACGGACAGTAATGGACAGAAAGCAGGCTAATGGTGTGATATCTTCTGCACTCAGCAGAAGATGTCATTCACCCTGTTATAAAGCTGGATCATGATGCTTCCCATCTTGCTCCAGTTTTTTGAAAACTCTCCTCATTAAAGATATTCACCTCCGCCACCTAACCATGATGTGGCAAAGGAAAACATAGAAAAACTGGCACAAAAATGTGAATAAAGATGCTTTACTTCCCACAAGCAGCAACATTTAAATACCATGACATCCAAATCTCCTTGCAATCATTATATTGTAGAGCAGCATGGTGGCACAGTGGTCAGCACTGCTGCCTCACAGCACCAGGGTCTGTAGGCTACATAAAATCAAGGATCTACCATTTATGACTTTTAAATGGTAATTGAATTACGTCTGTGACCTCATGCTCCGCATTGGGTGGATATGGTACTGGAGAAGGGGGTAGCGCAGAGGCCGGGGTGGAAATTGGATGTGGGACTTTTGGGGAACCAAGTGTTCTGTGAGAAAATTGAAAAAGGTAATTAAGGAATATGTAGGTTTCAACTGTACGGGTGAGATATTGAAGGCAGTTGTCTGGGAGGCTCTAAAGGCGGGTGGTGAGGAGTGAGGTAATTTTGTTTAAGGCCAGGGTGGACAAAGAGGAGAGGTTGGAGCGACAGAGGGTAATAGACGAGATGTTGGAGGTAGAGAGGAGTTATGCAGAAGATGGGGACCCAGCGAAGCTAGAAGAGGAAGGAACTACAGGCGAGCTTCAACCTACTGTCTACCAGGAAGGCGGTGCACCAACTGAGACAAGCAAGGGGTGCAGTTTATGAACATGGAGATAAGGTATGTTAGCAGGTCAGCTCCGGAGGGAAGCAGTGGCAAGGGAAATTCTTCAGGTGAGGGATAGGGCAGGGAAGTTGGTGGTGGCTCCGGATCTGATTAACAAAGTTTTTGAGGCGTTTTATGAGAGGTTGTACAGGTCAGAGCCACCTGGAGGAGACCGTGAGATGCAAGAATTTCTAGATGGGTTGGAATACCCGAGGCTAGGGGACGGGGACAGGGCTACATTAGAAGGAGAAATAGTGGAGCAGGGGATAAAGGATGCGATTGGGAGGATGCAGTCGGGAAGGTGGCAGAGCCGGATGGGTTCCGGTGGAATATTATTAAAAAATCAAGGATAAGCTGGCACCCCTGATGGTGGGGATGTTTGAAGAGCCAATAGGGAAGGGAGTGTTGCCACAAACCTTGGGGCAGGCATTGATTTCACTGTTGCGAAAAAAAGATAAGGATCCAATGGAGTGTGGATCGTATAGGCCCATATCACTTCTGAATGTGGACACAAATGTATTGGCGAAGGTACTGGCGGGTAGGCTGGAGTGGTGCCTCCCGAAGATGATAGGTGAGGATCAGATGGGGTTCGTGAGAGGGAGGCAGCTCTTTTCGAACATTAGGAAGGTATTGAACGCCGTTATGGCACCGGCGAAGGGGAAGGAAACAGAGGTGGTTGTGGCATTGGATGCCGAGAAGGCGTTTGACCGGGTAGAATGGGGGGTACTTGATGGCAGTTCTGGAGCGGTTTGGGATTGGACCAAGATTTGTGAACTGGGTAAAGCTACTATATAAGGAGCTGAGGGCGAGTGTCCGCACAAACAACATCAGCTCGATATACTTTCTCTCCACCATGGGACGAGGCAGGGATGTCCTATGTCCGCCCTGCTGTTTGCACTTGCGATTGAACCATTGGCCATCTCATTAAGAGGTTCCAGAGCATGGAAAGGAGTAGTGCGAGGGGGGGAATAGAGCACAGGGTGTCCTTATATGCCTACGACTTGCTGTTATACGTGTCGGAACCGAGTGTGTCAAGAGGGGGAATATTGAAGCTACTGCGAGTATTTGGGTCTTTCTCGGGGTACAAGCTGAATCTAGACAAGAGTGAATATTTTATGGTGTCTCGGCTGGGGGTGGGGGCAGGGAGGGTTGCTGCCATTCCACAGGGCAGGGACTCACTTTAGGTATCTGGGATACAGGTTGCCCGGGTGTGGGGGAGGCTTCGCAAGTAAAACATCTCTAGTTTGGTGGGGAGTGTGAAAGCCGATCTGGCAAAGTGGGATGGTCTCCCTCTGTCACTGGCGGGTTGGGTACAGGTGGTTAAAATGAATGTGTTGCCATGATTTCTGTTTATTTTTCAATGCCTACCAATTTTCCTGCCAAAGGCTGTTTTCAGAAAGATTGAGGGAAGGATTACCTCATTCATATGAGAGGGAAAGTGGCAAGAGTGAGAAAAGTGCAGGGGGTTTTGGTGTTCCGAACCTGATGTACAACGACTGGGCGGCGAATGTGGAGAAGTTGCGGAGCTGGGTCGGAGGGGTTGATTCCCAGTGGGTCAGAATGGAGGAGAGTTTGTGCAGGGGGTCGGGACTGAAAGCACTAGCAACAGCGCCGCTCCTGATAGCTCCGGGGAAATACTCAGGGGATCTGGTAATAATAGTTTCATTGAGAATTTGGAGGAGGTTTCGCCAACATTTCGGGTTGGGGGAAGGGGGGAATGCCAATTCGGGGGAACCACAGATTTGAGCCAGGGAGGTGGGATGGGAATTTCCGGAAATGGGAGGAGAATGGGATGAATACGCTAAAAGATTTGTTTCTTACGGGGTGGTATGCAGGACTGAAGGAGCTGGAAGCGAAGTATGGGCTGGAGCGGGGGGAAGTGTTTAGATACATGCAGGTTCCAGATTTTGCCAGAAAGGAGATACAGAGCTTCCCGGAGGAACCGGCCTCCTCATTGCTGGAGGAGGTGCTGACGACAGGGGGACTGGTGAAGGGGGTAGTGTCAGCGGTTTACGGAACTAATTTGGAAGAGGATAAGGCACCACTGGAAGGGATCAAAGCAAAGTGGGAGGAAGAGTTGGGAGAAGTTATAGAGGAGGGGTTCTGGAGTGAGGTGCCTGGAGAGTGAATGCTTCCACCTTGTGCGCGAGGTTGGGGCTGATACAGCTGAAGGTGGCATACAGAGCACACCTCACGAGGGCCAGGATGAGCCGATTCTTTGAAAGAGTAGAAGATGTGTGTGAGCGTTGCCGGGGAGGGGGCGGGGTGGGGAGGGGGCGCCAATCACATTCATATGTTTTGGTCCTGTCCAAAGCTCGAGGATTACTGGAAGGAGGTTTTTAGGGTAATTTCCAAAGATGGTGCACGTGAAAATGGACCCCCGGCAGGCCATATTCGGGGTGTCGGACCAGCCAGGGTTGGAAATGGGGGCGGAGGCAGATACCGTAGCCTTCGCCTCATTGATCGCCCGAACGCGGATCCTGTTGGAATGGAGAGCAGGCTCTCCACCCTGTGCCCTGGCATGACGGGGAGACCTGTTGAAATTCTTGACTCTTGAGAAGGTTAAGTTTGAACTGAGGGGAAGGACGGAGGGGTTCTACAATTCAGAGGCATTATTTATTATGCACTTTCAAGAACTGGATAACATCGAATATTAGTTGGGGGGGATGGGTGGGAGGTTTGGGGGGAGGGGCTGGGTGTATTAAGGGTAACTAGGGTTGACCCCTGATTCCTCTTTGTCATTTGTTTATGTAAACATGCGGGCTAATGTTTGGGGCTTGGTGGGAGAATGGGATTGTTGTTACTGTTATCAGGATTTACATATTTGTTGACATATTGTTGGTGCGTGTAAATTTGTGAGAAAATGTGAAAAAGGAGGAGAATAAAAATATTTTTTTTAAAAAGAATTATGGGCGAGATTCTCCGCAAATGCGGAGAATCATAAAGGCTGCCGTGGGACAGGCCGTGACCCACGGCAGCTTTCACGTCCACTTCCGGGGCCGATTCTCCCCCCCCCCCGGGCGGGGCTAGGAGCGCGGCCCCGTGCGTCACGGCGGCGTGGCCTTGACGACGGTCGTCAAGGCCACACGTCAAGCGTCACGCCGGCTGACACGGCCGATGACGTCGGCCGCACATGCGCAGGTTGGACAACGCCAACCTGTGCATGCGCAGTTGCCGTCTTTTCCCTCAGCCGCCCTGCAAGACGTGGCGGCTTGATCTTGTGGGGCGGCGGAGGGAAAAGAGTGCGTCCGTTACGGACGCACGGCCCGCGATCGGTGGGCACCGATCGCGGGCCTATGCCCCCCTTGGCACTGCCGTGGTACTGCCGTGCCAATCGGGCCCCCAGATGCCCCCAAACGGGCATCTGGCGCCCGTTTCACGACAGCAGCGAGCAGGTGTGTTTGCTGCCGTGTTGAAACGGGCGTGAAGGCCCGGCCGCTCGGCCCATCTGCCTAGGAAAATCGCCGCTCGCCGTTTTTTACGGCGAGCGGCGATTCATGGCGTGGGTCAGGCGTGGGGGGGGGGGAGAATAGCGGGAGGGCGTGAAAGATGTCGGGAGGCCCTCCTGCTATTCTCCCAACCAGCGCAGAGAATGTGCGCAATGTTTGTGCCTCTTGGTCTAATTAGTGTGTCTGATTTCAATATTTTGTGCAGAAAAGGAACCACAATTTGTCAGGGGATTTATAACGAATGTGAACAATGGAAATTTAAGGGCAGTGGGTGAGCCAAGGTCCCAGGTACGATCCCGGCTCAGGGTCACTGTCCATGTGGAGTTTGCTCATTCTCCCCGTGTTTGTGTGGGTTTTGCCTCCACAACCCATAGATGTGAAGGGTAGGTGGATTGGCCATGCTAAATTGTCCCTTAATTGGGAAAATGAATTGGGTACTCTAACGTTATAAAATAAAAACACAATGGAAATTAAGACCTGATTAATAATGTTACGTTTATTTTCAACAAACTGGTGCAAAAATTCTCAATTTGCATCTCCCTCACCCTTTCATTGCAACATGGGGGTGGCACAGCGGCACAGTAGTTAGCACTGCTGCCTCACAATGCTAGAGAAGTCAGTTTAGACTCAATGGCCTCCTTCTGCACTGAAGGGATTCTACCCAGCAGTCTAGTGCTGCTGGAACAGTACCTCCATATCACGTATCAACACAGCGCGCTTGTACAGAAAACCAATTATAAGCTTTCACACTGCACTTGCACCACTTGCACAATACTCCACCAGAATATGTCATTTTATGCAGCCTTTTACCTTGATGGGTTAATCATAGATCGAATCGGGCTGCACGGCAGCATGATGGTTAGCACAATTGCTTCACAGCTCCAGGGTCCCAGGTTCGATTCCCGGCTTGGGACACTGTCTGTGCGGAGTCTACACGTTCTCCCCGTGTGTGCGTGGGTTTCCTCCGGGTGTTCTGGTTTCCTCCCACAGTCCAAAGATGTGCAGGTTAGGTGGACTGGCCATGCTAAATTTCCCTTAGTGTCCAAAATTGCCCTTAGTGTTGGGTGGGGTTACTGGGTTATGGGGAAGGGTGGAGGTATGCGTTTGGGTAGGGTGCTCTTTCAAAGAGCTGGTGCAGACTCGATGGGCCAAATGGCCTCCTTCTGCACTGTAAATTCTATGAAAAAATTCTATGAATCACCAATTGCTGAAGTAGGGCTGATGAAGTATCCAGCCAATTATGGGAAATCTGTCACTTGATTGTTGATATCACTGTTCAACTTCTCCATGTTTATTTGTTCCCACGACTTCCAGTATACATTTGGTGAGATGCCTGCCCATTTGGGTTTGACAAAGCCTCTTCGCTGCTCACATGACATCAATAAAATGAGCCACCAACACGGATAAACAGTGCGAGGAGATTGATTCCACAAGTAGCTTATAAATTAATACACATAATTCACCATGGCGATCCATTATGCTATTATATCTGAATCTCACACAATAACATGTTCTTCAAATCTGGACAAGCCGAGGTGGCATAGTGGTTTGCACTGCTGCCTCACAACACCAAGAACCCCAGGTTCGTTTCCTGCCGCGGATGACTGTCTGTGCGGAGTTTGCACATTCTGCCCATGTCTGCGTCGGTTTCCTCCAGTTGCTCCGGTTTCCTCCCAGAGTCCAAAGATGTGCGGGCTAGGTGGATTTGCCATGCTAAATTGCCCCTTGGTGTTCAAAGGTGTGAGGGATAGATGGGATTACAGAGGATAGGGTGGTTGAGTGGACCTAGGTAGTGTGCTCTTTCAGGGGGTCAGTACAGACTCTTTGGACCAATTGGCCTCCTTCTGCACTGCAGGAATTCTATGAAATAAAGAAAAACAAAGACATGAAATTGGGTTTGATTTATTTATATTTGTGCAATGTGGGCATTACTGGCAATGTCTGCATTTGTTGCCCATCCCTAATTGCCCTTTGAGAGCAGTTACGAGTCAACCACAATGTGGCCCTGGAATGGTATGGATGACAGATCACGCAAGTACAGCAGATTTCCTTCCCTAAAGGACACTGGTCAACCAGAAGGATTTTTATAACAAATGATAGGCATCATTTTTTTTTTTTTAATTTAGAGTATCCAATTATTTTTTCCAATTAAGGGCAATTTAGCGTGGCCAATCTACCTATCCTGCACATCTTTGGGTTGTGGGGGTGAAACCCACGCAGACACGGGGAGAATGTGCAAACTCCACACGGACAGTGCCCCAGGGCCGGGATTCGAACCCGGGTCCTCAGCGCCGTAGGCAGCAATGCTAACCACTGCGCCATCGTGCTGCCCCTAAATGATAGGCATCATGGTCGCCATTACTGAGACTAACTTTCAGTTTCCGATTTTTCAAAAAATTTAATTTGAAATCCACCACCATATCCTCAGAGCAGCTGTCTAGGCCTCCTGGAATATTAGCCCAGTGACATGACATCGAAGCCACTATCTCGCCCTAAAATGCAAAGTGAGTTACATCTCTTCGATCAATCTTCATACTCCACCATGTATTGAAATACGTATCAGCCTTATTGATTACTAAAACATTTCAAGCACAAGAATACCAGAGGGAACCAATCGCATCCTAAGAATACAGGACCTGTAGCTGAAGTGACATGGGTTTAGTTTCTGGAAATCACTTGATTCAGCTGCATTTCCTTGTGGCACCATGCCAATCGTGTGTTAAACAGCCCAACTGTAGTGAGGCACTGTGGTACAGTGGTTAGCACATCTGCCTCACGGTGCGGAGGACCCAGGTTCAATTCCGGCCCCGGGTCACTGTCCATGTGGTTTTTGCACATTCTCTCCGTGTCTGCGAGGGTCTCACCCCCAGAACCCAAAAGTGTGCAGGGTTGGTGGATTGGCCATGCTAAATTGCCCCTTAATTTGAAAAAAAAATGAATTGGGTACTCTAAATTTATATACATTTTTTTTTTAAACGGCCCAACTGAACATACCTCTCATTCCTCCATTCTATCTCCCATTCTAATCAATCGTTGCGGAGCAAAGCGACAAGATCAAATGATGTAAAGAAAGACGAGGCAAAATCAACTGAAAACATAGGGGCCTGGAGTTATTTTTGCCAGTTTCTGAAGACGCGCTTTCAATAAACAGTTTAAACAATCTGCCAGTCAGGAGTAGCTGAGCCAAAACATTATTGTGCTTTCTGCAGCTGGATATTGTAATGGGTGGGAGAGTGAGTGTAGAGGCATGAGATTAGAAAAGCCAACTTGTCTTTTTCCAACCTTCTCCTCTCCGATTTTCTAATGTTTACCTTATATTCAGCCCATTTCCCCTTCTGGTCAAATGATTTTAAGTTTATGAAAAAGGAGTTCATTTGAAGGAAAAAAGAAGAGCTTGCTTGCATTTAAACGGCTCCAGCTTTTATAACTTCAGGAGACTCACGACCAGAGAAGAATTTGTGAAGCTGTTACAATGTAGGCCATCGCCAAATAATGCACAGCAAGTTTCTGTGAACAGCAAAGAGATATTAAACCAGGCAATCTGTTTCAATTAAATGGCAGCTTCTGAGATAGGTAGCCTTTACAATGGTCAGTTCTATTAAGTATTACAGAGATGCTGGTAGCATTTCCCATGCTTTACTGATACTCCAGGAAATACCGGTAAATTATGCAGTGATTTAATTTCAAACTAGTTGCCAAAACATTTTCCTTTCTAGCATCTCTCAGGAATATTATATTTGCATTGTGCACTGGTTATTGCTAGACTCCTCTATAAACATTGCTTGCAGCACTTATCATCTTCCTGAATTCCAACTTACTCCAAGTCAACATCCTGCCTGATACAGTTTCAGGACAAATCCAGTGGTGTGGCCTCTTAAAATTGTGCAAACATTATTGATGTGCAGAACAATCTTGCAGGTTGAGCAGATTAATGGTGACCTATTCTTCGAAGCATCTCCTCCCTTTTTGCTTGAAGGCAGAAACCCATGATACTGGAATGAGGTTTCACTATCATGATATTTCACTATCGTGATGATTCCTCATGAGGAAGAACTACTGGGCTGAGCGACCATGAGAACCCGTCACACTGCATGAAGAGCCAGTTTCAGTTTGTGGGCCGGGTTTTTCTCTTTTAAATTCTGCTTTCCAAAGGGAATAAGACATTTAAACACTGCATATTTGGAGGGCACCTATTTATGAAAGAGTATTCTTGTGTACAGTATATGAAAATTCATGTTGCAAAAACTCACTTTGATGAATTATTAACTGAACATAATAAGTAAGAAAAAATCTATCCTCACTGTGTGTAGTAAATATGTTCATGAAGTTATTCCTTCTTCATTATATCAATTAATTCAATTATAAAATCAGCTACAATTTTGCCCAAAGTACTAAATAGTAGAAATCATCAGACAAAAAAGAGATGGGCAGCATGGTAGCACAGTGGTTAGCACTGTGGCTACACAGGGTCCCAGGTTCGATTCCCCGCTGGGTCACTGTCTGTGCGGAGTCTGCACGTTCTCCCAGTGTCTGTGTGGGTTTCCTCCGGGTGCTCCAGTTCCTCCTACAATTCAAAGGCATGCAGGTTAGGTGGATTGGCCATGCAAAATTGCCCTTAGTGTCCAAAAAGTTTAGGAGGGGTTATTGGGTTAAGGGGATAGGGTTGAAGTGAAGGCTTAAGTGGGTCGGTGCAGACTCAATGGGCCGAATGGCCTCCTTCTACACTGTATGCCTATGTTCTACTTGCAATTATGAGATACTCTATGACCTTAGGATGTCCCATGGCAAAAAAGTGCTTGTGAAGTAGACTCAATATAGTGTAGGAAACATGGCAGCCATTTTGACATTTTGTACACAGCGAGTTGTCACAAATACGATTATGATAATTATCAGACACCGGGAGCTAAACTAGATTGCCCCTGATAATGATCGCAATGCAGATTTAACCCTCACCCTGTTAATTGAAATGTTGGCAGCACGCTATCTTTGTGCTGATTCGCACGATGGTGCTTGAGAGCCAGTGCTCGCTGCATTGTTTGTTGGTCACACGCAACATCATGGGACCCAAAATCATAACTCCCATGCACCATATTCTGCTTAAAGCTAACCTGCACCTCTTAAAGGGGAAGTATGTTGGGGCTGTAGCATTTGCTGGGAGCCATGCAAGAAGTAAATCTGACCTAGAAATCATGGAAGAATGGCACAACATAGGAGCAAGCGAGCTCCAAGATATTGGAACACTACTATAGGCTCTGATGGAGGAGCTGGAAAGAGGGAGCGATGTCCTGTATTTCCAGGCAGCCAGGAGACCTTCAAGTAAAAAGGTCAAAAGTCAGTGGGAGCAGTTAGCAATAGTGGCCAATGCCAGGAGTCCAAGGGCCTGGATTCACTGCCACAAGAAGATGAACAGTATATGAAAATTCATGTTGCAAAAACTCACTTTGATGATTTATTAACTGAACATAATAAGGGGTAAAAAAATCTGTTCTCACTTTGTGAAGTAAATACATTTATGAAGTTATTCCCTCTTCATTATATCCAACAAAATTTTAAAATCAGCTGCAATTTTGCCCAAAGTACTAAATAGTAGAAATCATCAGACAAAAAAGAGATCTGCATGACTGATCAAGGTCAGTAAGTACAACTTCAGATGCCATATCATAGCAACTGCATCGGTAGCCTCAATTCACCCCACCCTATTCATTTCCCCACCAACAATCTCAGTCATCAGGATGCATAACTAACATTCAAATGCTCCACTGAACCCTCATGCACTAATACCCAGATCTCATAGCTCGCACACAATTCTAGCTATCCAACTGGAAGAGCCATATTATTATTATTATAATATCATGCCAAGAGATTGCACAATACTCACCGATCCACTTCTTTATTTCTTGCAGGACAAGATGTCACAGAACCTAAGATAGCAGGAGCTAACCAAAGAAGAACAGGTTCATGGAGCAGATGGTGCTGACCATTATCGGAATAGCTGTGACGGTCAGCAGAGCTGAGTCTGTTGAAGACGATAGTAGTTCAGAGAGAGAAATTGTGCCAGAGACAGTCCTGCACTACATGGTTTGGATTTACATCATGTGATCCGTTTTTCTGCGTGTGTTTACACTACAGGGCAAGATTTTGATGACCAGCCAAAGTGTTTCATGACAAATTAAAGTGAGCCAGAGGTTGGCCTGTGAGACAAGGTGACAACTGGACCATTTTAACTTCTAGGCCTCATTTAAAGTTATCCACACAGCCTCCAGCTCAGCCCCCATGACCATGATGTGGAAGCCTCCATCAGGTATCGAAGGGAATGATGCCTGGAACTATGTTCATCATAGGAGTTGGGGAGGGGAGATGCTAGTTGGGAATTGAGGTGGGGTACATGCCTAGGAGGAGAGGTTAGAAGTGTTCTTGTGGGATTCTAAAGAGCACACCTACTCCTTTTGGCTGACAAGAAAACTTTTTTTTAAATTAAAAGTTAACTTTCGAGGTTCCAGCCTTGTATTCATTTGGCACCAGCTTCAGGGGTGCATTGAACACTTTATATAACCTAGGATTCAATGTGTTAGAACAACACTGAGTTTGAGTTCACCAGACACATTTCCTTGACTTTAACACCATGCATGTCCGATTCTTATCAAGCACGTGTGTTAAATTCAAGTCGAATGAGATCAGCACCAATGGAAAGTTGTTTCAACTTCGCAAAGATGCTGAACTTATGGAGAATAAGTTTGACTTTAGGTAGTCATCAAGGTCCATGCTTGACACCGGTTACTTCCCTTTCTTCATTTGCAGGACAGGTCCAAATTCCTCTGGCTGCACTTTTGCCATGACACATCATCCCAACTTCAACATTTTTCCCTGTTCCTTCATTGTCTCTGGTCAACATTCTCATCTGGAACTCCTTTCCTAACAGCATTGAGGGAACACCTTCCCCAAATGGATTGCAGTGATTCAAGAAGACAGTCAGCCACCACCTTTGCAAGTGCAATTGAGCTTGGACAATAAATGCCAACCTTGCCAATGACACCCACATCACAAGAAGCAATTCACACTGTTGTCTGTAAAGGTTCAGACACTTCGACCAGTTTATTATTCAAATGTTTTACCCAGGTGCCCTTATTTGTGAGATGAACAAAGGACAAATATAAATTTACAATTTAACCAAATTTATTATGAAAGTGAAGATAGTTATCCCCACTTTAATTATCCCAACTACAATAATCCCATGTTTCCTAATACTACCCATGCCGATGAAATCGATTGAGCTGTGGGTCCAATTCTCTGATCCATTCAAGGTCGCCGTCCATGAAGGGCGTCTCGTACGCTGCTTCTTTCTGTCCTCTGGCCACCATCGAATCTTCTCTGTTTCCTCTGTGCTGAGTCTTCGCTGGGGAGGGTCCTGGTGGTCGATTCTTATACCTCTCTTCATGCCTTTCCAGAAAGTTCTCTGGCCCTCAGCCAATGAGGTCTCGGGGCAGGGGTTTCAACACCCAATGGAGATCCCGATTGCAACTCTGCAGTTCAACAGGAACTGTTGCTGTCTTTAGTTGCTCGAAATATGGCCGTCAATAAGGTTGCCCTTCTTTTATGGATATGAATATGATATGCTCTCAGAGTCGCCAGGTATCAAATGATACTGCCACAAGATTCAACCGGGTATCAATCAAAGAGCCAAACAACTAGTTAGTTAGTTCAAGATCAATGGTACTTTATATACACACAAGGTTAACTTACACATGCAACATAAACACTATGAGCTAAACTACACATAACAACTATAACAACCTGTACTTAACTTCAGGCGCCCGGCTTAGGTCAAGGAACAGTGGCCTTTGTTCGAATCTGGATCGGCTGGATCTGGAGAAGTAACTGCAGTTCAGTTAGGATCATCCATCTGCTCGCAAGCGTTGAACTTGAACTTGCTTCTGGTGCTGCGATTGGAGATGGATGTTGCCGGAGCACCAGAATCAAAAGAGGTCGAACACATGGCAGTGTCTCTCTTTATCCTTGGGGAGTTTCGCGCTCTTTTGGGCGGTCCTTAGGTTTGGACCTAATTAATTGGGCAGTTCTCGATCACTGCCTTCGATTTGAGTCAATAAAGGGGCGGGTGCCTTGATGGCTGGGCATGTCCTAAGCGGTCATTGACTGCTCTTTATGCTTCCTGAGTAAAGGGAGTGGCGCCAAAATGTTGGGGCTTGTATCGGTTACCTGAGTATCAATCCTTTGTCTTACGGAGATGGGCCATTAAATGCTAATTGGTTGGGGGTTCCAATGCTGTCTGGATTCTCTGCTCACAAATATACAGTCAGGCTCTGTGCCTGCCTGAATCTTACATTGTCCATATTTCCCTTTAGGCTTTGCGAACATCCATGTTTCTTGTTGTAAGTGGCCATCCCAGATGACTACAGAACCCACCCCCAGAAGTCCATCTCCAGGTATATTGTCTGCACGTTATTCCATATATGGTAACGGCGGGAGATCTGGGTGCCAGAAAGTGTAGCTTCATCTGTGCAACCAACAGCAATCGCTACATTTGAATGGGACCAGTTATCTCCAGATGTCCTGTTTACAGGGCAGGCCCAGACTTGTCCCAACTATCTATGTCTGCTCAGTGTATTCAAACTTTGCTGTGCGGATTGCCATCTGGCTTGCGTGTGGGCTGACTGTGAGTGTGATGTAAAATGTCCAATTCTTAATTTAGAGTGTTCAATTGTATGTTGGGCCTTAAATTCAGGCCATTGTTCTTTTTACCACAACACTGTAAGGGCAATAATGATATCGGGTGCAACTGCGTTGCTTTCCTGCCATAGTTGTAATTGCAACCTTACAGCAGTTTGGGGAAGACAGCATATTGAAACTGTACAGTCTGCGAAGTACCACAACGGCAGTAAATAGTATTGACATGAAGAGGATGTAAGTGATTTTAATGGGGTGAAGAAGTGAGAGTACTCTTGCTTTTAACATAGCTCCAGCCAATTCCAATCGATATTATTCGAAGCTGCTTGGTTTAGTAAATAAACTTATTCAGGATTAGATTAATTCTTACGGAGGTTCTTTTGTTAGATCTTAAATTGCCCATTGAGGAAGGTAAAACAGGAATTACCCAGTAGAAAATATGTAAGCTGGAAATAACAGGCTCCAAACCCCTGCCCCACAGCAATCACTCCTACTTCCAGGGAGTGAGATGTCACAAAGTCAGTGTAATCTCAGCTATTGTAGTTCGAAGGTTGGCGCCAGTGCCCCCAAACTAAGAGATTGGTTGGAAATCAAGACGTTGGCACCATCTAAGTTCACGAATGATCACCTGGACGACTGTCAGTGTCCCAGTATGATCGTCCCATCAAGGCAGGTGAGATAAAGGGAGGAAAATCAGTGGAAAAAGATCCTAAAATGTTCATTCTGAGTTCATCATTTAACACTGATTCACTATTATTCGAGACTGCCAACACGGGAAATAAACAGAGCACCACTTTATTGGTCACAATCAGTCAAATGAGGGGTTATCCCGCGAGAAAAATCAACTTTACGATTTATATTGCGATTTCTTTTAACCACACCAGCAATTGTTTTACCGTTTGGCTTCGACCTCTGTCAAAACAATCCATGGTGAGGTAATTAGCAAACATGCCAATGCTTTGCTTTTAACTCTGTCCAACTTTATTGACATTACTTCATGGATAACGATTTTTCTGGGCACCTGGAGTTCAACAAGGATTCTATCTTGAGACTTCGGTAGGGGGCAGAGGTTCCTGCTTAGTAACCAAACCAGGGAATCGTAAAGAGCAACATAAAGCACTTTGTTGGACCTGTGTTCTTCTTGTGTTCTCTCTAGTGGGTCTGGAATGGCCCTTTCATGTTAAAGACAATGCGGAGGCTGGGAGCTCAGAAGTGGCTGCTTTCCCTCCAGTGCTGTCTGCAGCTCAGCAAATAGCTGATAGAAGCTTGTCACTGTGGTGACAAGTAGGATGGTGGTTCATAACTGTCTTTCAGAGTGGCCTTGTACAGGTTGACAGCTGTGCTCTCTCACAGGGGGTGGCGCAGTTATCTTTTCAAGTGTTACCTGTCAGCATAACATACAGCTGGGTAAGTGGGTGGTCTTGGGTGGGGCGAGAAATGCAGTACGAGACTCAAGTTAATATCACAACTAATTTAATGGTTAGTAGCATTGGTTCATTGCTCCCAAAAGGCAAATTTCTCACATGCTGATGCAAAAGAGGATTTTAAAAAATATTATTTTATTAAAAGAAATTCAGCATTGTGCGATTGGAACAAATTGGATGGTTAAAAAAGCATTAATTTGTGTTTCGGTCATTTGTCTTCTGTCTTCTGAGTCAGAAGATCACAAGTTCAAATTGTATTGAAGCTTGCAAGGCAGCCTCCCAAGTGCTGCAGTGGCAGAGGCCTTTTGAATGAGGCATTAAACTGAGGCCCCATCAACTCTGCCAAGTGCATATAAAAGACCCAAGGGGACTATTTTGAAGAAGAGAAGAGAAGTACTACTCGGTGTCCTGGCCAATATTTATACCTCAACTGGCATCACCAATTCGGGCCTCACGGTAGCATGGTGGTTAGCATCAATGCTTCACAGCTCCAGGGTCCCAGGTTCGATTCCCGGCTGGGTCACTGTCTGTGTGGAGTCTGCACGTCCTCCCCGTGTGTGCGTGGGTTTCCTCTGGGTGCTCCGGTTTCCTCCCACAGTCCAAAGATGTGCGGGTTAGGTGGATTGGCCATGCTAAATTGCCCGTAGTGTAAGGTTAATGGGGGGGATTGTTGGGTTACGGGTATGTGGGTTTAAGTAGGGTGATCATTGCTCGGCACAACATCGAGGGCCGAAGGGCCTGTTCTGTGCTGTACTGTTCTATGTTCTATAAGAACTAGGAGCAGGATTAGGCAATTCAGTCACTTGAACCTGCTCCGTCATTCAATACAATTATGGGTTATCTCCTCTCGCCCTCAACTCCTTTCCTGCCCGTTCTCCATAACCCTTCAACCCATCATTAATTTAAAACCTGTCTATCTCCACCTTAGATTTCCCCAATGCCCCGGCATCCACCACATTCTGGTGTAATGAATTCCGCAGGTTCACGACCCATTGAGTGAAGTATTTTTTCCTCATCTCTGTTTTAAATCTGATATCCTTTATCTTAAAACAAGGACCTCTCATTCTAGACTGTCCACAAGAGGAAACATCCGCTCTATGTTTACTTTGTCAATATCTTTTATCATTTTATATATCTCAATTAGATCTCCTCTCATTTTTCCAAACCACAGAGAGTTTAGGCTGAAACTCGCTTCATTAGACAAACCCCCGGGCCGGATCCTCTGAGCCCGGGGCCAGGTTGGAGAATCAGCGGGACCGGCGCGAATCGCGCCACGCCGCCCCAATGCAGGCACGTGATTCTCTGGAGAGCGGAGAATCTATTGTACTTAGGAATACGTTTAAAGGCACCTACCCTGCACATCTTTGGGTAGTGGGGGCAAAACCCACGCAAACACGGGGAGAATGTGCAAACTCCACACGGACAGTGACCCAGAGCCGGGATCAAACCTGGGACTTCGGCGCCGTGAGGCTACAGGGCTAACCCACTGCGCTACCGTGCTGCCCCCGATAACCTCACACTTATCCATGTTAAACTTCATCTGTAAAATTTTGGCCCACTCACCCAAACTATCCATATCCATTTGTAAATTTCTTATTTCCTTATTGCAATTTACTGTTCCACTTATAAAACAGACTATCTGGCCATCATCACATTGCTGTGCATGTGCGATTGTTTTGTCACATGCCTTGCATATTAACCGCGACTGCAGTTGAAAAACACTTCATTGACTGCAAAGCACTTTGGGATATCTTAAGGTTGTGAAAGGTACTCTATAAAGGCAGACAATTAGTATGATCCGTGTTTGCGAAAATGTCTTCCCATCATTTGAAATACCATAAATTGAAGAGAATTGCTGCAGACTTTGGCACAGACCTTTTCTTCTCTGCTGTGGACTGTAATGTTGCAGCACAGTGAGGATCTGGAGTTTCAGGGATATCTCAGGTGTATCACCAGTGCACAAAATGAAAGATAATCTTCATCCGGGACGGGGAAAAATTTCTAAGCGGAATTTTGGGTGCAATTGGCAGGGTGTTTCTTGCCAGCCGCGATGGCGAGATCGCAAATCATATTCAACGGCACTTAGATGCCGGAAATTAGCCTCCACGAGGTTCTCGTCGTTACTGGCTGTCTCGCCGTCTGATTCGCCAGACTCGCGCCTCAGCATCACGCCATGTACAAGGGGGAGCTCTCTCACCTTTATACGCTCTCTCACCACTCACTCCCAATCAACAGTCAAGAATGGCAGCGTGCACACTTGCTCCTTGCTTTGGGGATGCCGACCTCACAAAGAGTCTCATAGAACATAGAAAAAACAGTGCAGAAGGAGACCATTCGGCCCATTATGTCTGCACCGACCCACTTAAGCCCTCACTTCCACCCTATCCTCGTAACCCAATAACCCCTCCTAACTGTTTTTGGACACTAAGGTTAGCATGGCCAATCCACCTAACCTGCACGTCTTTGGACTGTGGGAGGAAACCGCAGCACCCGGGGGAAACCCACGCACACACGGGGAGAACATGCAGACTCCGCCCAGTGGGGAATTGAACCTGGCACCCTTGCGCTGTGAAGCCACAGTGCTATCCACTTGTGCTACTGAGCTGCCCAGTCGACGCTGTGAATGAGAGATGAGGCATTCTGTTCCCCCGAGGAGGTTGGAGGACCAGCAGCAGGTCCACCAATGCTGCCTAGGAGGCAGTGGCAGTGTATGTCAGTGCGGGCAGCATGACAAGGAGGATCAACGTCAAATGTCAGAAGAAAACCAATGAGCTGCGCCAAACCAGAAAGATAAGTTACCATCTCTCTCCTGGTATCAGTTCTGCCTGCCAGCCCTCGACTTCCCAGCCATCCCCCAACCCACAAATCACTGGCTGACACCTATGATCTTCATGCCTGTTACTCAGCACTCACGGCCCCCACCAGCACAACCCCTACTTGTGATACCCACACATGCTATAGAAACCCTCTGATCCATCAAGCATGCTGCTCAAAAAGCCTTCTCTTTGTCCCTGCAGGAGAAGATAGTCCATAATAAGCAAGATATGGGCAAGATAGGCAGCACGGTGGCGCAATGGGTTAGCCCTGCAGCCTCACGGCGCCGAGGTCCCAGGTTCGATCCCGGTTCTGGGTCACTGTCCATGTGGAGTTTGCACATTCTCCCCCTGTTTGCATGGGTTTCGCCCCCACAATCCAAAGATGTGCAGGTTAGGTGGATTGGCCATGCTAAATTGCTCCTTAATTGGAAAAAATGAATTGGGTACTCTAAATTTAAAAACAAAAAAGAAATGGGCAAAATGACGGGCAGAGTGCCAGAGATCTGAGTCCTCACCCTTTATGAGGAACGGGCGCTGGAAATCACAGGGTTGTCCGAGGAGAGAGCAGTCACCAACATGAAGTTGGCTTGCGCTTCAGAGGTGAGCATCCATTGCCCCTTCACCCAGATGACCTGTCTCCAGAGAGTTGTTTATGTAAATCAAAATAATCCTTCACTCTCACTGACCACATGTCCATTCTCTCACAGGATCTCCATCTGATGGGGCTGGGCCATCCGGAGTCCCGGAGTCCCGGAGCCCTCCCCCCCCACACGCACACACACACGCTGACACCAAATAGACTATCTTGGAGAAGAACTCTGAGGAGACCACCATCAAAGCATCACAACTACCGCCTCAACCTTCCACCAGTGTAGAGACACATACCTCAGTGGGCGGCATTAGTGGATAGGCTTCTGGAACACAATCCGATGGGTACCCCACAGTTGCTGACGCACATCAGATGGAGGCAGGAACATCCAAGGAGGTTAGCAGTTAGAGGTCTGCTGGATCCCAGGACTCAGCTGAGTCACATTCAGATTTCAAGTCTCTGAACAATGTTATTCCAGAGCTGATGCAGATTCTAGGACACGGCCATGAGATTCAGGGGGGGATGTCAGTGATGTTCCAGTGAGTGGATACCCAATTGGAGGAGACCCAAGGCTACGGGTGCAGGCAATGATGCTGATAATGCGTGGCACAAGGCCAACACTGCTAGAGTGGCGACCACAGTGGAAAGCCTGGAGCACAAGGTCAGTGTCTTGAGTTGTAGTGTCCAAGGCATGGCTCAGTACATGACAACCATGCTGAGGGCCTCAATATCATGTCCCAGTCAAAGGGGGGGGGGGCATGCCCAAATGCAGGTGGACATTGCCGAGGTACTCCAGAGGATGACCCAGTCACTGAGGGCCATCACTAAGGATGTCAGCACGATGGAACAGATCATGGATAGCCACTAGGACTGGCAGAACCAGATGATGCAGAGGCCTCTGGAGCTCACTCCAGCTGTCCCTCCATCCCATGGAGATCCCCACGGATCTGTCAGGGAGGAGGAAGTGCTGGAGTTCAACCCGAGGCCTCCCATCAAAGAGACGTCAGCAGTCTGCAGTTCTTCAGAATTTCCCCTCCTGACACTAGCAGAACCCCTTCCAGTTAATGAAGGGCACACCCTGATGCCCTAGTACACACAATCCGGCAAGCGTGCCATCAATTATCCCCTGCACCGGGGGCATCACGGCGATGGTAGAGAATCTTGCTGCCTGGGCATCTTGGTGGGCTTGGTCCAGCTCAAAGTTGATGTAGTCTGCTGCTCTGGTGTACAGGGCAACTGTGATCTCACGAATGCACTTGTGGGCTATAGCTTGTGTCACTCAAGTCCCCGCTGGAGTCCCTGAATGAACCGGTGGCATAGATGTACAGGGCTGCGGTGACCTTCATGGCCACAGGAGCAGGTGTTCTCCTCCTTCACAGGTGCAAGTCTGTGAATTCATGGCACAGGTGCCTCACTGTTTCCTTTTTGAGACATAGTCTCCTCCGGCACATGATGTCTGTCATCCCCTCGAATAACCAACAATGCCTGTACACTTTGGGCTATCACTGGCATTCCCCTTTGGGTTCCTTATCAGCCTGATGGGCAGGCAGCTCTTCAGGGTGTGCAGCGGCCACATGCACCACGAGGGCATCCGCTGCGGGTCCGATACTCCCATCCATTTGGGTCTCTGTAAGGAATTGGAGAAGGAGATAGCCCAACAATCAGTTCGGGATTCCACCAAAGACCCTCAAATCCCCCAAGCCTCCCTCAACCTTACATGTCCTGCCTTCCCTCAGGGTGCCATCCAGTTGGCCAGTTCTGCTGGGAAACCTTGCTCTGTACACTCACCATCGACCACAGCAGGAGTCGCGAGACCCAAATCCCTGCTGGGAACATTAGGGAGATTGTGACCTGGTGCTCTCCCCTCATCCACACACTCTGGTCGCAAGGATAATCCTAGTGCAGTGATCCAGCTCTTGAGTGTTTGATTGTTGGCTGCTGCCTCTATGGTGCTGATGCTTTTAGAGGTCATGCAAAGCCTTTAAGCTTCAAAGTTTGATTGAAATGCAATAATCATCAATTGAGCCATAAGAACATAAGACCATAAGACATAGGAGCAGAATTAGGCCACTTGGCCCATCGAGTCTGCTCCACTATTCAATCATGGCTGAAATTTTCTCATTCTCATTCTCCTCCCCATAACCCCTGATCCCCTTACTAATCAAGACATGTCACATGTACCCATGAGAAGCCACTTGAGTAATATTTTATTGGCAAAAACGGTCAACATTAACAAAGATTTGAAAATCAACGATGTAACTTTCCACATATCACACAACCATTAATCAACAAGGAAACATCACCGTTCCATATTGATACCAGTACAAAGTTATATCGGCTCATGTTCATTAAAAAAAACAGAAACACGATATCACCCCTGCGGGTTTCTCAACATAAACGGGATAAGCCTATGAATGTTTTATCATGTCCAGAACTTTGTCATAGAAATTACTAGTTCATCAGTGTGTTACTTGTTGGTTATTCCACAAATCAGTGCCATTTTCTGTCCAGGAGGCGTGCAGCTGTGCAGGCCCTCTCACATGACCCAATCTCATTGGAAACAAATCCTGACATCCACATATTTCATTGGCGTTCAAGGTGCAGTTGAACATCCTTAATGTCCAGCATGTTTCACCCACAGTGATGTGCTAGTTACATACAGAACTCAGCACACAAGCAACAAAAGCATCAGCTATCTGCAAAAGCATTTCTTCGACATCATTATCAGGTTGCTCATTTGGATCAATGTCAAGCACCATGTCCTGCAGCGTCTTCTTGCTTCAAACCTGATTGCCTTCTGCACACATACATCCCCCTGAGCCCGGTGTCCCTGAGGAAAAATTATCCTTCTTTCAGGTTACTGAAAAAGAAGGAAACAGCAGCAGCAGCCTCCAGGCATTTGCAGCTATAAGCAGCAGCACACAGCAAACACAACCTGCAGCACCACTTGAGAGCTGTGAAGTGCTCTCACAACTAACAAGACCAATTTCTTTTTAGATATAGCCTGCAGCTGTGAACCTAGAGGCAGCTCACTGTCAAAGAGAGTTCAAGTATTTTTCTACTTGATGCAGTGCACCTGCCTGTGTGCCGCCATTGGCCTTCTGAATATCTTTTGCTTTATTGTCAACCATTTCCATTCCCTGAGAAGTTTCTAAAGCCTTTTGAAAAGTAAGTGTGGCTTCTCCAAGCAAACGCTGCTGAATGCTGTCCTCATTAATGCCACAAACGTGTCTGTCCCGAAGCATGTCTTCCAAAGCTGCACCAAATTTGCAATGTTCAGGGAACTGGCCCAACTCAGCAACAAAACTAGTTACAGACCGTCCGGTCTTCTGAAAATGACTATGGAATTTGAAACATTTTACAAATACTGAGGGCTTAGAATTGTGGTGATCCTGAATGAATTTAATGAAACCCACAAATGAAATGTCTCCCGGTTTCCATGGTATAGCTAAATTTTTCACTAGCTTGTAAGTCTTTGCCCCAAACGCACTTAAGAAAATTAGATGCTTTCTAGCCTCGTCTGCGATCCCATTTGCCATGAAAACGTGTTTCAACATTTACACATATTCAGTCCACTTCTCTTTCTCTTCCACAATCTCACTGATAGACCCAAACATAGCCATGGTGCTGCTTATCTTCCATCTGTAAACTTAGCAAAACTTCATGTTGAATGCGCTGAAACTCAATTTTTTCGATTTTCACCACCAAAAGGATGCACTAACTTGACCACAAAAATGTAGTGAAAAAGGCGTTATAAGTTAATCTTCTTTAATATATAAAGATAACAAAGTTTAAAATACAATATGGACTCAGAAATTAGAGCAGCTGTTTAACATTGAATTAACGGTAATGGAATAGAATTAGAACTAGCAAGAGTTAAATGTGAATATACACAGGTAACAACAATGAATGATGTCACAGTACTTACTGATGACATCAGCAATGGATTTAAATAAGAAGATGCATAATAACAACACTCTATAACAGACACTATGATAGATATTCACCACTCGATCATTAATTCAGCAAGATGTGGGTGGCAACTCAAACGTTCGAGTATCAAGGATTATCCTCCACTCTCTCCCAATGACCTGCTGTGGGATTCTGACATCTATCTCATCATATGGAATAATTCTCACCTGCAAAGATCGCAGACAGCTTTGTTGGGATGTAAAGGTTTCGAGAATTGTTTGTCCCTTTCTCCATGTTGTGTGAGGTTTTTAGTAGAGGAGGCCATCTGAATTTGAATAGCTCCAAACTGGCTCATATTCATGTCTTCTGAGTACAACCAAAATGACCGATTATGGGTCACCACATAAATCATCAAAGTTCACCAATAATTCACTGGACAGTGCATTGGTTTTGCCCCCAGGCGGTGATACACACAGGTTTAAGTTCACATTTATGATTAGAAGCCCATATTTAAAACCTCCTGTGGATCAGTGGAAATAAGCAACCTATCATCGATTTGTGACTACATCAAGGCATTCTTCAGCATCACAAAGAGGATTGTTATTGCTAGGAAATGAACCATTCTTCAATTGACTGATTTAATACACTTGGTTTTACTTTATAATTGGCTTCAATTGACTGCTTTGATCTGCCCTTGGTAAATACGGCAGTCAATTGAAGCCACACAGGTGTGTCCTGCTCTCCTGTAATTGAATGAATTTGGACTCAATTAAACTGAATTTGAAGAAATTTAAAGTGATTACAACAGCAGCAGGAGACTCGCAAACGGGGTCAGACCTTAATTGACGGCTGATCACTGCAGGTACAGTTGGTTAATGTCTAATAACGTGACTGTGGGGCGACTGACTGGACGCTATGTGATGAACACTCCACCCCATTCAAAAACATACACCTCCCCCCCAACGGCAAACAGTTTCAAGGGATTGAACCTCAGGCTTGAGGCACAGGGTGGGCGGATTTAGACCGAAACCACAGGCCATGTTTTTCTGCCAACTTGCATCCTCATCTACGACTCCACATGGTTTTTAGTTGGGCTAGCTCTGTTACTGGGTCTCTGCAATGTTGCTCTATTCCAGGAGGCATGCAAGAGTGACTTTGAGTGTTGTTTTTGGATTCCGTCATCTGTGAAGTAGATGGTCTTTGCTTGCCACCCATTCAAGATATGGTCGAGATCAGAAATTTGGCAAATGAGACAATACAGATACAACAGTAAAAGGCAAAATACTGCGGATGATGGCATCTGAAACAAGAACAGAGGATGCTAGAAAATCTCAGTCGGTCCGGCAGCATTTGTCAGGCAAGGAAGCAGAGTTATTGTTTTGAATCCTTTGGCTGTCCATCAGAATGAAGAGCCAAAGGACTTTGAAACGTTGACCTTGTGTTTGCTCCTTACAGACGCTGCCAACCTCCAGAGTTTTTTCAGCATTTTCTGTTTTTGAATACTAACACAAATCTCTGTCCAACATCTTAGACATGCAAGATGGCTACTTTTACCGATCCATTTTAATTTAGAACATATTACTAAACATCATGTAAAACACATCTTTGTTCACTAAAACAAAATATTATTAAGAAACAGGCTAATGCCATTTGAAATTATCTCTCATTGCTGCTCGTTTTAGTTTGATCCATATTAGTTCTTTGTAGTTCTTTGCCTCTTCCATGTTTCTAGTTTGCATTCTGCATCAAAAAATTTAATCACAGATAAACTCATTAATCATTAATCTAATTGTTTGACTTGTGCTTGTGGCTGTACCCACGTGGATGCAGAGTGACTCTGATTAATATCAAACACTTCCAACATCTGGTCAAAGTGAGCGAGATTCAGAGCTTGGGACTGGTCTTAAACTGGTCTTTTACGGCAGCACGGTGGCCTAGTGGTTAGCACAACCACCTCACGGCGTTGAGGTCCCAGGTTCGATCCCGGCTCTGGGTCACTGTCCGTGTGGAATTTGCATATTCTCCCCGTGTCTGCGTGGGTTTCGCCCCCACAACCCAAAAATGTGCAGAGTAGGTGGATTGTCCACGCTAAATTGCCCCTTAATTGGAAGAAATAATTGGGTAATCTAAATTTATTTTTAAAAACTGGTCTTTTACATGCTGCAGAGGATTCAGAGTGTCCACCAATACAATATAGGCAGTCAAATCAAGCAGGTTATTTTTCTTTTGATAGTTCAGAGAGTGAAGAGTTAAATTTGCGAACTCCAAGTTCCTCAGGTCAAGGACTTTTACTGTGTTTACACCAGCGATGGTGCAAGTTAGAGCACAGGTGTAGCTGATAGCAGTGAGTGGCAGCATAGTATAGAGATAAAGAAACAGATGCGGGGAGGGCAGGACTGCAGGGTATTTAAGGGAGAGAACATAATGTACTCACGCAACCGAAGGCATTGCAGATTCCACAAACAGTTTTATTAAAACTAAACATTGTTTGAATAGTTTTAGAAGGAAGAGCCATTTTGTTTTCAAGTGATTTTGAAGCCAAGAATTCCGTTTCGAATTCACATCTTGCGCTGCCTCTATGATCATTGTTCTTTTTTGTTTCAAACCATCTTCCCCTTCAAAATTGTTTGGACTACTGAAACCCACTTAAAACGCGGCAAAGTGATTTTACAACTTGCATATTTGAGAAAAGATCCTGAATAGTTTCTGCAGTGATTGTCACCTGGGTTGTAAAGTGTGCAAATAAATTTGAACTTTGGACTCGAACCGAAGTGGGGGAGAGAAAATGAAAAAGATTTTTTTTTTTAATATCAAAGACGGTGAATGAGCACTCTTGCTGTTATATGAACACAGAATGGAAGATGAATTGATGAACACAGGTTGCAGTGTATTAACCTCCGGATTGATGTTACCTTGGACAGAATTCTCCGGCCGTTGCGATTCATTTTTCTCGCTGGCAGTGCATCGCCGCTCAAGGGTTACCCGGTGCCATGTGGTGGCTTCAATGGGAAATCCCATTGACAAGCGACAGGAGTATAGAATCTCGCCGCCAACAAACAGCACGCCGCCCAGAAACACGTAACTGGGGGACCGGAGAATCCAGCCTAAATATCTACTGATGAATCAATTCAATCTGTGAGCAGACTCTATTTTGGAATTCAAATAAAAAACATAATATTTTAATTGAAACATGTTATATACTTATACTATTTGTAAATGAATAGGAACTGATTGCTCTGGGGCCGTACATCTGGCATACTACATTTTACTGCTACGCTCCAGTCATGTGCTGAGTGACAGTAACCGATATTTTCCAGTCATTCCTGCCGAGGGATCTTCCAAGTCCTGCCGATGGCATGGCATGGAAAATCCCACCCAATGTGTCAGTCCACCAGCCGCAAGGTTTTTCTCATTCTTTCGTGGGATGTGGGCTATGCTGGCAAGGTCAGCAATTGTTGCCCATCCTTAATTGCTCTTGAACCAAGTGGCTTGCTCAGGCATTTTAGAGGCAGTCACTATTCAAACACATTGCGGTGAGTCTCGTCGCGTGTCGACCATAATGGGTAAAGACGGTGGATTTCCTTCCCTAAAGGAAGTATACACACATGAAGCTCCAGCATTTTGAGTCCATTGCGTAATTATTTCAAATTTAGGGGAACCAGAAGAAATAACAAAATATAAAGGACGAGTTAAGCATTCTATGTGACACCGCAATGCAACTTGTCAGTCCAAAATGAGGTTTGAAACTTAATAATCTTCACTTTCAATGTTAAATTGAAGGAGCAATCAAACACATCTGGAAAGAATGTAAATATGACTGACGCTAATTCCTATTAAATGATTATCACTGAATTACAGTACAGGAGGAGGCCATTGTGTCTGTATTGGCTTTTTAAAAGAACTATCTAATTGGTCCCATTCCCCTGGACTTTCCACACAGCTGCTCCAGGTATTTAGCCAATTCACTTCTGCAAGTTATTTTAAGGTTTTTTTTCTACCACCTTTTCGGGCAGCACATTCCAAATCTTAATAGAGTGATGGAAATAAATGAAAAAAAGAAAGGTTTGTGTTTATTCAGCACCTTTCATGAGCCCAGGACACCACAATGCATTTAGAATCATAGAGGCACAATAACACAGTGGTTAGCACTGTTGCTACACAGCGCCAGGGTTCCAGGTTCGATTCCTGGCTTGGGTCACTGTCTGTGCGGTGTCTGCACATTCTCCCCCTGTCTGCGTGGGTTTCCTCCGGGTGCTCCGGTTTCCTCCCACAAGTCCTGAAAGACGTGCTTGTTAGTTAATTTCTCCCTCTGTGTACCCGAACGGGTGCCAGAATGTGTCGACCAGGGGCTACGAGCCTACTTGTGACAATGAAGATCTTTTTTTAAAATTGCTCGATGCAAAATGAGGCCATTCAACCCATCTAGTGTGCACCGACCCTCCTCCCTAGGCCCTCACCCCCAAACTATCCCCGTAGCCCAGTAACACCATCTAATCTTTTGGACACTAAGGGGCAATTCAGCATTGCCAAGCCACCTAACCTGAACTGGGGGAGGAATGCGGAGCACCCGGAGGAAACCCATGCAGACATGGGGGGAAAGTGAAAACTGCTCACAGGCAGTCACCCAAGGCCAGAATTGAACACAGCTCCCTGGCACTGTGAGGCAGCAGTGCTAACCACTGTGCCACCATGCTCCCCCACTTCATGGCCATTGAGGTGTCATTGAGATGTATTTACTGCTGTAATGTAGTTAATATAAAATTCTTGTCGGACTTGCTAGCGTCGATACAGAAAGGATCTTTCCCCTGTCTTGAGATTCCAGGAATCCAGGGGTTCACAGTCCCAGATAAACGGTTGGCAATTTAGGACTGAGATGAGGAGAAATTCCTTGACTCAAAGGTATATAGGGCGCGATTCTCCCAAAACGGGAGAAATCGTAAGGCTGGCGTCAAACCCAGGCGGGTTTGACGCCAGCGCGCCCCTTCCCGACCGGGAACCGATTCTGGTCCCCGGTCGGGGCTAGCAGCCCGACGCCGTAAGCTCCGGCATCACGGGCTTAACGAATTTCGTTAAGCCCGCTTGCCGGAGTTAGCGCCGGCTGACGCGTCATATGACGTCAGCCGCGCATGCGCGGATTGGAAGACTCCAACCCGCGCATGCGCGGATGACGTCATCGCGTATTTGCGCGAAACCCGCGCATGCGCGGGCCGGGATGCCCCTCAGCCGCCCCGCGAATGGATACTGCGGGGCGGTGGAAGGAGAAATAGTGGGCGGGCATCGGGCCCGCTGCCCGCGATCGGTGCCCACTGATCGCGGGCCCATGGCACCCTTGGCACGGCCGTGGTACTGCCGTGCCAATCGGTGCCATGGTTATAAAAAGCGAGTTGTTCCCGCTGTTTTTACGAACGGCCAGACCAGGTGTGTTTGCCGTTCGTAAAAACAGCGTAAAGGGCTGGGACTTCGGCCCATCTATCAGCTGTGAATCGCTGCCGGCCGTAAAAAAACGGCGGCAGCGATTCGTGTCGGGAGTTGGGCGGGGGGGGGGGGGTGGAGAATAACGGGAGGGCGGGAAAAATGTCGGGAAGGCCCTCCTGCTATTCTCCGACCCGTCGTGGGGGGCGGAGAATCGCGCCCATAATTTTTTTAAATTCTCTAACTCAGAGAGCAGTGGATGCACAATCATTTATTATATTTGAGATAGAGAAAGGTAGATTTTTTGGACACTAAGAGAACTTCGGGCTATGGGGATAGTCTGGGAAAGTAGAGGTTGAAGGTGAGCTATGGCCACTTTGAACAGGGAGCAGGCCTAAAGGGTTGAATGACCTACAGCAGTTCTCATTTCTCCTGTTCTTTATGAAACACAGTAGCTGATCTGTCCATGACAAGATTCCATGAGAAACAAAACGATCCCAAGCAGATTTTCTTGATCTTGATTTGGGAAAAATAATGGCAAAAGAAACCAGGGAAAACTCATCTGTCCTTTCTTCAAAATCATGTCACGGGACCTTGTGCATCCACCTGAGTGAATAGGCAGGACTTCATTCTAACACCTCATCTGAAAGATGGCCCCTCTGACAGTGCAGCACTCCCACAGTATTTAACTGGAAATGTCAGCCTAGAATTTGTGCTCAAGTATCTGGAGTTGAGCTTCAACCCACACTCTTCTGATTCTGAGGTAAAAACATTAAGTGGATTGCTACAAAAAGGTATCAAATCAGAATCTTCACACGTGGAGAATCTGCACAGTGTCAACAGACTCATTTCATGTTGGCAACTGGTGCTGCTTCAGGTAACAGCTGGATTAAGATGAAGATGATGATTTCCACACACAGCACACAGGCCTCGTGGCGAGGGACTTGAACTTCACCAGAATTACCATCTTTGCATGTGCAAAAAATGTTGAGAACATCCTGCTTTGGGTCATGGCATTTAAAAAAATGATCGAGAGGGCAGTGACCTATTCCAGTCGTACCCTGACTTGTTGCATTATGCATCACAAATGCATTGAGATGGTTTAATTATTCATACAACGCTCGATGTAACTGGGTCAAGTAAATGAGAAACAAGCAAAAATGGAGAGGGGAATAATATTACAGAGAAATATCACGCATTTTCATGAATATTAAATAGGTGGAAAGCCAAGTCCTCTTTTGCCATGTTCAGTGCTGCTGAATTGGAACAGATGTTGCCAGGAAGGCTTCATCCATCATTAGGTCATCAGAAACTTTGTGCCACATTTAATCTTTTGATCGCCCAATTAAGGGCTGAAGTCCTTTCTCCCAAGAAGGGCGAAAGAGGTGACTGATTGACTAAAGATACACATTGATGCATGTGTCACCATTAAAGCCCCCCTCCCCACTTTAGAGAATCTTGGCAGTTGGGGAAAGTCCTTTTCCTCTCAGTGTTGTGGTTCTGCAGGTAAAAAGTTTGCTTTGGCAAATGTGGTATCAGGCACCTAATTGCATGCTCCAGTCTGATTCACCGCATAGGCAACAGGGACTATGGGCCTGAATTTGACTCGCTTACAGATTCTCCGGTCCCCCAGCCACGTGTTTCTCGGTTGCACGCCGTTCGCTGGCGGCGGCAGGAAACCCTGTTGTCAACAGCAGGACCAGAAGGTCCCGCTGTCAACGGCCAATGATGAACGGCCTTCACTGCTATGAAACACGCAGCAGGGAAGTTCTGCCCAATGACACTGTTGTAATCTAGAAAATATAGCTTCCAATTTGATAATTGCCAGATCATCTGTTTTTAAAAGCATTAGCTGAAGGATGACTATTCTATATGAGAACTTCCCTCCTCTTCTTTAAAAGGGATCTTTTACGTCCACCTCAAAGGACAGAAGGGCCTTGGTTTAATGTCCCAATCCCAATTGTTGTACATCTTACATGCACCATTCCTTTAGTACTTCACTGGAATATAAACCTACATCTTGTGCTCAATCTCTGGACTGTGGGCGCGATCCAATGGCCACGCTGCACCGGAAAAGCAGCTAACTGAAGTTCAGCCTGGCCTGGAGTCCCCGCTCCCGGGATCTAACACGGCTCGCAGCGCCTCACGAGATCCAACACGATCTCGCGAGATGTTGCGATGTGAATCCTGCCCATTGTGGGCTGGATCTCTTTTCGGCAAATCTGTATATCAGAGCAAGACAGTTGGTCTCATTCTAATGTGCATATTCCTGAGATGCCCGAAGCTTTGGGATTCATCCCTTTGATTCGGAGACCTTGGGTGAGCGCCGTTCAGCACTGGTCCCCACAAACGAGGACTTGATGGAACAGAACTTTCGGGGGTCTCCCAGGGAATTGGAGGCCCCCAGCTGCATGCCCTTTGGGCATGGTGGTGCCCTGGCACTGCTGGTGCCACCTGGGCAGGCACCCTGGCAATGCCAGTGTGGCATCCTGGCAGTGCCACCTGGGTACCAGCTGGGCACTGCTGAGGTGCCCAGTTGGCACTGCCAGCTGGCATGAGCACTGCCAGGTTGGTACTGCCAAATGCCTAGCTGGCATTCTTTGCACATGTGTGATTGGGCTGGGGTGGCCGACCATAATGTATTTGGACAGTGCGGGGCGGGAGGTCAAAGATTGCTTCAGGGGTCTTGCTACATTGGGGCGTTCTGCCGAGTGGAGCATCCCACTGTACAAACGGGGCCATGTGAGGCCTTGGCTGCACATTCCCCGTTGAGACCCCTTATACAACATGAGTCGCGTTGAACAGCCACGTGCTTCTCGGCACTGCAAGCGCCGGGAAACATGCGGCGAAATGCGCTCGCCGGGGGACTTTGTTCTCATTTGTATGAATCGAGCCCTGTCTCTTGAACCTATAATGTTTTGACTCGGTTGGGAAAATGCTGCCAAATGAACCACAGGTGACGTCTAACAATGAAGTATGGCCCAGTATTGAGCAGTGCATAGACCAGCAATCACAGTTTAATTTTGGTTTCAACGGCTCCGTTAAGGGGGAGGCTCCGTTAAGGGGGAACCATAGGTTCGTCCCGGGGAACATTGATGGGGGATTTCAGGGTTGGCACAGAGCGGGCATCAGACAGCTGAGGGACCTGTTTATTGATGGGAGGTTTGCGAGCCTGGGGGAGTTGGAGAAATTTGAGCTCCCCCCGGGGAACATGTTCAGGTATCTGCAGGTAAAGGCATTTGGTAGGTGGCAGGTGGAGGGATTCCCTTCGCTTCCCGCGAGGGGGGTGAGCGACAGGGTGCTTTTGGGGGTTTGGGTTGGAGAGGGGAAGATATCTGATATCTACAAGGTTATGCAGGAGGCGGAGGAGGCGTCAGTAGAGGAGCTAAAAGCTAAGTGGGAGGGGGAACTGGGGGAACAGATCGAAGACGGGACATGGGCTGATGCCTTGGAGAGGGTTAATTCTTCCTCCTCGTGTGCGCGGCTTAGCCTCATCCAATTCAAGGTGCTGCACTGGGCCCACATGACTGGGACAAGGATGAGTAGGTTCTCTGGGGGTGAAGACAGGTGTGTCAGGTGCTCGGGGAGTCCAGCGAACCATGCCCATATGTTCTGGGCATGCCCGGCACTGGAGGAGTTCTGGAAGGGGGTGGCGAGGATGGTGTCGAGGGTGGTGGGATCCAGGGTCAAGCCAGGATGGGGACTCGCGATTTTTGGGGTTGGGGTGGAGCCGGGAGTGCAGGAGGCGAAAGAGGCCGGTGTGCTGACCTTTGCGTCCCTAGTAGCCCGGCGAAGGATCTCGCTACAATGGAAGGATGCGAGGCCCCCAAGCGTGGAGACCTGGATCAATGACATGGCGGGTTTCATTAAGCTCGAGAAGGTCAAATTCGCCCTGAGAGGGTCGGTACAAGGGTTCTTTAGGCGGTGGCAACCTTTTCTCGACTTTCTGGCTCAACGATAGGGTACAGGGACAGTAGCAGCAGCAACCCGGGGGGGAGGGGGGGAAGGGGGAGGGAAACGGGGGGGGCGGACAATGACTATGTTTGTTTATTTAATTTTAATTTATTTTTAAGTTCTTTTGTTGTTCATTGGGGTTGGGGGGGGGGTGGGGGGATGTGATACATACGGTCTGGGGGTGTTACAGTTATTATGGGTTATTTTGTTGCATTTCATTGTTTGTCGTTATGTTTTATATTTTCTGTAAAAAATTCCAATAAAAATTATATTTTAAAAAAAAAAAATTTTTGGTTTCAACAGGGGCTGAATGTATAAAGTGTTGCTGTATGTTAACACACATATATATCACAGAGCTTTTATAATTTTTTCATTAACTGGGGTCTGAATGACTCAGGTACAAACCATTAAAAGTGCTTCCACAACTCATTATTTAACACAATATACTTCAGATGTCAACTAGGCCTCAGGCTTCTCTCGTGGACTGCACAGACCTCCAGCACCCAAAGCATCACAGCACTGGCAACACCAAATAGTTTTTTTGTTTGAATTGTGGTGCAAGATCCCTTTAAGTTTCTGCTATGCACTATTATATCCCACAGTGCCACTGACAAGCAAGCTCCCAATGGCAGGCACACTTTATTGGAACTTATGATTGTTGGACAGATGTTCTAATGGTGCCAATCTGCCATCACTCCAATGGGAGTGTGCCTCTTTGCCAATGCATGCCTCCCATCTGCTCAGACCCTGAGATCAGTTCTCAGGCGTGGGATTTTGAAGAGCTTTCGCCTCGCATTATTTCTTCCATCAGCATCTCCAAGGCTTCTTTTGAAAGTACAGATAATTCTTTTGCCAAATCAACAACTTATGTTTATGTAAGTTTGAACATCTTTCAAAATATCCCATGATGCTTCACAGCAGCATGATCAAACAAAGTTTGATACATTAAGAAAAGTGATTGGAATTAAGGCATTGGAATTGGAGGAACACAGATTTCGCTCGGAGTGTTGTAGGGTTGGTGGAGGTTGCAAAGATAGGGAGAGACAAGGTGAAGGGAGTTGAAAACAAGGTTGCTCCTTCTCCGAGCATCCATGCAGTCAGCCGCATGCAATTTAGCACAACCAACCCCCATAAGGCCATTCTAATTCAGCCTTGCTCTGAGCACATTCCACAAGGCCTCTCAACTGAACTATTGGCATGAGCACCAAACTTTATACCAAAAATGCAACCTATCTCCCCAAATGGAGAAAATCAAATTCGCTATCCAAGGGTCAGACGATGGCTTCCACAGAACGTGGGAGCCATTCACCCAATTGTTCTGGGACCTGTTTGTGGCCAACGAACAAGCAGAAGAATAGCCAGGTAGCCAAGAATCAGGGGAAAGTAGTCAAAGCATGAAAGGGAGAGATAGACCGGGAGAGGGGGGGGGGGTTGGGAAACAGCTAAACCTAAAAGCGAACCACAGGAGGGAGCGAGTGGGGGGGGGAGAGGGAAGCGACAGAGAACAAGAGAGGAGAACCAGGGAGGTGGGAGGGAGGCAGGGGAATGACAGCCAGAAGGAGGGCACAGGATACAATAACAAACTTGGCATCTCCAGCAACAGAGAACAAGGAGAATACAGGCAAAAGATGGGAGGAATGGCTGAAGCAGAGGTGAGCGCAAGACGACAATGCCAGTGAGATTCATCCGGGAGAAGTAAGTGACTACACCAACACCAAACCCATTTGAGTATTGACCACTGTAATTGTTTCTCCGGCACCCAAAGGTATATTTACCTCCCCAGTCTCCACCCCCTCCCCTCCCCACAAACAGTTGCCTACTTATGTGTTGTAAATAATTTTGTCAGTTGAACAGAGTTGCTGCTGTTGAGCTGATGCACAATATCCTACCAGTTATTCTATGTTATTTTTTATTTCCTTTTTTATTATTACTTTTTTTTGTATGTTTGGGTGTGCTCTTCTCTTTTGTTTATGTATATACATATATATATTTCTTATTCTGTGTACATAACAGCAAATATACTTTGTTCAAAAACCCAATTAAAAAACATTTATAAAAAAAAATGTAACCTGAGGTTTTAGATCCAAATTTGAATTTAAAAATACATGGGAAGAAAAAGGATGAAATTAAACTAAATGGTGTATTAATTGACAGAACTGCCCATTTCAGAGACTCCCCATTTCAGAGGTCCCCATATCAGAGACTCCAATATTGGAGACCCCATTTCAAAGACACCCATCGCAGAGATCCCACCAATCAGTGACCCCATATCAGAGACTCCCATTTCATAGACCACCCCATCTTTAAAAAAAAACCTCAAACCATTTGATCTGTGAGTCTTATATACACTGTCAAAGATAAAAAGCTTTTGGTAGACTGTCAGAGTAATAGCTTCCAGACAGTCAGGTGCCTGGATTGTTTCTTTTCATTTCCCATCATGCTTGAATGCATTTTAAGTACCCTGCTTTGAAGCAAACCACAATCATCATAAACATCTGGCTATGATTGACAGGTCCTCACCACATCAAAAGACGTTAAGTGCTTTCTGTTGAGAAAAAGATGAAGTGAAAGAACTTATCTCATAATGTTTATAAACATTACGGTTAGCTTCACAGCTAGGGGAGTCTCTGATATGTGGCTGTGATGGGGGGTCTCTGATGGTGGGGTCTCTGTTGGGGGTCTGATGGGGGTTTGGTGGTAGGGAGTCGGGTTACCTTCATGTGTGCACGGGTGGGGGGGAGTGACCCGTAATTCCTGATGTGATGGAGTAGAGAACTTCTCAGTAGGGGGAGCAGGATTTGCATTGTGGGAGGATAAGTACAGCCGCTGGACCGGGCCGTTCACATGGCAAGGGAGACTCAATCGCGACTGGGAACTTCTCCTAATGCCAGCGCAGACCAGGAGCAATTCTACTCCGGCAGGGGAGCTTAATCGTCCAGATGGAAAATCCTGCCCCTAGTCTGTTTGCTAGTTTTTGTTTGTCAAACTGGGGACTTTTAGACTAGATTTATGCCAGTACAAAGTCTATAGTGTCAATGGGGCAACTGTTTTATTGGCAAATATCTGACATGTTATTGAATGCAGTCAAATGATTTATAAAATACCAAGTGCAGCTGCCAGATAGGATGTAATGTAAAAAGGTGATTATGAAATGTGAGATGTGAACCTGATGAATGTATAATCTGGCCAAAGCTTGTCCGTTTAGCACGGGTTTATTGTTTAAATACTTATTAGTACAATGACTATAGATTGAATATGGTCTAGGGCTTCCAGAGTGATTGATTCAGTTGTATAATGTCTGATGTTAGCAATATATTAAAATGTTCATTTGTCAATGTACTTAATACACTCATAATGCATGTCTATATTATGCTGGCTAATATGTACTGTCAGAGAAGTACAAGATAGTCATTTCAGTAAAAAAAAAGACTTGCATTTCCAGAATGCTTTTCACAGTCACCGGATATCTCAAAGTGCTTTATAGCCAATGAAGTGCGGTCACTGTTATGAAATGAGAAATAAAAGTCACCATAGTCCCCGAGGAGCATAGGCTGCTCTCTTTTTTGAGAGAGAGTTGACTGGCGGTGATTCAACCTGAGGGTCACCATACCTCAGGCGAGGGGCAAGGTTGGGTAAGTGGGTCTGTCTTGAATAACCTCAGTCGATACGGGGATTGAACCTGCACTGTCGTTGTGCCACCGCATCATGAACCAGCCATCTAGCCAACTAAACTACCCGACCCCCGAGTCACTGTTACAATGTAGGAAATGTGGCAGCTAATCTGCACACAGCAAAGCTTCCATGGGCAGCGATGTGATAAAAACCCAGGTACTTGTTTCTTGTTATGCCATTGGGAGGCACTAGCTTCGTGGCTAGTAATCAAGAGACCCAGGGTAATGCTCTGGGGACCCGTGTTCGAATCCCACCATGGCAGAATTTGCATTGAGGTTGGCCAGACCTCAAGGGATCACTCCTACCTCTGCACTTCTTCAAGATGGTGCCACATCATCTTCTACATCCATCCAAGCCGGCAATGGGTCCTCAGTTTAACATTTCATCTGAAAGGCGGCACATCTGTCATTGCAGCACTCCCTCAGTACTTCTTCAAGATGGTGCCACATAATCTTTTACATCCATCCAAGCCGGCAATGGGTCCTCAGTTTAACGTTTCATCTGAAAGGCGGCACATCTGTCATTGCAGCACTCCCTCAGTGCTATACCAGAGTGTCAGCCTTGAGCTTTGATCTCATGCCCTGGAGTGGGGCTTGAAACCAGAACATTATGACTGCCAGGCAAGAGGGTTAGCACAGCTAAGCCAGAGGTGGCACTAGGTGAAATAATTAACCATGCACAGAACCTTGGGCAGTTTGTGAGTATTCGAACAGTGTGACTGTGTCTTCCCAATTCATAGCCAGATAAATGGGGCTGGATTTTGCCATGGAAGGTGGGAATCAGGAGGCAGATTTCATACCTGGTCACAAACCTGTTCTGTCTCCAACACTGTGAATAGTGATTTTCAGGGGGTCAGGGTGTTAAAGACTATAGAAATAGGTCTGTTGCCCGGGGAATAGGAATGGAGGTGGGACACAAAGTGAGCACATTCTGGCCTGAATCAGCAACCATTCTTGTAACGAATGTCTGTGCGTTGTTTTACAAAAATGAGGTTGTCTTCACCTTCAAAGTGAAGCTGGGGCAAATGGAGAGCTGGTACCTGCGATAGGGCAGGGAGAGGTAAAAAATCTCATCACTGCTCAGGAGGGGGTTTTTTTGTCCCAAACTCTCACTCTCTTGCAGTAAATAGAAGTGTTTCAGTGCTGCCTCCCATGTTTCTTCCAGGCTGGAGCTTCGGAGAACTCCTAATGGCCGCTCGCACCATGACAACTTCGGGATGGCAGAAGGCAAGATCATAAGGAGCTCCCTAATCACCTCAACATGTCCAAATTAGAACATAGAACATAGAAAACTACAGCGCAGTACGGGCCCTTCGGCCCTCGATGTTGCGCCGACCTGTGAAACCATCTGAAGCCTATCTGACCTACACTATTCCATTTTCATCCATATGTCTATCCAGTGACCACTTAAATGCCCTTAAAGTTGGCGAGTCTACTACTGTTGCAGGCAGGGCGTTCCACACCCCTACTACTCTCTGAGTAAAGAAACTGCCTCTGACATCTGTCCTATATCTATCACCCCTCAATTTAAAGCTATGTCCCCTCGTGTTGGTCATCACCATCCGAGGAAAAAGACTCTCACTGTCCACCCTATCTAACCCTCTGACTATCTTATATGTCTCTATTAAGTCACCTCTCAGCCTTCTCCTCTCTAACAAAAACAACCTCAATTCCCTGAGCCTTTCCTCGTAAGACCTTCCCTCCATACCAGGCAACATCCTAGTAAATCTCCTCTGAACCCTTTCCAAAGCTTCCACATCCTTCCTATAATGTGGTGACCAGAACTGCACGCAGTACTCCAGGTGCGGCCGCACCAGAGTTATGTACAGCTGCAGCATGACCTTGTGGTTCCGAAACTCAATCCCCCTGCTTATAAAGGCTAGCACACCATATGCCTTCTTAACAGCCCTATTAACCTGGGTGGCAACGGCCTAGTGGTTAGCACAACCGCCTCACGGCGCTGAGGTCCCAGGTTCGATCCCGGCTCTGGGTCACTGTCCGTGTGGAGTTTGCACGTTCTCCCCGTGTCTGCGTGGGTTTCGCCCCCACAACCCAAAAATGTGCAGAGTAGGTGGATTGGCCATGCTAAATTGCCCCTTAATTGCAAAAAATAATTGGCTAATCTAAATTTAAAAAAAAAAACCTGGGTGGCAACTTTCAGGGATTTATGTACCTGGATGCCGAGATCAATCTGTTCATCTACACTACCAAGAATCTTGCCATTAGCCCAGTACTCTGCATTCCTGTTACTCCTTCCAAAGTGAACCACCTCACATTTTTCCGCATTTAACTCCATCTGCCACCTCTCAGCCCAGCTCTGCAGCTTATCTATGTCCCTCTGTATCCTATAACATCCTTCAGCACTATTCACAACTCCACCGACCTTCGTGTCATCTGCAAATTTACTAACCCATCCTTCTACACCCTCTTCCAGGTCATTTATAAAAATGACAAACAGCAGTGGCCCCAAAACAGATCCTTGCGGTACACCACTAGTAACTGAACTCCAGGATGAACATTTGCCATCAACCACCACCCTCTGTCTTCTTTCAGCTAGCCAATTACTGATCCAAACCACTAAATCACCTTCAATTCCATACTTCCTTATTTTCTGCAATAGCCTACCGTGGGGAACCTTATCAAACGCCTTACTGAAATCCATATACACCACATCAACAGCTTTACCCTGATCCACCTGTTTGGTCACCTTCTCAAAAAACTCAATAAGTTGTGAGGCATGACCTACCCTTCACAAAACCGTGTTGACTATCGCTAATCAACTTGTTCTTTTCAAGATGATTATAAACCCTATCTCTTATAACCTTTTCCAACATTTTACCCACAACCGAAGTAAGGCTCACAGGTCTATAATTACCAGGGTTGTCTCTACTCCCCTTCTTGAACAAGGGGACAACATTTGCTATCCTCCAGTCTTCCGGCACTATTCCTGTCGACAAAGATGACATAAAGATCAAGGACAAAGGCTCTGCAATCTCCTCCCTGGCTTCCCAGAGAATCCTAGGATAAATCCCATCTGGCCCAGGGGACTTATCTATTTTGACATTTTCCAAAATTGCTAACACCTCCTCCATTTGAAACTCAATTCCATCTAGCCTGGTCGACTGAACCCGAGTGTTCTCCTCGACAACATTGTCTTTCTCCAGTGTAAACACTGACAAAAAATATCCATTTAACGCTTCCCCTATTTCCTCTGATTCCACACACAACTTTACACTACTATCCTTGATTGGCCCTAATCTTACTCTAGTCATTAGAGTAAGGTGGTTAATCACCTCAGCATTTAACAAGGTGGTAATCACCTTTGCATGTTCAATTAACCAAGTGGGTGATTTCACTTTCCCGTCCAGTCCCCACTTCTACTCTATCCTGAGGAAAGTGAACAGTTCAGCAACGGAGGTGACATTCCAGCATGTAGCCTCTCGGTGCCATTTTGCGTAGAGTCCATACTGTGCAGAAGGAAGCCATTTGGCCCATTGGCTTTGAACAACCCTCTGAAAGAGCACCCCACCTCAGCCCACTCCCCCACCCTGCCCCCAGAACCCCACCCAACCTGCACATCTTTGGATACTGAGGGGCAATTTTGCGTGGCCAATCCACATAACCTGCACATCTTTGGACTGTGGGAGGAAACCGGAGCACCCAGAGGAAACCCACACAGACACGGGGAGGACTTTTAAACTCCACAAAGACAGTCACCCAAGCCAGAATCGAACCCGGGTCTCTGGCACTGTGAGGCAGCAGTACTAACCACCGTGCCATCGTGCCGCCAGCCGAACTCTATCCGGTCCTCATTTCAAGTGGGAAAATCCTACCCTTGCTACTTATGGAGCAGACCCAATGGGCCGAATGGCCTAATTCTGCTCCTATATCTTATCAAAAGATTCTTAAAGATTCTTGATATAATTAAATGCTTTATGTTTGGTGTGCTTCATACCCAGTTCCTGACTCTCCAAAGCCTGGCACCAGCTACAAGGCACAAGTCAGGAGTGTGAGGGAATTCTCTCCCCTTGCCTGGATGAGTGCAACAGCCCTCAAGAAGCTTGACACCATCCATGACAAAGCAGTTTGCTTGGTTGGTACCCATTAACAACCTTCAACATTCACTACTTCCATCATTGATGTATGGTGGCATCTACAAGATGCACTGCAAGCAACTCATCAAAATTCACTCGACAGCACCTTCCTGCAACTCATTCCCTAACAGCACTGTGGGTGCACCTACACCACATGGACTTCAGCGGTTCAAAAAGACAACTCACCATCACCTTCTCAAGGACAACTGAGAATGGGCAAAAATTACTGGCCAACCAGCGATGCCCACATCCTAAGAATGTTTTTTTTTAAAGTTGCCTGAAAATGACTCCCTTATAAAAAATGTGGATTGTTTCAGTTGTCACATTTACTAATGTAGAAGTTACTAAGAAGCTAAATAATGAAAATTAATCATCTGTTTTAAAAACTGTACACTTTACAAAATTCCCCGCTCTTCTTCAAAATAGTGAAAGGGCAGGTGAGCTTTAGCATTGCAGACAAAAGACAGCACCCCTAGACAGGAGCAAGTGGATAACTCACTGTCCACTCTGTTTCCCTACCTCACCAAAAAACTATAAATCCAACCCCATGTCTTCCTGCACCTTAATTATTTTTAATAATAATTTTATTTCCAACTCAACAAAATAAACTGTTTGACAAAGAGCAATGTGGCTGGGAATTATGTGGCTGGGAGTTTAGTAAATTAATCCTCTGGACCCGGGGTTTGTTGACTGGCAATTATTTAATCCCATCCACTGCCATTCTTTGTAGTTTGGGTAGCTTTCTCAGGCACTGCAGTGGATAAGGGGGAGGAGTGGGGTCAGGTTGCACAGACCTGGAGAGGGAATCAGGTCAGACCGGGATGGGTAGCACGGTGTCGCAGTGATTAGCACTGTTGCCTCATGGCGCCAAGGTCCCAGGTTCGATCCTGGCTCTGCGTAATTGTCCGTGTGGAGTTTGCACAGTCTCCCCGTGCTTGCGTGGGTTGCGCCCCCACAACCCAAAGATATGCAGGGTAGGTGAATTGGCCATGCTAAATTGCCCCTTAATTGGAAAATAATTAATTGGGTACTCTAAATTTATTTTTTAAAAGGTCAGACCGGGACGGAGGGGAGGGGGTGTCGGGTCAGGGGTCCGGTCGGACAGAGAGCGGGGGATCAGGTCAGGCCAGGAGGGCAGGTGAGAGTCGGGTTGGCTCAGACCAGGAGTGTGGGGAAGCAGGGGCAGTCTAGTTATTGGCCTGGGTGCTGTTGGGCTGGGAGGGAGATTTGGGTTGGACTGGGGGGGTGTTCAAGTCATGGGGGCGGGGTGGGTGTGGAGGAATCGGCTCAGATGTGTGCGTGGAATGTTTTTTCCTCTAACTCTGAGCCATCCAAAGTTAGTGATTTAAATTGTTTCTCTTGGGTGGATTGCAGCCCAGTGCAATTGTCCAGGGGAAGTTCGCATTTCTGGACAATTGCTGGATAAATCCCATACGTGGAAACTAAATGCTAAATTTAGCATAGCTCACGGTAGCATGGTGGTTAGCATCAATGCTTCACAGCTCCAGGGTCCCAGGTTCGATTCCCGGCTGGGTCACTGTCTGTGTGGAGTCTGCACGTCCTCCCAGTGTGTGCGTGGGTTTCCTCCGGGTGCTCCGGTTTCCTCCCACAGTCCAAAGATGTGTGGGTTAGGTGGATTGGCCATGCTAAATTGCCCGTAGTGTAAGGTTAATGGGGGGATTGGTGGGTTACGGGTATACGGGTTACGTGGGTTTAAGTAGGGTGATCATTGCTCGGCACAACATCGAGGGCCGAAGGGCCTGTTCTGTGCTGTACTGTTCTATGTTCTATGTAAATCACTAAACTGATAAGTGATCGCTAAATGCGATGCAGGGGAGCTAGGAAGTTATGGTCAATAATCTTTGAACTGTGTGCAACACATAGATGAGCATTTAAAACAGGAAAAGACGGCTTCATGTTTCAGTGTGGCTCTTAAGCAGATTAAACTTTTAGACTTTGCTCCTGATTCATTCATCTGTCCAAAAATAAAAAGAGTTCATTTGAAACAGTTAAATCAGCAATGCTGAGTCAAAGTAATCCGTCCCCTGCCCCTGGAGACTGGGATAGGTTCAGATGCAATCACCAGCCAGATTTGTCTTGTGAATGTAGAAATGCACTGCCAATCGTTTTATAGTAAGGTGCTGTACAAGTTCTCATTTCACAAATGTACAGATGTATTTCAAGTTAATGTACATAATTGTTTATAATTCTTGAAAATACCAATAAAAAGATTTTTTTTTTAAATTTCGATTTAAAATAAAATCAACATCTCCTCTAAAGTTGTATGGAAGTATCACAGGTGATATTTAAGGTGCCTGCAACCCTTTAACCCTCGGCTTGAAAGAAAATTTACAGTTGACGCCAAAATGCCAGAAATGCCCCAAAATAAAATCTCAAAAGCTGGATTAACCAAATGTTTCTGCCATAAAATAAATCTGAGGCCCTCAGATATTTCAAAAACTTTGCACTGCTTCTAACTGTACATTTAATTTGTTTCATTATTCCTCCTGATGTGCATCCCTTCCCATCACCACTCCCTCACTCCAGATAAAAGCGATCAAATGCTGATCTTAACAATCTCCTATTTCTGTCTCTGTTCCTCAACTCTGGTTCTCTTCCACAGAAAATATTCCCATGGTTACAGCAAGCCAGGACTCACTCAGCATTTCATAGGGTTTTTGAGCGACTATTTCTGTATTTGACCCATTCACCTTCAATTTTCAGATGTTGCTTTGATGAGCCTGATATCTGGCATTCACTGTTTTAAAACAATAATGCTTTCAGCTTTTACTTGCTTTAACACATTTAACGGGAACTCTAGGGCATATTGCCTTTAGTTACTGTTAGTAATAGAATAGGTTTGAGGATAAAATAGGCCATACTTTAGACTTGGAGACTTTTTTGTTAAAATAGTATATGCAGGGAAAAAAAAAAGCTGAACATTGTGATCCCTTTCTAGCACTATTTATTCATGGTGTCTGTCAAAAGACTCTGCTTACCGCAGCAGCATCATCTTGGCAAATAAGTAGTGAGGCTTTCTTTTCTTATATTTGGTATCAGTAATGTTCTGGATGGACTGCAGAGAAGAAATCTGGCCAGCACTCTCATGGTCATGTGACATTTCCCTGCTCAATCTTCCTCTATGCATTTTGTCCAGGCGATTATTTACTGTCTCACACCCTCTACAAGTGCAAAGGAGCAAAATCTGCTTCCTGAAATGTTTAAAAGTAAATTTAAAAAGGAAGGTTTGCATTTATATAGCACCTTTTACCATGTCAGGAAGTCCCAAGACACTTTACAGCCAAATAAGTACTTTTTGAGCTGTAGATACTGTTGTGATATAGGAAATGCAGCAGTCAATTTACTCACAGTGTGGACCCACAAACTGCAATGGGATAATCTGTACTTGGTGAGGTTTGTTGAGAGGTAGATATTGACCATGACATCTGAATGAATTCTTCTACTTCTCTTCAAAATAGTGCCATGGGATTTTTCATGTCCATATTAATAAAAAAAAGCAAAGAAGAAAGAAAAGTACAGCACAGGAACAGGCCCTTCGGCCCTCCAAGCCCGTGCCGACCATGCTGCCCGACTACACTACAATCTTCTACACTTCCTGGGTTCGTATCCCTCTATTCCCATCCTATTCATGTATTTGTCAAGATGCCCCTTAAATGTCACGATCATCCCTGCTTCCACCACCTCCGCCGGCAGCGAGTTCGAGTCGCCCACAACCCTCTTTGTAAAAAACTGGCCTAATACATCTACTCTAAACCTTGCCCCTCGCACCTTAAACCTATGCACCCTAGTAATTGACCCCTCTACCCCGGAGAAAAGCCTCTGACTATCCACTCTGTCTATGCCCCTCATAATTGTGTAGACCTCTATCAGGTCGCCCCTCAACCTCCGTCGTCTCAGTGAGAACAAACCGAGTTTATTTAACCGCTCCTTAAGGTTCAAATGTTCAAAGTCTCATTTGAAGTGCAGCGCCTCCAGCACAGTAGCACTCCATCAGTGCAGAAGAATTCTCATACCTGCCCTATGAGCTGACCCCGCTGCAATTTGCCTTGTGAACCCCATTTTTAACAAGTGGGGTACGCTTTGGATGTTAGAAACAATTCTAATGGAAGATCACCCAACCGGGGGCTAGGAAGTAGTATTTATAGGGCAGCCGCTGCCAGGGGCTAGACAACATCTCGGTAGTTTGGTTGTCGTATAGAAATGTCACTATTTCAAATGCCAGTGGGTATCAGAGAGCAGCTGGATTTTGTGGAATAATTATCGTGTGTGGGAAACTACGTACTAGAGAGATGAAAACAAATTGAAGATTTAAGACAAGATTTGGTCTATTGTTTGGGAAGTAAACAGTTTGAAGATCAGAACATACTAAGACAAATCATTACCTCCCGACGGATGCCCTTACAAAGATAAATTAACCCAGAAGAGACGAGTAATTAATCCAAGGTCCAGTTAATTTTTTGGTCAATGGTAACTTCCAAGAACTTTAAAAGTAGGGGATTCAGTGATGATAATGCCATTTATGTCATACAGGTCTTGCTGCATATGGACATTTGATTGCTTAAGTATCTGCCAAGTCATGATTGTTGCTGAACACAGTGCAGTCATCAGTGAAAATTCCCATTTCTGACCTTATGATGGAAGGAAGGTTATTGATGAAGCAGTGGTTGAGCTGAAGACACCATCCTGGGGAACTCCTGCAGTGATTTCCCGGGACATAAGAACATAAGAACATAAGAACATAAGAACATAAGAACTAGGAGCAGGAGTAGGCCATCTGGCCCCTCGAGCCTGCTCCGCCATTCAATTAGATCATGGCTGATCTTTTGTGGACTCAGCTCCACTTTCCGGCCCGAACACCATAACCCTTAATCCCTTTATTCTTCAAAAAACTATCTATCTTTACCTTAAAAACATGTAATGAAGGAGCCTCAACTGCTTCACTGGGCAAGGAATTCCATAGATTCACAACCCTTTGGGTGAAGAAGTTCCTCCTAAACTCAGTTCTAAATCTACTTCCCCTTATTTTGAGGCTATGCCCCCTAGTTCTGCTGTCACCCGCCAGTGGAAACAACCTGCCCGCATCTATCCTATCTATTCCCTTCATAATTTTAAATGTTTCTATAAGATCCCCCCTCATCCTTCTAAATTTCAATGAGTACAGTCCCAGTCTACTCAACCTCTCCTCATAATCCAACCCCTTCAGCTCTGGGATTAACCTAGTGAATCTCCTCTGCACACCCTCCAGCGCCAGTACGTCCTTTCTCAAGTAAGGAGACCAAAACTGAACACAATACTCCAGGTGTGGCCGCACTAACACCTTATACAATTGCAACATAACCTCCCTAGTCTTAAACTCCATCCCTCTAGCAATGAAGGACAAAATTCCATTTGCCTTCTTAATCACCTGTTGCACTTGTAAACCAACCTTCTGTGACTCATGCACTAGCACACCCAAGTCTCTCTGAACAGCGGCATGCTTTAATATTTTATCGTTTAAATAATAATCCCGTTTGCTGTTATTCCTACCAAAATGGATAACCTCACATTTGTCAACATTGTATTCCATCTGCCAGACCCAAGCCCATTCACTTAACCTATCCAAATCCCTCTGCAGACTTCCAGTATCCTCTGCACTTTTCGCTTTACCACTCATCTTAGTGTCATCTGCAAACTTGGACACATTGCCCTTGGTCCCCAACTCCAAATCATCAATGTAAATTGTGAACAATTGTGGGCCCAACACGGATCCCTGAGGGACACCACTAGCTACTGATTGCCAACCAGAGAAACACCCATTTATCCCAACTCTTTGCTTTCTATTAATTAACCAATCCTCTATCCATGCTACTACTTTACCCTTAATGCCATGCATCTTTATCTTATGCAGCAACCTTTTGTGTGGCACCTTGTCAAAGGCTTTCTGGAAATCCAGATATACCACATCCATCGGCTCCCCGTTATCTACTGCACTGGTAATGTCCTCAAAAAATTCCACTAAATTAGTTAGGCACGACCTGCCTTTTACGAACCCATGCTGCGTCTGCCCAATGGGACAATTTCTATCCAGATGCCTCGCAATTTCTTCCTTGATGATAGATTCCAGCATCTTCCCTATTACCAAAGTTAAACTCACTGGCCTATAATTTCCTGCTTTCTGCCTACCTCCTTTTTTAAACAGTGGCGTCACGTTTGCTAATTTCCAATCCACCGGGACCACCCCAGAGTCTAGTGAATTTCGGTAAATTATCACTAGTGCATCTGCAATTTCCCTAGCCATCTCCTTTAGCACTCTGGGATGCATTCCATCAGGGCCAGGAGACTTGTCTACCTTTAGCCCCATTAGCTTGCCCATCACTCCCTCCTTAGTGATAACAATCCTCTCAAGGATTGACTGACTTCCAGCAACCACAACCATCTTCCTTTGTATTAGGTAAGACTCTAATCAGTGGAGGGTTTTCCCCCTTATTCCTATTGACTCCAGTTTTGCAAGGGCTGCTTGATACCTCACTTGGTCATATGTTGCTTTTGATGTCAAGGTCAATCACTCTCACCTCACCTCTTGAGTTCAACTCTCTTTTACCATGTTTGGACTGAGGCTGTAATGAGGTCGGGGCTGAGTGGCCCTGGCGAAACCCAAACTGGGCGTCAGTAAGCAAGTTATTGCTGAGTAAGTACTGCTTGATAGCTTGTCAATGAGATCTTCCATCACTTTGCTGATGATTGAGAATAGATTGATGGGGTGGTAATTGGCCAGTTTGGATCTGTCCTGCTTTTTGAATACTGGACACACCGAGGCACTTTTCCTCATTACTGGGTAGATGCCAGTGTTGTATCTGTACTGGAACAGTTTGGCTAGGGGCATAGGTCTTCAGAATTATTACAGGAATGTTGTCAGCTCCCACAACCTTGCAGTACCCAGTGCCTTCAGCCATTTCTTGGCATTATGTGGAGTGAATTGAATTTGCTGAAGACTGGTGTCTGTGATGATCGGGACATCAGAAGGAGGCCAAGATGCATCTTCCACTTGGCACGTCTGGCTGGTTATAAAGTATTCTGCCTTGTCTTTGCACTGATGTACTAGGATCCCCTATCACTGAGAATGGGGATGTTTGAACAGATTCCTCCTCAAGATAGTTGTTTAATTGTCCACCACCATTCATGACTGGATGTGACAGTTCTGCAAAGCTTAAATGTAATCTGTTGCAGTGGAATTGCTCAGCTCTGTATCCTACTTGCTGCTTCTGTTCTTTGGTATTCAAGTAGTCCTGTGTTGTAGCTTCACCAAGTCGCAACCTCATTTTTAGGTATGCCTGGTGTTGCTGCTGACATACTTCCCTTCATTCTTCATTGTAGTAGTGTTGATTTCCTGGTTTGATGGGAATTGTAGAGTGGGGAATATGCTGGGCCATGAGGTTACAGAGTGTGTCTTTCTTATCATGCGGCTGTTGCTGAGGGTCCACAACACCTCATGGATGCCCAGTTTCGAGTTTCTAGATCTGTTCAAAACCTATCCTTTTGGCACAGTGGTAGTGCCAGACAACTTAATAGTGGGTATCTTCAATCTGAAGATGGACTTAATTTCACAAGGACTATGCATACTCCACATAAAGAGATCTGTGAGGAAGAGGTCAATAGATATTTCCCTCTTGTTGGTTCCCTCACCTAACTTCCGCTGATCCAGTCTGGCAGCGAAGTCCGGTTTAGTCAGTACTGGTGCTACTGTGCCAAGCTTGAATATGGGCATTTAAGTACCCCATCCAGAGTTCCCGCTGTTCCCTTGCCATCCTCAGTACTGCTGAGGGTGGAATTGAAGAAAACTGTATGAATATGAAAACAGAGGTGGGGAATTATTGGGGTTAAAAGCAGACAAATCACCAGGACATGGTAATCTATATCCCAGAGTATTAAAGGAAGCATTAAGACAGAGTGAACTGGAAATATTGGATGCATTGGTAGTCATCTTCCAAAATTCGATAGATTCTCGAGCAGTTCCTACAGATTTGACAAATGTAATCCCACTATTTAAAGAGAGAGAGAGAGAGAATAAAGGGAGAATTACAGACCAGTTAGTCTGAAGATCAGTACAGAAGATGGTTGAGTTTATTATAAAAACTGATAATGGCTTTGGCGACCTCGGGTGAGTACCGCTCAGTGCTCGCCTCCACAAACGGGGACCAGACGGTGTAGCACTTATGGGCATCTCCCAGGGAATTGGAGATCCCCAGGTGCTTGCCCTCTGGACAGGGATGCACCCTGGCACTGCTGTTGCCACCTGCACTCTTTGACACTGCCAGGCTGGCACCCTGGCAGTGCCACATGGGTGCTGGCCTAAAATTTCTAGGGTTCCCGGGTGGCACTACCAACTGGCAGTGCTGGGGTGCCTGGCTGGCATTTGTCCCGTGGCAAGGATCAGGCCCGGGATGCCCTGCACGTATGAGATGGGGTGTGGGTGGCTCAAGGACCACCTTATAGGTGAGTTGGCACTTTGGGGGGATTCGGGAGTTGTATAGGTGGATCGAGAGATCGGGACACCATTTTAAAATGGCATCCCAATCTTTTCCTGTACTGAGGAGTTCCAACAAGCGGAGCTCCCTCATTCAGGAAATGGGACAAAGTGCTGCCTCAGTGGGGAGTTCCCCACTGAGGCCCCGAATTGAAACAATGTCCCGATAGATAGCAACAAAAAAAGAGAGAAAACAAAATAAATAAATAAAAGACTGGTAACCAAACATTTAGAAAACATAAAAGGATTGGACAATGCCAGCATGGGATTATGAACGGCAAATCATGCTTAACCAATTTACTGGAGCTTTTTGAGTATGTAACTCATAGAATAGATAAGGGAAAACCAGTGGATGTAGTGAACTTGGACTTCAGAAGGCTTTCACTAAATTCCCTCATAAGATATTAGTGAGAAAAATTAAAGGGCATGAAATTGTATGTCATATATTGACATGGATCGAGAATTAGGTTGGGTTAGGTTAGGTTGGGTTACTGGAGGGTGGAATGGTGGCAGAGGAGTTAGCACTGCTGCCTATGGTGCTGAGGACCCAGGTTTGATCTTGGCCCTGGGTCACTGTCTGTATGGCATTTGCACATTCCCCCTGTGCCTGTGTGGGTTTCACCCCCACAGCACTAAGATGTGCAGGTTAGGTGGATTGGCCACGCTAAATTGCCCTTTAACTGGAAAAAAAAAATTGGGTAATCTAAATTTATAAAGAAAAAGATTGGATTACTGGGTTTACGGTGATAGATTGGAGGGATGTGCTTAAGTAGTGCCTTCAGGCCCGGTGCAGACTTGATGGACTAAATGGTCTCCTGCACTGTAAATTCTATGATTTTATTTTATTTTATTTATTATTGTCACATGTATTAGTATACAGTGAAAAGTATTATTTCTTGCATGCTATACAGGCAACGCATACCGTACGTAGAGAAGGAAGGAGAGACTGCAGAGACTACAGATTCTATGATATTGGATACTGCCTGAGCCTGATCCTCTCCCCCATGGGGCTGTACACACCTGTGCACCTCTGCCGGTTTCTGCTCGGCAGGTGCATGTTACGGGGGACTTGTCATGCCAACAACATGAATCACATGGGGAGACTATCAGATGTAAAGGCCTGATAATTATATTTGAATTGAAGCAAATGTGGATTCCTGTTACGTCATTGGCAGGGGACAGGGAAAATTGATCAGGAAACTTCCGCTGGTATAAAAACTGTTTTGGGACGGCCACTCAATTCTCCCCGTCCTCCGGCATCCACCATACCCTCCCCACCGTGCAACCCCCCCCCCCCCCCCCCCCCCGACAGCAAGAGTGGGAAATTCCTTCCACCGAAACAATCCAATCAATATTACTGTGCACCTTAATATGAAATATATTAAGAATGCTGTTTGGAGTTGTTATTCCAAGATTTGTGAGGAAAATCAAATCATGGCAGGGTTGTGCAATATTTTTACTCCAGTGTGATATTATTCAGCATCAGAACGGCACAGCGAATCACCATGGTAGAAACGGCAGTGAATTTTGTACCTGCTGACTAGCTAAACTAATTTAACCATTTAATGAAGCTCTGTTATGACTTTGCAGTGCAAGTAAAGCTTTATTTAATTTAGGTTGGTTTGCTATATTTTTGCTTGTAGTCAGCCTGAAAGCGAAAAAGATGAATAAATTTGCTGTATGAGCTTCAGAAAGATATTTCAATATATATAAAATATATCTTTTGCCTACATGGGAGGCAGTGGTGTGGTGGTGATTTAACTGTAATCCAGAGGCCCAGGTGAAGGGGCTTGTTTAGCACAATGGTCTAAATCGCTGGCTTGTACATAGAAGATAGAATATCAAACATATAGTGCAGAAGGAGGCCATTCTGCCCATCGAGTCTGCAACAACCCATTTCAGCCCTCACTTTCACCCTATCTCTGTAACCCAATAACCCCATCTTACCTTTTTGGTCACTAAGGGCAATTTATCATGGCCAATCCACCTAACCTGCACGTCTTTGGACTGTGGGAGGAAACAGGAGCACCCGGAGGAAACCCACGCAGACACGGGGAGAAAGTGCAGCCTCCGCACAGACAGTGACCCAGCGGGGAATCAAACCTAGGATCCTGGCGCTGTGAAGCCACAGTGCTATCCACTTGTGCCACCGTGCTGCCCTGTAATACAGACCAAGGCCAGCAGCGCGGGTTCAATTCCTACACCAGCCTCCCCGAACAGGCGCCGGAACGTGGCGACTTGGGGCTTTTCACAGTAACTACATTGAAGCCTACTCGTGACAGTATGCGATTATTATTATTAATGTTCTGGGGACATGAGGCCTATGCCCAATATGGCAGCCCGAAGGCAGTGCCTGTGCAGTGCCGGAGGGAAGTGCTAGGGGATTCTTCATGGCGGCAGGGGGTGGGAGGGGGTCCTGTGGGGAGGTGCCAGGGGCACCAATGGGGAGGGATTCCATGGTGGGGTGGAATGGGGGAATTCCATGTCCGGGGAGGAGTTCCATTGGTTTCTTTAACCGGAGCATCCTTTTTAGTTGCTGGTGGGTGAGCTCATTCAGAGCCTGTCTTGCCAGAAGGATATTGTGGGACCAACCCACTTTGCCAAAAATGGTAAAATTCCACCCGGTGAGTTTATTCAGCAAATACGTGAAGTACGCAGGCTAAGGAAGTTGTGCGAAGTTGGTTGATCTCAGCTGGCGTTCCAGAATTGATTTCATTACTACTGAATTAGGGAGTGAAAGATAAGCAATGATTTCCACTTCTTCTCTGCTGCAAATGCCTGTGTGTGATATTGGATGATCACGAGTAAAGACTCGGAGATGGATGCTGAGAATTTAAATCGAGGTAATTCAGGATGACCATGCCTGTAGTGCTGCATTTCAGTGAGGAGGGAATGCTTCCAGAGGCAAGTTTGAGGGATGGGAGAGGAAGGGAATGAGGACAGAATTGGGGAGAAGAGGGGTGAAAAGAAAACAGCAAGATATTACGGCAGTCCTTTGAAGAGTTAATGGCAGTTGCTGATGTGCACGGGAGAATATACAGGCATTCTGCCTACAGAGATTACCTTGTGTCAATCCCAATAATGAATGAATGATTTCAGCTTCAAACTGTAATCTGGAGGCCACCTGTCTATAAACACCAGTTGAAGCAAGTCCCAAAGGTGTCTATTATAGACAGGTTTCTCTTTATATTGCATCTTGGCTATTTACCATCCAATGAGCCAATGCATTGAACGATAAGTCAGTGTCATTAGCTTCAGTTTGCTGTGTAGTAATTTTTTTTGATTTTTAGTTTGCAACCATTTGAAAAATGTGAATGGTATGAATGAAAGCAATCCTTCCCTCGTTAACAAGGCATGCATATACATCTCAAAGATGCCAGTCACTCTATCATGCTTGTCTTTACTGTCCAGAGTTTCAGGAGTTTGCGGACCAGCCCAATACTGTATTCACACTTGAACTGTCTGTGCTATTGGCGACAGTGTCTCCATTCTGTGCGTAGTGTGGAGGCCTCTGTAGGTCAGTGGGCTAGATTTGCAACCAAGTCAGTCTCATTGCACTCACTGAGGACAAATTATGACAAGGAGCTTCCCGTACCAGCCTCCCCGGACAGGCGCCGGAATGTGGCGACTAGGGGCTTTTCACAGTAACTTCATTGAAGCCTACTCGTCACAATAAGCGATTTTCATTTTTTCATTTCATTTCATAGATGATGGAACATTAATTGGAAAATATAAACAGGCAAAGCATTTTGGCTGGAGTTCTCCAGCCGTTGGGATCCCCTGCTCCTGCCGACAGCGCATCCCAACCTATCGGTTTCCTGGCATCTTGGAGTGGCTTAAATGGGAAGTCCCATTGACGAGCGGCGGAGCAGAAAAACCCGCAGCCAGCAAACGACGAGCAGTCAAGAAACACACTTCTGGGGGACCTGATAACCCTGCCCTTTCTTTTTAATTATATTGGATCTGCCTCTTGTATATTGTAAATATGATTATGGTAGAAAATATTGATTTTATCATACTGCAGTCAATTCTGGGCACCACACCTCAGGACAAATGCATTGGTCTCGGTGGGAATACAATGTTGGTTAACCAGAATGATAACAAAATTCTAAGGCTTGAATTATAAGAACAGATTCATAGACTAGACTTGTTCCATGAAGGTAGGAGATCAAGGGATTATCGGCTTGGGGTGTTTAAGATGATTAAAGGTTTAGGTTGATTAAATGAGGAAAATATTTTTTCCGATTAAGTATTAGGAAAACTGATGTCATTGTCTCTGGTCCCTCCATTCCTGAACCACTGACTCTATCTCCCTCCTTGACAACTGTGACAAAACTAGACTTTTCACAGTCATGGGGCTGGATTCCATCTCCTCCACCCCCCTCCCACCCCCCCACCACCAGCCTTTTACTTCACACCCCCACCGTAAGGTAATTACAGTGGCAGAGGTGGCCACCATTAGCAGGAGCTGATGATCCCACCGATGGGGAAAGCCGAAAATTTCAGCCCTGGTGCCATAAGTAACTCAGATTAGTTTTTGAACCCATATCCACACCATCACAAAGACTGCCTATTTTCACCTCCATAACGTAACCCACACCAGATTCAGCTCATCTGCTACTCGTACTCTTATTGATGCCTTTGTTACCTCTAGACTTGATTATTCCAATGCACTACTGGCTGGCCTCCCATATTTCTCCAACTTGCGGGAAACCTGTGGTCATCCAAATTCTGAAGAATGTGTCCTTAATCACACCTGTCATTCCTGTTCTTGCTGACCTATATTAACTTGTGATCGAGCAACTTTAAAATTCTTTTCCTTGTTTCCAAAGCTTTCCACAGCCATGTCCGGCTTATTTCTGTAAATCCTTCTGCTTCACAGCAGGGCATCTGCATCTTGATCATTATCAATTTTAATTGCTCCACCATTGGTGGCTGTAACTAGGCTTTATTTTCTGGAAACCCCTGCTACACTTGTCTCCCTCTCTTCCTTTAAGATGCACTTCAAAACCTACCAGCCCGACCAGGATTTTAGCCATTTGTCCTACCGACACCTTGGCCAGAATTTTCCACGCCGCTAATGTGAATGGGGTGGAGACTGCAATGTCTATCCAGCACCTGCCACAGGGAAAACTGCATGGAGGTGGGGGAAGGGGGGGGGGGGGGGGGGGGGGGGAAGGGGGGGCATGGCTGAAAAGTTCTGGGGCGCGATTCTCCAAAATGGAGACGAAGTGTTCGGGCCGTGAAACGGGCACGGGGATGACTAATTCTGTCCCCCACACGGGGCCAGAACGGTGCTGGAGCAGTTCACGCCGCTCCAGCCTCCCTTCCCAGTGCCAAATGGGCGCCCCGCCGACCCGCGTATGCACAATTGGGCCATGCCAACCTGCACATGAGCGGGGGGGCTTCTTCAGCGCGCCGGCCCCGACTCAACATGGCATCGGTGTTCAGGGGCCTGCCGCACTGGAAAGTAGCCCGGCGGGTGGGGGGGGGGGGGGGAGAGAGAGAGGCCTGCCCACCAATTGGTGGGCCCCGATTGCGGGCCAGGGGTCCCCCCGGTGAAGGATCGATTTTCCCCGCCTCACAGGCCGTCCCCCGACCCTCAGCACAGAGTTCCCGCTGGCAGCGACCAGGGATAAACGTCACCGGCGGGACTCTGTCGTATCCGCGCGGCCGCTCAGCCCATCCGGGCCTGAGAATCCGCGGCCCCGTCGATTCCAGTGGCCCGCGCCACATCAAACACGTCTGCGCAAATGGCACCGATTCTGCGGACCTCAGAGAATCGTGCACCGGCACCGGGGCGTCGTGGTGCGGTCGTGGCGATTCTCCGGCCCGGCGCGGGGCTCAGAGAATTTCTCCCCTGTGATGCACCATCAATTGGACACGTGATGAAGATGAGATCCAAACAAAAGGCTTTAATGCACAAGATGTGTGCCCGGCAGCAGACGTACAGAAGAATCGCCGACTGCCGGGAACCACGGGTTCTTATATCCCACCTTGTAGGCGGAGCTACCTACCTCTCAGCCAATCGGCTAAGAGGCACATGACTTACCCGGGCCAATGGGCAGCGAGTCCTCAGCACCAATAGCAGCTCACTTCTAAGGTACCGTAATACCCCTTGTCATACTACCACAACTTGGACCTTATGGGCAGGGTACTCCGGCCCACTCGCCCGGCGACTTGAAATTCCCGCCTGAGGTCAATGGATCTTTATTTACATGGTCCGCATCCCGCCCATGGCGATCTTGTGATGGGCAGGGTGGTAGAATCCAGCCCTACGTGTAACTGAATGTCTGAATTTGCTTTATAAAGCTCCTGTGAAGCTCCGGTTACATTGCATTAAAGATGCTGTATAAATACAAGTTGTTGTTCTGGTGAAGGTTTCTCACTATTAAAAATAGGCCATTCAGGGGTGATTTCAGGAAGCATGTTCGGAATTCTCCAACCCCCCGCCGGAGAATCGGCGGGGGGGGGGGGGGGCGGCGTGAATCACGCCCCGCCGTCCTGACGCCGGCTGCTGGATTCTCCGGTGCCGATTTTTTGGCAGTGGCACCCCCCGCCGATTCTCCGCTCTGCGATGATCCGAGTGGCCGCCCGTTTCCGGCCAGTCCCGCCGGCGTAAATCAAACAATGTCCTTACCGGTGGGACCTGGCTCTGCGGGCGGCCTGCTGAGTCCTCGGAGGGGTGGATCTGTCCCCGGGGTGTGCCACCACGGTGGCCTGGCCCGCGATCGGGGTCCACCGATCTGCGGGCGGGCCTGTGCCATGGAGGCGCTCTTTCCCTCCGCGCCGGCCGCTGTAACGGTTCGCCATGGCAAGCGCAGAGAAGACCCACCCTGCGCATGCGCTGGGATCACCTTTTTGGGTGAGAGAGTACTAGGCGCGGCGCCAACCCCACCGGCGTAGCCCCTGAAGGTGCGGAGGATTCCGCATCTTTCGGGCAGTCCGACGCCAGAGTGGTTCACACCACTCCTCGGCGCCGGAACGGCCCGCCCACCAAATAGCGGAGAATCCCGGCCCATGTCTTGCCACGCAATGTAACGGAAACTTAGTACTCTCTCATCCAAAAAGGTGACGACTATTGAACATTTTAAAATCGAAATTGGTATATTTTTGTGAGTAAAGCTATCAAAGGATTATGGAACCAAGGCAGAATGTTTCGATGCGGATCAGCCATGATCTCATTGATTTACATAACAAACTTTTAAAAAATAAATTTAGAGTATTCAATTATTTTCCTCAATTAAACCCACGCAGACACGGGAAGAATGTGCAAACTCCACACAGACAGTGACCCAGAGCCAGGAACGAACCCAGGCCCTCAGCGCCGTGAGGCATCAGTGCTAACCACTGCGCCACCATGCCTCCCATTTACGTAACAAATTTGAGCAGCTGAGTGGCCCACCTATGTTCTAATATAATATACATTACGCAACTTGATTTATTTTGCATAGATGGACTGAAGAAAAAGGGATCTTAATGTGATTCCATGGTGGTTGTTAGCAATCATGAAATAAGAACGAGTTGGAATGACATATATTCATGGTCAAACCTCCTAAATGCAAAAATTACAAAATTATAAATTCACATTAAGAATCGAGGGAAAAATGCATTTAAGTAGTGGGCAAGATTCTCCGGTCCCCAAGCCACATGTTTCTTGTTGGCATGCCATTTGCTGAAGGCAGGATTCTCTCTTCCTGCTGCTTGTCAATAGGATTTCCCAGTGAAGTCACTCCACGCTGCCAGGAACCCACGGGTGCGTTGCTGGTGGGAACAGAGGGCGGGATTCTCTCAGCCCGGGGCCGGGCCGGAGATTCCCCACGTCCAGTGCGAATCTCGCCACGCCGCCCCGACGCCGGCACGTGATTCTCCACAGAGCAGAGAATCGGCGCCATTGGTGCCGGCGTGGTTGGTGCGGCGCCAGGTGGGGGCCGCTCTGCATGGTCGGCCCGCCGATTCTCGGCCCAGGATGGGCTGAGTGGCTATCATAAAATGCGGGTCCTGCCGGTGCCATCCACACCTGCTTTCAGCCGGCGGGAACTCGGCATGGAAGGGTCGGGGGGTGGCCTGTCGGGGGGTCTGACCCCGGGGATGCAACCAATGTGGCCTGACCCATGATTGGGGCCAACTGATCGGCGGGCCGGCCTCCCTGGCTGGCGGCCTCCTTTCTTCCGCGCCGGCCCCTGTAATCCTGCTGGGTTGGGGCTGGCGCGTTGAAGGAAGCCACTGCGGATGTGCGCATTGGTGCCAGTGTCACTGCACATGTCCGGATCTCGCGGCGCCCAGTTGATGTCAGGATCAGTGTGGTGAATGTAATATATATATATATATATATATATATATATATATATGTATATATGATAATTCACACTGTCTTTGTAAGCGCAGTAGCGCTATCCTACCACTAGGGGAAATAGCTCTGGGAGTACTCAGGAACTTGGACTGGGCTCCATCCTTGGCTCCGCCCACGACTCCTTCCCCTAGTGCCGCTGTATAAATACCCTTGTCCAGAGTCAGCCTGAGTTCACTAAGAGTTCATCAACGGGTAACAGGCTGGCTCTGAAGTAAGTCGATTAAAGCCTTTCATTCATATCGGAAACACGTGTCTGGTGAATTGATGGTTCCATCAATTTAATCAACTTAAGAACAGTAAAGATCGATTATGCCCTCAAGCCTGGCACTCGACCCGCAGGATGCAGAGGCTAATGAAATCTTCTCCCACTGGATGTGGTGCTTCAAGGCCTACCTGGCAGAAGCGAGCACAGCCGAAACGACAGAGGATCAGAAGCTAAGTCTACTGCACGCAGAATCTCTACGCAACTAAACTCGGCCAGTTCATATACTGCGGTGCTAGCAGTTCTCGATAAAATTTATGTAAGGCCTATTAATGAAGTTTACGCTCGCCATGTGTTCACGACTCGCCGCCAGCAGCCTACAGAATCACTCGCCGAATTTCTAAGGGAACTCAATAATTTGTCCAATGACTGTAATTACCAAGTGGTTACCGTGGCTGAACACAGGGAACTTGCTGTACGCGATGTTTTTGTAGCGGGCCTCAGGTCTAACTATGTGCGCCAATGACTGCAGGAAAAGGGGGCCCAGGACTTAGAAACAACTGTGGAAGCTGCGACCACAATGGAGGTCTCCTTCCGCAGCGTTAACTCTTTCCCCGCGGACCCCGCGACCCAATCATGGGCCCCCGACCAGCGACTCCCCCAGGCCTGTGCTACGCGGCCGCCCAGCCACCATGCTGCCCCAGCCAGCCACTATGCTGCTCCAGCCAGCCACTATGCTGCTCCAACCTGCCATTTCTGCGGCCAGAACCAGCACCCACGGCAGCACTGCCCGGCCCGCAATGCGACCTGCAGCAGCTGCGGGCGAAAAGGGCATTACGCAAGAGTGTGTTTCGCTAAAAGGGCCCCAGCTTCCAACTCCCCAGCGACTCGAAGTAATCGCTCCCCTCACTCGCAGGCCCCGAAACGCTGCGGCCTATGCCCTGACTCCGCCCCCTCCAGCCACGTGCGATCCATGGGGGCCGCCATCTTGGAAAACCTCCACCACGCGGCCGGCCACGTGCGACTCATGGGGGCCGCCATCTTGGACACCATCCTCCTCGCCGCCCGCCACGCTCGATCCACGGGCCCGATCGGCATCTCCGCGCTCGGACAACTCTGCGGAAGAATTCGAATTCGACTATGGACTCAGAGGGCAGTCATCACGGGGCCACTCCAGCACAGCTGATCGAGCCGCCGACTACCCGCAACTCAGCGCGGTCACCCTGGACCAATCACGACCAAAGAATCTACGAAACTCGATGGCAGAGGTCCATGTCAACGGGTACAAAATGCCATGCCTCTTCGACTCCGGGAGCACGGAGAGCTTCATCCATCCAGACCTGGTAAGACGCTGTTCACTCCCCGTTTTCCCCATGCAGCAAACTATCTCGCTCGCTTCAGGCTCCCACTCGGTCCAGATCCAGGGGCGCACCGCCGCGACACTCACAATCCGAGGCCCTAGCTACTCAAAATTCAAACTCTACGTTCTGGCCGAACTCTGCGCGCCACTCTTATTAGGCCTAGACTTCCAATGTAACCTCAAGAGCCTCACCCTCAGCTTCACCCTCACTATCTGCAGCCTTGCTACGCTGCGAATTCCCCCCCCCCCCTCCTCTCTTCGCCAATCTAGCAAAGGACAGTAAACCCGTAGCCACTCGTAGCAGGCGGTATAGCCTGCAGGATAGGGTATTTGTCAGAGCAGAGGTCCGAAGGCTACTCAGTGAGGGGGTTATAGAGGCCAGCAATAGTCCCTGGAGAGCTCAGGAGGTGGTCGTTAAGAACGGGGAAAAATTCCATATGGTGGTCGACTACAGTCAGACCATAAATAGATTTACGCTCCTCGATACGTACTCCCTCCCCAGGATTGCAGACATGGTAAACAGATCGCCCAGTACCGGCTCTCTTCCACGGTGGATCTGAAGTCTGCATACCACCAGCTCCCAATCCGCCCGGAGGACCGCCACTACACAGCATTCGAGGCCGATGGCCGCCTCTTCCATTTCCTCCGGGTGCCTTTCGGCGTCACTAATGGGGTCTCGGTGTTCCAATGAGCAATGGACCGAATGGTGGACCAGTACGGGCTGCGGGCCACATTTCCGTACTTGGACAATGTCACCATCTGCGGCTATGACCAGCAGGACCACGACGCCAACCTCCAGCGTTTTCTCCAGACGGCACAGAAACTGAATCTCACGTACAACAAGGAGAAATGCGTTTTCCGCACAACCAGACTAGCCATCCTCGGCTATGTCATGGAAAACGGAGTCCTGGGCCCAGACCCGGACCGTATGTGCCCACTCTTAGAACTCCCCCTCCCCCATTGCCCCAAGGCCCTCAAACGGTGCTTGGGTTTCTTTTCCTACTACGCCCAGTGGGTCCCTCAATATGCGGACAAAGCCCGCCCACTCTTTAGGGCCACACGATTTCCCCTGTCAGCTGAGACATGCCAGGCCTTCGACGACATCAAGGAGGACATCGCCAAAGCGGTCATGCGGGCGGTGGATGAATCCACTCCATTTCAGGGAGAGAGCGGCGCCTCAGAGGTAGCTCTTGCAGCCACGTTAAATCAGGCAGGGAGACCAGTCGCATTTTTCTCCCGTACACTCTCCGCTTCAGAACTCCGACACTCTTCAGTCGAGAAAGAAGCACAAGCCATTGTGGAGGCTATTTGTTACTGGAGGCACTACCTCGCAGGTAGGAGGTTCACCCTCATCACCGACCAAAGATCGGTTGCCTTCATGTTCGACAACTCGCAAAGGGGCAAAATTAAAAACAAAAAAATTCTGAGATGGAGGATCGAACTCTCCACCTACAATTACAATATCAAATATCGACCCGGGAAGCTCAACGAGCCTCCGGATGCCCTATCCCGCGGGACATGCGCCAGCGCGCAGATCGACCGATTAAAAGTCATCCATAATGACCTCTGCCACCCGGGGGTCACCCGGCTCGCCCACTACATCAGGGCCCGAAACCTGCCTTTCTCCATCGATGAGGTAAAAGTGGTCACCAGGGACTGCCCGATCTGTGCGGAGTGCAAACCGCACTTCTCTTGACCAGACAGGGCCTACCTGGTCAAGGCTGCTAGGCCCTTTGAACACCTCGCGATTGATTTCAAAGGGCCACTCCCTTCAACTAACAAGAACGTTTAAATTTTAAACGTCGTAGATGAGTTCTCCCGTTTCCCATTCATTATCCCGTGCCCCGACATGACCTCCCACACAGTCATTGGGGCCCTGTATAGCATCTTCACCCTGTTTGGTTTCCCCAGCTACGTACACAGCGACCGGGGTTCGTCCTTCATGAGCGACAAGCTGCGTCAGTACCTGCTCGACAAGGGTATTGCCTCGAGCAGGACTACCAACTACAACCCCAGGGGGAACGGGCAGGTGGAAAGGGAGAACGCGACGGTCTGGAAGACCGTCCTACTGACCCTCCGGTCTAGAAAGCTCCAAGTCTCCCAGTGGCAGGAAGTCCTCCCAGACGCGCTCCACGCTATTAGGTCCCTTTTGTGCACGGCGATCAATCAGACCCCTCACAAGAGGCTCTTCATTTTTTCCAGGGGCACTACCACGGGGGTCTCACTTCCGGCATGGCTGAGGACGCCGGGCTCCGTACTTCTGAGGAAACACGCCAGGGCGCACAAAACCGACCCCCTTGTTGAGAAGGTGCGCCTACTCCACTCCAACCCCCAGTACTCATTCGTCGAGTTCCCTGACGGCCGTCAGGACACGGTACCCCTCTGGGATTTGGCACCCGCCGGATCCAGCACCCCCTCTACTCCCACAGAAGAACCTCTCACCCTACACCCCATGCTGCCGCCCCCTCGCGCTCCCGCGCCCACGAGCACGCTCCACCAGTTCCGTGCACCCTCGCCGGCCAGCCCCCAGTCGAACCAGGAGAGTATGAAGCTCTCCCTGGAGAGATACAGCCCTCCCTGGAGTCCGCCATTATACCCCAGCATACAACACCCATCCAGCCACCGCAAGAGGCTGCAACCCGGTGCTCCGCAGATCACAGCGGACAATTCAACCACCGGACAGACTGACGTTGTAGGCCACCACCCCCGCCGGACTTGATTTTTTGCAGGGGGTGTATGTAATGTACACTGTCTTTGTAAGCACAGTAGCGCTATCCTACCACTAGGGGGAGTAGCTCTGGGAGTACTCAGGAACTTGTACTGGGTTCCACCCTTGGCTCCGCCCATGACTCCTCCCCCTAGCGCCGCTGTATAAATACCCTTGTCCAGAGTCAACCTGAGTTCACTAAGAGTTCATCAACGGGTATCAGGCTGGCTCTGAAGTAAGTCGATTAAAGCCTAGATTCATATCGGAAACACGTGTCTGGTGAATTGATGGTTCCATCAATCAGCAGCTGGAGTGGCGTGAACCGTTCCAGTGCCATGCTGGCCCCCTGTAGGGACCAGAATTGCTGATCCTGAGGCCGTGTTGACGCCGTCAAGAAATGCAACGGCGTTTCCGATAGTGTCAACACTTAGCCTCACGATCACAGAATCTTGCCCAGAGAATCCCAAAGGCTGGAGTATTCTGACCAGTGTCTCAATACATTCTGACATATCTGAAAGTTCTTCATTGCAATGCATCGCTGTTGTTATGTCGCCAATCACTGAGCTTATTTTGTGTTCAGTATCAATGTTCAAAATACAGATTCCGACCAGGCTGGGCAATACTTCTGTTCTCTTTCTCTACCTTTAGCACTTGATGAACCTCAACGCAAGTCATCTCTTGACCTTTAAAGAAAGGTAACAAAAAGGGATTTGAAGTATTTTTTTATATGCATGGTTTTGCAGGCCCACTCGCAGTAGCTGACAGTGCACTGACCTCAAATCCCAGCCGAATCTGTCTAAACACATATTGAATGCACATTGTCCCAGAGGTTAGCAATGCGATGCAGCTGTTTTCCACTTCATGCAAATAGTCATGCATTCCAGCTGCTGTTGTCACCAGTGAAATCCATGCAGGGGTCTTTGCTACTACCTTTTAAAATGCTGTATTCTTTATGATGGCCCACGCTAGCGATGTTTTGAACCTTTTTAACTGCCGGAGGATTTACATGCGTCTTCAAATGATGGCTGCATTTTCTGCCGTAGGAAATCAAACGTTTTTGTCCTGTAGCCTGAATTGGTAACCTCTTAATTGCGCCATAAAACTGTGAACTATTCAGCAAAACTCTTTTGAATACATCAGCACATAGGGTTGCTTGGGGCCTAGCAACATGCCATAGCAACAGTGAGTGCATGTCTGACCCAGGGCTACTTGGGGGCCTAATGATAAACTGTAAAAATGACATGTTTGACTGCATTTACTGGATATCACCCTGCCTCTGTGGAAGTGAGTATTTGATTAAAAAGAAGTTAGCTGCATAATTAAAATATATGAAAGGGTTCCGGTCCTATGATATTTGTACACCATAAAAGGAACTCATGATGAGTTAACCATGACATGGTCTGCTCATGACCTTGTTGATTGTGGATTATGCAATCAGGTTTTAATGGAGTATTTCCATTCATCAAGGTTAGCTGCCTTGTATCCTTTATAGCTTTCTGTTACCTGACTACTATAAAATAGACCCTCATCCGCGAATCTTGGCAAACATATTGAAGTGTAGATTTAGTGAACTAGCTCTTGACTTTTTCAATGTTGGATGAGAGTGAGTTAGCAGCCTGTTTTGAGTTTATCCTGATATTTATTTATTGTGCGTTCAATGGAAATAGAAATCAGCTGAGATGCAAAACAAGCTGCCAACTCGGTATCACACGTTACTCACTATTACACAAAGTCAAGACCTACGCCGCTTATTGACAAATATGGGGCTGGTTTAGTACACTGGACTAAATAGCTGGCTTTTAAAGCAGACCAAGGCAAGCCAGCAGTATGGTTCAATTCCTGTACCAGCCTCCCCAAACAGGGGCCGGAATGTGGCGACTAGGGGCTTTTCACAGTAACTTCATTGAAAACTACTTGTGACAATAAGCAATTTTCATTTCATATGCTGTTATCAAACAAATTTGATGAGACATCTCAACTTAATTTTAGTTCATTCAAGTCACTGTCTGCTAATGTTAGAATGAAAAGGTTTCAGAACAATTAAATTGTGTCACATTACAATTTGAATGCTGCAAAAGTTGCCTTGTGCAAAACGAAAGGGGTGAATCAGCATTTACGTTTTATAAGAACATAAGAACATAAGAACATAAGAACTAGGAGCAGGAGTAGGCCATCTGGCCCCTCGAGCCTGCTCCGCCATTCAATTAGATCATGGCTGATCTTTTGTGGACTCAGCTCCACTTTCCGGCCCGAACACCATAACCCTTAATCCCTTTATTCTTCAAAAAACTATCTATCTTTAC